>NC_066584.1:230824659-231143826 GCF_024323335.1 Lathyrus oleraceus
AGGCCTAGACGGGTAGGGTGACAGTTAGGCCATCATGGGCATGATGGTCGTAACTTAGTGGCGCCCCTAGGAAGTCGTCGGTCAGCACCATTGGCGGTCAGGGCATCGCTCGTCAACTGGGTTTTACACCCATTTTGCTGCAAAGTGATAACGATCAGCCCGACACTAGGGGTGACGATCGCTATCACGTATCAGAACGCGTTTTCTAAGTTTATACACCATAACAACCCAAATTTTCACAATAGTTCAAAACCATTGCTATCCTATTCAGTTCATAAATAGCAATCGTGAAAATCCTAACATGTAATGCACCTTAAACATAGTATATCAAGGATTTCAACAAACTATGACAACAAATATCATCAAAACATGCATTTTAGAGAACTCTTATGAAAACCCGATGCGTGCTTTTTGCAAGTATACGAGCGCGTCAAAGTAATATAAAAGATTGTCGAATCCACAGAGACCAAATGTCAATCTATCGTTATCTATTGTTATGGTGTTTATCAAAGGCAATCAAAATAGGTGTTTTTAGAGTGTGCAATGAAAAGTAAAGCGTTGAATAAAGTTCAATTAATAAAGATAGGGTCGAATGTAATTCACATAATCAATTAATAATCCAAGTACTTGCTAATAGAAATACTTATGGGCAATGTTTCCTACTTTGAAAAGAACTAATTTAACAGGAATTGTCGCTTTCGCGTATTCAGAACCGAGTTGTACTCCCTAATCAAACCCTCTTATTGTCACTTATAAAAAGGTGCACATTGCGTTAGAGTAGTAAACCTATTTTTAAGAAATATAGTATCTTGACTAAGTTGAAAAGTATTTTAACCTGGATTTCTTAACAAAAAGAGGTTCTCGCGAACCAGACTCTAAACTTATAAACGCGTCCGAAAATAGTTTTAAAATCTCTTTTCTTCTTAAGATAAAAACTCCTAATGAACTAAACAAAGCGCTTTCGCTGTTTTTGAAATAGTTAAAAACAATTAAGTTTAAAAAGACGTTGGACGATTTTCGATCTTACCCAACGGAAATTAAGTGCAGGAAAACTTAAGTTGAAAGTTAAAGTAGCCCTTAAGTGTTTCTACGAACAATTGCACGGATTATCGGTTCAATTACGATCCTTACATTCTAACCTTATAAATTTAATTAGAAATGGTAAGGTAAAAGTGCATTAATTTAAATTAAAGTAGTGCGAGTGCGGAAAATAAATAAAAGTAGTGTGAATGCGGAAAGTAAATAAAAGTAATGTGAGTGCGGGAAATAAATAAAGTAAAGCGAGTGCGGGAAATAAATAAAGTAAAGCGAGTGCGGGAAATAAATAAAGTAAAGTGAGTGCAGGAAATAAATAAAGTAAAGCGAGTGCGAGAAATAAATAAAGTAAAGCGAGTGCGAGAAATAAATAAAGTAAAGACACTGCGGAAAAATAAATAAAGTAAAGCGAGTGCGGGAAAATAAATTAGATAAAGGCAAAGTAATAAAAACCTGCTCCAATCGAAGGGTTGAATAAAATGCAAAGCGGAAATGAAAATGGCGGCAGGATTAACTTCCTTCCAAAGTGCTCCAAACTCGATTACAGACTTGATTACACAATTGTGGTAACACCTCGATGTGAAGCGATTACCACTTTAAAATACTGAATATATGCCTAAGTGAAACAAAGTTTTCTCTAAGTTTGCCTCTGCTCTAAGTTTGGATGATTGAATAAGTGATTTCGAGTCTTTATTTATAGGAGAGTAAAATGTTGGAAATGACAAGGATGCCCTTCAACTTGAAAATGGGAGGGAAAGCTTTTCCTCTTGTGGCGCCCACCACAAGGCCATGGCGCCCGCCACAAGGCCAATCTGAGGCGCCTTAGTGGAAGTAGTGGGGAACGTGGCAGTTGAGGGAAGTTGAGCTGGGACACGTCATGGCAGGGTCTATGGCACCAGCCACAGTGGGAGCCACAAGTACAAAATGCTGAATTTTAGGGTTTTTAGCTCTTTTTCACTCCTTTTCTCGATCGGGGCTCCGATTAAAGTAAAAACCTGAAAACAAAGAGAAACATAGTAATAACACAATAAAATGACAATAAAACTACTAAAATGCATGCGAAATCGGAGTCGAAAATACGGTGAATTTCAGTGTTATCAAACTCTCCCACACTTAAACCTTTGCTTGTTCTCAAGCAAAACATTAAAAAGCTCATAAAAGAAAAATTGGTGTAAACGAGTGCTTCAGGTTAAAAAGGTTCTAAGTTCAAGTCGGGATGCAGTGATAGGTACTAACTGACTGAACTAAGGGTATCATGATGACACTAATCCGCAAATATGGACATAAACTTCATTCCTATATTAACCAACCCATATTATCCCACAATACCTAGGCCTGCCTCTTCATCTCTTTTGGTGTCCTTTTCATTCAGGCGCAATCACATTAAGCCCGTTATCCGTACATGCTTCGTAGCAGAGTGACCTGTTAGTGATTATGATCTAAACATGGGGTTCCTGGCACATAAATGTGTGTAAACCCTTTATTTGACCTAACTGCAGTTGTGGGGGATCGGATCGTAATCCGCCCTACCGAGTTTGGCGCCAGATACCTCTGAACCAACTAACAGCAGTCGCAATTTTTTTTTACAATTCTTTGGTTTAAATGACTTTGTGAGGGTAACCTATACCTGAGTTGCCTTTTTGCTTTATTTTATTTATTTTTCTGGATCATTCACTTATTTGCATCAGTCCCCTGCGTAGAGGATGCGTAGGTCAGAGCTGACTGCTGAGATAAACTACTGAGGACTTATACCGAAATGATGATTAAGGCCATGGTATATGGGGTTTTGGGACTGATTCCTATATTTACTGATGTTTCGCAAAGTAATACTGATGTTTCGCAAAGTTCTCCCAAGTCACTGCATCCTTACTCAAACCCGTCTTTAAAACCCGAAAACTTTCAGAATAACACTGTTTTCTTTTGCAAAAAAAAATCGGTGGGGCTAAAGGTATGGGGAGATTAGATTGTACTAAAGATACACTATATTTGGTGACTCGTCAGACTCATGTATTATCTAAGACACTTAAACTAACAAGCAAAATAAACAACTAAGAGGCAATAAAAATAAACAAACTATCTAAAAACACCCAAGAAAAGCGATAAAGAAAAGACGATAGAGTCTCCTCCCACACTTAAATCGAACATTGTCCCCAATGTTTCGAAATAAGATAAGGGAAGAGTTACCTGGCAACCTACTGCTGACCACTGGTGCTTTCGCCATCCTGAGGTGGACGACGGGATCGGGTACGACGACGATCTCTCTGTTCCATCCTCGCCCGTAAGGCATCCTGAGCAGTCCTCACTTCTTGAAGGTTACCCAAAATGGAACCCTGAGTGTTTTCTATGAGCGCAATATGCTGACAGTGGTAGTGTTGCTGATGGGCTTGCGTATCTGTGATCGTTTGCAGGGACTGTAAAACAGTGTCATAGGACCTGTCTGTCCTCCGCTGTGATTCTTGCATGAAGCTCATGTTATTCGCCAGTTGTTGTTGGATGGTAGAGAGTAGGTCGTCACGCCTTTGCTCTCTAGCCATGTGGTCACGTCACATCTCCTCTGTAATATAAAAACCAGGAGCGGTACCTGTAGAAGAAGAAGATGGTGCGGTGTGTGGTGGTGAAGTGTGATGGGGGGACACATGGGGTACGGGAGATCTCTCTCTCCAATCATATTCTTCATCAGTGTCATGCCCCGCCTCATCAGGAATGTTAGGAGGAAGAGGACCCAAAACAGGTGGAGCATCTAAAGCGTAGGTCCAATTCCTGTCATCTCGTACATCTGTACATCTAGTGCATGGTAAAACAACAGATGGGATAGCTACACCATGAACCATAAGCACATAGCCTCCTTCTCTCCTCAATCGGCACAATTTCATGTCTCTCAGAAATTTTAGGTTAATTGTGCGAGGAGGTAAGGAGTCTAGGGTAGCTATCTCATTGTTCAGGTTAAGCGCCCGAGCAATAGACGTAATCAATCCTTCGAAAGAAATCGGTCCCGCTTTATTTAAAGTTAAAGTCATATGAGCAAGCATGAACGGGACCGAGTTAATTCGTCTATTTGTGAGGCTTCCTTGCAAAAATAGAAGTTGTCTAGCATTAACCTTATTTGGATTCTCCCGGCCAAAAATAGTACATGCCAACAGATATCTAAAAACTCTGATGGTCGGGTTATGGATAGTCGAGGCAAGAACTCCTTCAAAAGAATTTATGGAAGTGTTTGACAATCTCTGCCAGAAGGAGAACACCTTGACTGACCAATTCGAATCCAAAGGGGCCTCGCAAATAGCACCGTCCCCATGAGGAATTCCTAACAAGCCTGCTAGTTCGTCGGTACTGAATTCATATTCAACAACAAACATTCTAAATCTGACAGTACCAGCTGTGCTAGCAGTGTTAGGATTGACAATATAGATTAGAGAACTTAACAATTTGATTGTCAATCGCTCATAGGTAGGTTCTTTGTTTGAAAAGAAATTATGAAAACCTAAATTATCTAATAAATGAAATATACTATGATAGATACCTAGAGTATAGAGACAATTTTCATCAACATACCTTGTCGGGAGGATCTCCCGATTTTGCAACCGTTCGATAATCTTCCTTTGCCTATCTCCCGGTTTCCCTCCTCGAATAATGAATCCATTAAACTCCATTGTGTAGTTCTTTAAACGTGACGAAGAGGATGAAGTGGAATGTGAAAAGGTTGGATTTTTATGAAATCCGACGGATGACAATGAAAATGGAAATCGGGAAAATGATTTGTATGGTGTGAGGATGAGAAAGGTGTAAGCTTTTTGTGGGTTCAAGGACGTTTTTGCAAGGTGGAAAATGGGTTTGGAAGGTTGTAAGGTGTGAAAATGGTGAAGAAAGGGAGTCTGCCCCGAGCTTATACAGACGTTGTGGCGGGCGCCACAGGGTCTATGGCGAGCGCCACAAGGCAAAATTCGGATGGGCCGGATTTTGGTCCTTTGGCTTGGGCTTCTCGTTGTCTTTTGGCTTGAGGGGTCCGGATAGCATTTATCTTGTGATTTCCTAGTATCATTCGCTTGCATAATTTTATAAAAAATAAAAATAAAACAAAATTTAAATATTAGACTAATAAATAAATAAACAACTAAAATAAAAAGTGTAAATAAAACAAACACAAGACATATATATATATATAAAAGTAGAAATATCAATGTGTAGACATAGTTGATAAAATATCCCCAAATGAGATGACATAAAATGAGTTATGTAAATGCGAGAAATATAAGCATAAAAAGAGATAAAATAAGATGAAATGGTAAGATCATATAGTACGGGGTCGTCTTCCTGAGTGGATCCACGGAGCATGGCTACCTCCTGCCTAAGCTCTGTGATCTCCTGGTATAAACAATCGGCCTCGGTAGCATGAGTGAGATCAGATACTCCCATCTGTAAGGTGAGGTCAGCCACCTCCTGTCTAAGCTCTACAATCTCTCTACGACACTCTACAATTTGGGTGCGGATGTCTGGGGTCTGCAATGATAGATTGTTAGAGAATACAGTGATCCTGGGAGAAGGTGGTGTAGGCGGGTACTCAGCAATGGATGGTGATCTCGGCTCCTCGATGGTCTCTCCCTGGCCCTCCAGAGCATAACTCCAATTCGCTGGGTCGTGCACACTAGTCATCATAGGATCAGGTAGTGTAAAATAGTGAATAGCCTCGCTGTCGACTAGCAATCGGAACTGACATGGGTGGAAAGAGGCTCTCGTCATCAACCCTCTAGTCAAACAGAAGTCGATGTCCATGGAAGTGTACCCACAGTAGGTCCGGAGATGAAACAGCTTGCGAGATAGACCTAAAGCGACAATAATCTGTGTAATGATTCCGACCACATGGATGACTCCTTCGGTCGATCTGGAGACACCGCTGAGGCCACATAATAGAAAGTTCTCACATGCTACTGGGCGAGACTGGGATGCACAAAATAGTAGGAAGATCTCCTCTTCACTCAGTAATGTCTCAGCATCCGGTCTTCATAAGAAGGAATGTGCCAATATCATCTGGAAGTATCTAAAGGCAGGGTTATGTATAACCTGAGACAGATGCGTAGATGGATCCTGGCTTCCACCACCTGATATATCACTCCAAAACTTCTCCACCTCATTACCCAGAAAATATCCCATAGGTGTCTCCGGGATAGCATCAGGAGTGGTCTGGAAACCCAATAGGTCACCGAACTCTTTCTGGCTGAAAGAGTACTCAACTCAAAAGAGCCTGAAAGCAGCATACCCATCCGTTCCAGAGTATGGGTCATAATCGAATGAACTGAGGAACTCCAATTTCAAGATCTTGTAGGTGTTACTCAAGTCGTCAGCAAACTCGTCCCAGTGAAGTTGATGGCTCAGGAATCAGATACTCGGCTCGATACCCAGTGCCTCCATACAGTGCTGATCAGGATAACGTGTGGGCGCCATAGGGCGCTGATACAGAGCGATGTAGCGCTCTCTCTGAGCATCATCTCTATAGGCTACGTGCATATCGTCGAAATCCTGCATCCTGCAGAAGTTAGGTAAGTGATCCTGAAAATACAAACCATTCAAATAATTAGTCTCGGTGAAAATAAAAATAAAATAAAATAAAATTAAATAAATGCGAAAAAGTAAAATGAAAAACCATGGGTTGCCTCCCATGCAGCGCTTGTTTAACGTTATTAGCTTGACGATTAGAATTTATGCACCTGTAGTAGTAGGAATCGGTGGATCAATCAGAGTGTGGCTTGAGTAGTATGCTGGAATGTCTCCTCCTTCGTAGAGCTTCAGTCTTTGTCCATTTACAATGAATGGACTACAGGTTTCGTTCTTGATTTCTACGGCTCCGGATCTCAGAATCTTGGATACTTGGAAAGGGCCAGTCCATCTTGAGCGTAGCTTTCCAGGGAAGAGTCGTAACCTAGAGTTGAAAAGGAGAACAGGGTCGCCTATATTGAAGTTTCTCTTTACTATTCTTTTTCCGTGATAGGCTTTTGTTCTCTCTTTGTATATTTTTGCATTCTCGTAGGCAGCTTGCCTAAGTTCTTCTAGTTTATGAATGTCAAGGGTACGCTTTTCTCCGGCGGTCAGGTAGTCTAAATTCAAAGTTTTAATGGCCCAATAGGCCTTATGCTCTAACTCGAAAGGTAAGTGACAGGATTTTCCATAGACCAGTTGGTAAGGAGTAGTTCCTATAGGGGTTTTGAAAGCGGCTCTATGGGCCCATAATGCTTCTTGAAGCTTCTAAGACCAGTCTCTCCTAGAAATAGAAATAGTTTTCTCTAGGATTTGTTTTATCTCCCTATTGGATACTTCTACTTGGCCACTAGTTTGTGGATGGTATGGTGTTGCTACTCTATGCCTAACTCCATATTTTCTTAAAAGTTTGTCAAATATCCTTGATATGAAGTGTGATCCTCCATCGCTTATGACTAAACATGGTGTTCCAAATCTAGGGAATATATAGTTTTTAAATAGTTTGATCACTACCCTAGTGTCGTTTGTGGGTGCAGCTATAGCTTCAATCCACTTAGACACATAGTCTACAGCTACCAAGATATACCTGTTTCCTAAGGATGGTGGGAAAGGTCCCATGAAATCTATACCCCATACGTCGAAGAGTTCTACTTCCTGAATGTTTCTTAGAGGCATTTCATCACGCCTTGAAATGTTTCCAGTGCATTGGCATCTATCACATTTGACAATGCAAGCATAGACATCACGCCACATGGTAGGCCAGAATAGGCCAACTTGAAGAATCTTGGCGTATGTCTTAGAGGTGCTCGCATGTCCACCATAAGGTGCAGAATGACCATGCTCGATAATATTATTTACCTCTTCTTCTGGAACGCAACGGCGAAAAATGCCATCTTGACCCCTTTTGAAAAGGAGCGGTTTGTCCCAATAGAAGTTTCTCACATCATGGAAGAATTTCTTCTTGCGGTGGTAGTCAAGATCAGGGGGTACTATATCAGCAGCTAGGTAATTAACGAAGTCTGCATACCATGGTACGTTACTTACTGCTAAGGAATTTTGAAAGTGCTCATGAGTGCTTAGGTTATCAACGTCAATGGTTTCTAGTTTAGCTATCAGTCTATCATAGGCGAAATCATCATTTATGGGTACTAGTTCTGGTTTTAGATGTTCTAGCCTAGAAAGATGACCGGCTACTACATTTTCAGTGCCTTTTTTATCTCTTATATCTAAATCAAACTCTTGTAGTAACAGAATCCATCGGAGTAACCTGGGCTTGGCATCTTTTTTACTTAATAGGTAACGAATGGCAACATGATCGGTGTAAACTATAATTTTTGCTCCTACTAGATAAGATCTAAATTTGTCTATAGCGAAAACTACAGCGAGTAATTCTTTTTCAGTTGTTGCATAGTTAAGTTGGGCAGCGTCTAGGGTTCTACTGGCATAATAAATGGCATGTAATTTTTTATCTTTCCTTTATCCTAGAACGGCTCCAACTGCATAATCACTAGCATCGCACATTATCTCAAAAGGTTCTGACCAATCGGGTGGTTTCATAATGGGTGTTGATACTAATGCTTGTTTTAAAAGATTAAATGCGTCATTACATTTTTCATCGAAAATGAATTCAACATATTTCATTAAAAGTCCAGTTAAAGGTTTAGTTATTTTGGAGAAGTCCTTAATAAAACGCCGGTAGAATCCAGCGTGTCCCAGAAAGCTTCGGTCTTCTCTGATGGTTTTTGGTGGTTTTAGGTTTTCTATAACTTCTATTTTAGCTCTATCTACCTCTATACCTTTTTCGGAAACTATATGTTCTAAAACTATTCCTTCGGTCACCATGAAATGACATTTTTCCCAATTTAGCACGAGGTTCACCTCCATGCATCTCTCCAGGATTTTCTCAAGGTTAGCAAGACAATTGTGGAAATCAAATCTGCAAACCGAGAAAGCATCGATAAACACTTCCATGATACCATCTAGGTAATCTGCAAAGATTGACATCATGCAGCGTTGGAAAGTAGCTGGGGTGTTACAGAGGCCGAATGACATTCGTCTGTAGGCAAAAGTTCCATAAGGGCATGTAAAGGTAGTTTTTTCTTGATCTTCGGGGTGGATAGGTATTTGGAAGAATCTTGAGTATCCATCTAGATAGCAAAAGTAAGAGTGTCTGGATAGACGCTCCAACATCTGGTCTATAAATGGTAAAGGGAAATGATCCTTCCTGGTTGCTTTATTTAATTTTCTATAATCTATACACATCCACCATCCTCCTTCTAACCGTTTTGCTACATGTTCGCCTTTATCATTTTGCACGACTGTGATGCCTCCCTTTTTAGGTACTACATGCACAGGGCTCACCCACTTACTATCCGAGATCTGATAGATTATACCTGCCTCAAGTAACTTAAGAACTTCCTTTTTAACAACATCACTCATTATAGGGTTTATTCTTCTCTGATGTTCTCTAGAGGGTTTTGAATCTTCTTCGAGCGAAATCCGATGCATGCTTATGGATGGGCTTATACCTTTCAGGTCAGAGATATTATATCCTAAGGCTGAGGGATATCTTCGTAAAACGTCTAAAAGTTGGTTCGTTTCCTCTTGGCTCAAGGTAGCACTGACTATAACTGGACGATTCATCTCTTCATCGAGGAACTCATATCTCAGATTCTTAGGCAGTTCCTTGAGTTTAAGGTTGGTTTCTTAGGGCATGGCATGAGATCTGGGGTAAGGGATAAACATTCGTAAAGGTTATCATCGATGTAAGGTTTCTTAAAGTCATCATCTTCCATTATGAGAGTTGATGGTAACTTAATTGTTTTTATAATTTCTTCTTGTTCTACTTCTCTAACACATTCATCAATGATATCTAAGGCATAACACGCATCTCCCATCATAGGTGCCATAAGAAATTTCGAAAGTATAAATTCTATTTTCTCGTAACCTACCTCAAAGGTCAACTTCCCTCTCTTGACATCTATTATTGCTCCTGCATTCGATAAGAATGGTCTACCTAGAAAGATTGGTATATCATTATCCTCTTTGATGACAACAAAATCAGTAGGGATAAATAACTGAACTATCCTAACAGGAACATCTTCTAAAATGCCTATCGGATGCTTAACAGATCTATCGGCTAACTGAAGTGACATCTTAGTAGGTTGTAATTCTCCTAAGTTTAACGTCTCACAAACAGCTAAGGGCATTAAGCTCACACTAGCTCCTAAGTCTAGAAAAGCCTTTTCGATGACATGACTACCGAAAAGACAAGGAATTGAGAAATTTCCAGGATCTTTATCTTTTTTGGCTAATTTATTCTCGAAAATGGCATTACATTCCAAAGGCTTCGGATCGTCTAGTCTACGTTTGTTGGTAAGGATGTCTTTGAGAAACTTTGCATAAGAAGGTATTTGGGTGATGGCTTCTGTGAAAGGGATTTCTACGTGAAGTTTTTCTATAATTTTAATAAATTTTTGATATTGGTTATTGATTTGGGTTTGTTTGAGTGTTTGCGGATATGGTATAGGTGGTTTATATGGCGGGGGTGGTACATAAGTTTTATCTTTAGGTTTTTCTCCTTTTTCTTGACCTTCATGTCTTTCAGATTCCTCTGGTTCCTTTACTTCATCTGTGGGTTTGGTATATTCTTTAGAAGTTTTGGGTTCACTCAATCTAGGGTTTGGTGTCTCATCATAAGCGTTCCCACTTCGTAGGGTAATGGCATTGGCTTGTCCTCTCGGATTTTGTTGAGGTTGTCCAGGGAACTGTCCTCCAGGTGTAGTCTGAGGGGATTGGTTTAAAGCTACCTGAGAGATCTGGGTTTCAAGCATCTTGGTATGAGTAACTATTTGGTCAACCTTGGTTCCTAACTGAGTAATCAATTCGTTAACATGAATGTTCTGGTTCATGAACTCCTTGTTTTGTTGGGTTTGAGCGGTGATAAAATTTTCCATAATTTTCTCAAGGCTCGGCTTTGGTGGTACAGGTTGCATATGTTGATTTGATCTTGGGGCTTGACAACTAGGTCTCGGAGGTGCATTATTTTGGATAGGGTTATTGTTTTTAGAGGAGAAGTTCAGATGATTCCTCCATCCAGGGTTATAGGTATTAGAGTATGGGTTCCCTTGGGTGTAGTTCACTTGCTCAGAGTGGGTTTCGTTTAATAGACTGCATTCTGCAGATTGGTGTCCTTTGATTCCACATATCTCACAATCCGACGAAACTGCGGCTACAGTATTCGGGTTTATGCATATATGCTCGACCTTAAGGGCTAATGCGTCCATTTTAGCTTGCATCATGTCTATAGAGCTTAGTTCATGCACTTCTCCTTGGGCTTCCTTCGTCTCAACTGTCACTCGTTCGACACCCCATGATTGATGGTTTTGAGCCATATCTTCGATGAGGGAACTAACTTTAGGGTAAGGTTTGTTCATCAGAGCACCGCCTGCGGAAACGTCGATGGTCATGTTAGTGTTATAATGAAGTCCATTATAGAAGGTTTGAATGATTAACCAATTTTCTAAACCATGATGTGGGCATGCTCGTAACAACTCTTTATATCTCTCCCAAGCTTCGAACATCGATTCTCCTTGGTTCTGGGTAAATCTAGTTATATGGTTTCAAAGAACGGCGGTTTTACTTGGGGGAAAGTATCTAGCAAGAAAAACTCTTCTAAGGTTATCCCAAGTCGTAATGGAATTGGGTGGAAGGGAATCTAACCATGATAGGGCTTTATCTCTGAGGGAAAAAGGGAATAATCTTAAACGTATTGCCTCAACAGAAGCTCCATTGGTTTTAAAAGTGTCTGCTAATTGAAGAAATATTTTTAAATGGTTGTTTGGGTTCTCGGTAGCGAAACCTGCGAATTATCTCTGTTGCACTAGTTGCAACAGGGATGGTTTAAGTTCGAAATTATTAGCTGGGATGGTTGGGTTTACTATACTAGAACTAGGTTCTTCGTTAGATGGTTGGGCAAAATCCTTAAGAGGTCTTTGGTTTTGATCTTCGACCATAACTCTCTTAATTCTATGAAAGAATAAACATGCGCGAGCGTAACGTTCAGGTTCTGCTAGAGGGTATACTAAGCTTAAACTTCCGGTGCTGCGAGTTCTTCGCATTGACCAACGAGAAATAGCCTAAGTCTAAATGATATAACAACAGGGAAATGAAATTTGACGAAATTGGTCCCCGACAACGGCGCCAAAAACTTGATGCGTGCTTTTCGCAAGTATACGAACGCGTCAGAGTAATATAAAAGATTGTCGAATCCACAGAGACCAAATGTCAAAATAGGTGTTTTTAGAGTGTGCAATGAAAAGTGAAGTGTTGAATAAAGTTCAATTAATAAAGACAGGGTCGAATGTAATTCACATAATCAATTATGAAATTCTGGTGTAGTCAGAATTCAGATGTTATCCACCACGACATGACATCTGATCTAACATTGTAACTAATACAGCAAGATAGTTATTAACCATTGTACTAATATGCACAGGTTCACAGATGTCACGACATCTCATTCTATGTCACCCTAGAATGTATGAACCCCTGGTTCTGTGCTTCAGGAAGAAAGACTCAATAGAAGTCAAACCTAGCACTCACTTCAGTTGTTTTCTTCCATAGTTATCAGCATGATGTCTTACTGTTGATTTGAACATCATCTGTTACAGCATTACAGGTTTACCTTATTTTATAACTGGCACAATTATAACATGCAAAAGGTAAAAACACAAGTAATTGTTAACCCAGTTCAGTCCAACATGACCTACATCTGGGGGCTACCAAGCCAGGAAGAAGATCCACTATTAGTAGTATCAATTCAGAGTTAAACTCCCCCGTTTACAACTCATCACTTAATCCCTACCCAATGCAATCTATACCTAGGAACTCCTAGATAGAAACCTCCAGTTTCCATTCCTATCACTACAAATACAATGTAATGTGCAAACACCTTGAACTTGCTTCACAGCTTCATTCAAGAACATAATCACTCTTGCCTACAGGCTTTGAGTAACAATCACTCTCAGGTTTACCACTGAGAAACACATGGTAACCTTCCCACAGATTGGGAGGTTTACCTTACACACACCCCTAAAAATTCATTCTAGGAGGCTTACAAAGACTAGATTACAATCAGCTATTTATAACCTAATCACCCAAGTGGATTTGGGCCTTCAGAAATCGCAGCAAACTTCTCCTTTGCTGTTACAACATCAGCAGCAACTTTCTGCTATAAACAAGGTCTTCAATCTTTTAGTTCCTAAAATATCTCCATATTTAGTTCCTAAAATATCTCCATATTTAGTTCCTAAAATATCTCCACATTTAGTTCCTAAAATATCTCAAGACCTCCACAAATAATGCCACATAGGATTCTAACTAATTTCCACATATTAGTGTGCTAACAAATATGCTATTTGTTAGGTTCCTTAATTGTAGCTTGGTTGTTGGTTTCCTGGATTTTCTCTAAGCTGTTGACTTCCTGAAGAATAGCCCAAGAAAAAGCTGAAACAGAAAACTGAACAACCTACAATTTAGCATATGCTGTCAGGCATGAATGTCACGACATTCAGCTTGACATCAAGGTCCATATGCTGAGTCTGTTTTTCCAGAAAACAGACTGTACAATTTTGCTGACCTGTACATGATCAAAATGACCATACTACAGTAACAACTTACGTTAATAAATGTCAAATACTCCAACTTAACATTTACACATTTGGCCTTAAGTTAGTTCTGTTATTCTCTTGAAGAACAAACTAAGTTACATGCTGAAGTATAACAGAACACCACTCTGTCTAATCTTCAGCAGCTGCTTTCAATGATGAATGTTATAACATCCAGTTTGACATTCAGTCAGTAGGCCTTATGCCAGGTCTGGTTCTTCCTTGATAACCAGACTGCAAATAATCTAAGTTCTAACTGAACTCCTGCTGTTCTATTCCTTAGTATCTGTTAACAGGTATGAGTGTCACAACATCCAGTTTGACATTCAATAAATCCTGTGTTAGCTAGTCCTGCAGTAACTACAATGTAGTCACACATACATGTTATGACATCAGTCAAGACATTAGTGTTTTACCATATAATGCAGCCAATTAAACACCTACAAACTCCCCCTTTGGCAAATTTTTGGCTAAAACACTTTGATCCCCATAACAGAGTTCATAGCAACGGGATCACACACCTAGCAGGAAAAATTACTAGCTAATACACTCAGAGTGGCAACACACTCACACACATGGAAGTTAAATAAAAACTTCACACAGCAGCACAAAAACAGAAGTTAAATATAAACTTCAACACACAGCTGCTGCAAGGGAGGGAATCTTCAGATCTGTCATGAGAGTCTGTTGTAGAGACCCACTCTGTTTGTTAGGGGTAGTGGTGGTTATTACTCCCCCTTTTTGTCAAAAATGTTGCCAAAGCCAACAACATAGCCAGAGCACAATGACAGAGTTCCAGACTTGGTTTTACTTCACAGTTTCAACCAAGTTAACATCCACTTGATCTTGCTTCACAGCTTCGATCAAGTAATCACCCACTTTTGCTTTACAGTAGGTACAGCCATATCAGATTCCAAGACTTTGAGTCTGACATCTTGATCCACTCCTGGGATGAACACTTTCTTGAACTCCAGCAGGCACATAAGATATCTTATGTTAAAACATCACATATGACATCTTGTGAATACTCTGTCCTTTTTGTTAACAAGGCAAACTATCAGCAGTTTAAACCACATAATAGTAGTTTAGTCAGCAGCAGGAGCAAAACCAATTACTAGTTATGGCTACTAGTAATACACACATGCACAAGGGTACTTCTTCTCCCCCTAAATCTGTGCATTCATCAAATAACAACTGTTGTAACTCCAGCACCTGTACCAACCAGAATGTCCTACTGGCATATGCTTCCATATTGTCATGACATCCGGTCAGACATTCTTCTGCTCACTCAGCCTTGACACATACCAACTTTATCCCACTAGCTAACAGGTTTCCAAACCTTGTTATCTGAGAACACATAGACCACAAGCTTGATGATTACTTGCAGTGCAAGGACAGAACTCCCCCTGTCATGAACAACCCATTCTCCTCTTGAAGCTTGGAGATCACACATGGGCATATCCAACATCCCAAAGTTGGACCTTCACATACTTCCTGATTCAAAGAGACTCCAGACCACTTGATGAATGGAAAACATAAGACGCATCTTCATGTCTTCAAGAGCACACCCTCTGTTCAACCCTCTTAGCTGAACACATTCACACTCTGTGTCAATCTCTCTTCTAACCAGAACAGAAGACCACTTCATAAGATGTTCTAACATCAGCTGGGACATCCTTCATAACAGGACAAGGCACACCATCTGATAGTCTTCAGATATCACTGAGTCACCGGGTTGATCAAGAAGAACCCAAACATACATTGGGACATATACATTTTCATCCCATTACAAGAGATAATCTTCCATAGATAGCTCAGAACTCCTACCACAAGCTCCAAGGGATGAATAGAAAACACCTCCTTTAGTCTTCAACTTACTACTTTTCTGCTCAAAAGTAATTTGTCTCAGACTTTCCTCAAGAATAATCAGCTGCCATATGGATTATCTTGATTCTTCGAACTCACTCCTGAGATAGACCAAATGCCACTGGTTGATTACCTCCTTCATGAATCCTCATATGAAAAAGTCAAATGCTGCTTTTTGACCTCCCCAAGTTTATCAGACTTCTCCCAAAGATATTCTGACCTTCCAAGTGAGACTTGAACTTCAAGCTTTTTGAAGTATCCAATCTACAACCCTGTAGACCTTTCTATCTCAAGTTGATGTGCCACTTCACCAACTAAGAATCTAATGTTGAACCAAATGTCACAACATTGTGTTTTGACATCCAGCTGTTGAATTCAGCTCCTTCTTCTGCCACTTGAAAGAACTTCCTCCCTACACAGAACAAGAGTTCAATGTTCTCATAGACTTGATTGTGGAACCAAGTTTGAGTAAACAACCTCCATCCTGCAGGTTTGCAGTTAAGTCATCCAAGCTCACACCTTGATGAATCCCTGCTTCTTCTCCAAAGACATCAGACACTCTGATGTATGAGTCTTCAGAAGGACCAGTTAGAAACTAACCCTTCAGCTCTACCAAGGATTCCACATCCTAAGGCAAGGCTGTTTCCATGATGTCAAGACTGCTGCCACTTGTTTCTTGACTTCACAGTGTGCATAAGCTAATGCACTTCCTTACCTAGATCAGAAATAAACTGATCCAAGTAACCACCATCAAGACTATGATGTCTTCTTCTTCTTGTACATACCAAGGCTGAACATGTTTCTTGCCAGGAAACCTTTTCAGAGATCATATGCTTTTGCTGCCACCAAAGAGATAGATCATAAGCCAATGTACTGTCCTTCCTGTGATTCTGCACAGGGTCTTGAAGAAGTGATGTTCCAACATCTTTGAGAACATCAGTTATCTTGAGCTCCAAGGATAATCAATTAAACACTTGCACTTGGCACAAGTAGACATTGATCTTAAATCCTTTCCCAATCATCCCTTCAGATACTTCCACCATAAGAATACTTTGAAAATACTCTACTTGTGTCAACATCTTCTGCTTGCAAGCACCTAGACAATTTTGAAAGTCTTCCCAGATTAAATTCACCCTTAGGAATGAGAGTGATGAATTCTTCCTTGCAAATGTGTCACACAACCACCAGAACCCATGTGACACAGGTCAACAGCCAACCAGACCCTAGGCTGACCAGACTTGAGGAGGTTAACCAAAACTCCCCCTCAACTTAACAATCATGGATACTCCACACCAATATCCATGCATTGTACACATATGTCTCAACATGACATACACTATCCCTACCAGTGGCAACTAACTCCTCCAATCAGACTCCAGCTGACCATAAGTACTAGTGAGACACACAATACCAGTCGATAGTAGTTATGCATTGCCAGGGCATACTACTTCAACCAACCTCTGAATCTTCATATTCTTACTCCTTGACAGAACTGCCACTTCTGCACGTGGTGTTTGAATAACATGATTCATGGTTCCAATCCTCGTAGATGATACAGCACTCAGGTTACCCCATTATTGACTGCTAACATCCAGGGGACTTGTCTTCCAACACAGCATAGTACTTCAGGGAACACCTATCCAGCCCTGCTCAATCTACAGGAATATGCCAAACAGCAGGAGATTGCACACTGCCACATCTCAACCAGCTCAACTTTTAGAGATCAGACTTCTAAAGGTGACCTTCTTGAGCACACATACAGTTGACCCTTCCCTTGTCAACTTAGCACACACAGATGTCTCCTCTTCCAGGTCAGGAGTAGGTTCCAAACAGAAGTATCCCTTTGTTTGATACCTAAAAACATCTGCTCTTCAACCAGTAGCTGCATACTTGTTGAACAACATGTTCTAACATCGCATAGAACATCAGTTCCACCTCCTTGGAACAAACCTTCCTTGAAGGTCTTCAAGGTCTTCATACACCCTACTCAAGTGAGTAAAAGAATCAGTGATTAAGTGATTCTTACCATCCTGAAGTGAGAACGTCATGATGAGTGGACTTGAGGGGACTCAAGTATCTTTGACATCTTCAGTAGATTATGATGAGATCTTGAATACAGTAGCCTTACATCCACATGAGGGGAAACAACATCAGAGTTTGAGTTTTGCCAGGTATTATGCAGCGGAAATCATAATACAACTCAACCTATGAACACACACTTCACCAGATCAGCCTCCAAGACCATACCACGTTTGAATGTGATTCAATACTGGCACAGCTGTCCTACACACAGGCCAATTGCCACCCTCCAGATGAAGGTGAGAAAAACAAGAAAGGGGGGGTTTGAATTGTTTTGAAAAATAAGCGCTTTTCAAAATGAAAATCACACAAGGATTTTATACTGGTTCGCTTATAACACAAAGCTACTCCAGTCCACCCGGCCAAGGTGATTTCGCCTTCAACAAGGACTTAATCCACTAATCTTGAAAGATTACAAACAACACCTAAGAGAGAAGAAAATCTCTTAGTCTTCTCAAGTCTACAGACCACACAAAGTCACTTGAGGAAATCAAACAAATAAAAGATACAAGATATGCAATCTAGAGTGCTTCTAAGAAAGCAAGTATTACAAACTTAAGAACAGATTTTTCACTTAATAAGCAAAAGCTTAGTGAAATTCTTTGAGAGCAAAGATGATTTTCTTGAGCGTGAAATAATTCAGTATAGTTTTGGCTAGTTGATTTCTTGTTGCTGAATGTTGATTGCAGCTCTATTTATATATGAGTTGAAGTAGTGGTTGAACTGGTGGATATTAGAAGGAGTTTACTCCATTTCATAAATAGCTTCTGCATTTTAACTTTTCATCTTTGAAGTGACTACTTACCACAAGTAGTATCTTCTCTCTTGGAAGTGGAGATTAACGTCTCTTTCTCAATTGGGAAATCCATTTGAAAATCTTTACTTGTCTTCAACGTTACTCTTTCATGATTAGCAAATCCATAATCAGAGTATTTGTGTATCTGGAGAAACTTGGAATCTTGCTTCTGATGTTGATCTAAATAGATTCTTCAGAGAGCGTTGTTCAGAGTCAGAGGTTCTAGGACTTTCTTCTTGTTCAGACGCTTCTGATACTTGTTGTTTAGTTCAGAGTTTGACTTTCTTGAACTTGTTTCTACATCAGAGCTTCTGATCATTTGATAATATACTTCTGATCGGGTACTTTATCTGATGATGTCATCAGAGTCCTGCACACTTAGAAACTTTTCGTTACGGTGCCATTTTTGGTTTCATCCTTTGTTATCATCAAAATCAAGGAATCTGTTGTATCACAATTTTTGTTCTTACAATCTCCCCCTTTTTGATGATGACAAAACAACTTTAATTAGCAGATGAAACATGAATAAAAATAGATCAGATAGACAGAAGCTCCCTCTGAGATAGTACTAGGGAGTTTAGAGGTTCTGAAGTTCTTACCAGAGTTTCTTAAGTAAAGAGGTTTCTGAGATTTTCTGCAATTTCTTAAGTCCAAGTTAGATAATATTGTTTATATATAAAAAAATATGTTGCAGAATGCTTAAGGTTTTAGACAATATTTTCATCAGAGCTAATAATTACTTTCTCCCCCTTTTTGTCAGAATCAAAAAGACATAGTAAAAAAGAGTAAAGAGAGAAAAAAAATAGATAAAGAGAAAAACTTTAAAATTCATAGATAGAAGCACAAAGGCAACAAACAAAACATCAGGTTCAAAAGAACAAGAAAAACATCAGAGTCAAAAGAAGACAGAAGCAAAAACAATAGGCAAGCAAAAAACAAATAACTCCTAAGTGCCTAAGGGTTCGGAGGCGGAGGCATTCTCTGAAGCAGCATAGCAAGCATGTTCTGGATGTTGTCGTTGACAGTATCTTGCTTGTCCATTCTGGCCCGGAGTTCATTCTGATCTTTCTTGAGTTCTTTCAGAGTCTCAAGAACCATAGGGATCACAGAGGAGGACTCTCCCAGAGTCAGAGCCTGCTGAGCTTCAGCTTCTGCAGCAGCTTGAGCTTCTGCATCTGCCAGAGCCTTTGCTTCAGCTTCCTTTTGCCTTAGAAGTTCAGCTTCCTTAGCAAGTCGTTCTTCTTCTAACCTTTTTGCTTCTTCTGCTTCTCTGGCCAACCTTTCTTCCTCAAGCCTTCTGGCCTCAGCTTCTCTGGCAAGTCTCTCCTGGACTCTTGCCTCAGCATCTCTGATGTAATCATTTCTGACTTGTTCAGAGATACTCTTCAGCCTAAAAGACTCAGATGTCATCCAGCCAATGACTCTGTTCCAGTGTGTCCTTACAGATTTAGGATCATCACTGATTTCAGAGTTTGTGACTAGAGAATCAATCTTTTGAGCTGAAGCCTCTGCAATCATAAAGATGGCTTCCTTAAGGGTAGGTTTAGAAAGCTCAGGTTCAGGTTCTGGTTCAGAGGTATGAGGTGGAGGGCTGAGATTTAAGGTTTGAGGTTCAGATTCTGACTCAGGTTGAGGTTCAGATTCTGCTTCTGGTGAAGGTTCAGATGTTTGGGAAGAAGCATAAAGAGGGTTTAGGTCTAAAGGATTAGAGTCTTCTTCAGGTACAGCGGGAATTTTTGGTGGGGTGATATCAGAGGTGTGGGGATCGGATGGTTGAATTTCAGAGGGTTGAGTTTCAGAGGGTATGGTGGTTGTTTGTTGTGGTGGAAGTGAAGTTGTTTCAGGTTCTGTGGTTTGTGGTTGTTGTGAAGCAAGTCTATGAGCATATAGAGTGGCTATTGTTGGGGAGTCAGGATCAGAAGGTTCAGGGTCAGAGGAAACAGTAACGTAGGGAGGTGATTCAGGTTCAGAGGATGAAGAAGAAGAAGTGCTTTGGTGAGTTTGTGCAGGTATAGAGGGAGGAATGAAGGTTCTGGCTATGTTTAGAACTGGTGTTGGTTGGGAGGTTCTGGTGATTGAGGGTGTAATGTCAGAAGAGGTATAAATGGGTTGTGAAGAGAGAGGGTTAGAGGAAGCCATCTGAAGATTAGAGGAGACAGGAGGAACAGACTTACCAGTGGAGATTTGCAGAGGAGCTGAAGATCCGCTTCCAGAAGCTCCGTCAAGTCTGGCTTTCTTTGCTGGTGGAGCTATCTTTCTCTCAGAAATACCTCTCTTGTATCTGACTAAGTCTTCTTCAGAGTCCAGACAGTCATCGAGGCTGAAATCAGATATATCCACACCATCATCCAGTAGACGCTGAAGATAGATGGCAACAGCATCTCTTGGCTCGTTCTTGAAGAATCTAGCAAGGCCATGAGGCATCTTCCTCTGATCTTTCAGACTATCCCAGGATACTTCCAGAGTTGGTTTGACTTGTATTTTCTTGATAATCCCCATACTCTTGAGGTTTCTGGCATTTAGAGGCTTTCCCACATCAATTGCCAGATCATCCATACATCTGGTCTTTTCCAGCTCATCTACTAGTTTATGCTCAATGAAGACGTCAGATAGCAATCTTCCCAGAGGAATGTAGGATCTGGGCTTCATGTTATTCCTGGTTTCTCTGACTGAATCCCTCAGATATCTGAACAGGAGAGCAGGGAGATTGATCTTCACACCCTTCTGAATGAAGTACAAAATGCATTTCTGGTCTGCATTAATGTAATCAGAAGAGTTGGAGGCTGGACGATGGTGGATAGTTCCCAGAATTATCTTCAGCCACACTCTGAGGTTCTGGTGTAGCTCCTTGTTCTTAGAGGGGTTTCCTTCAACATTTGGTTTGAAGATTGTTGGGTTTATCACATCAGTTATGCGCTTTGACCTAGGAGGAATGTTGTAGATCCTTTTTCCTCCACTTTGCTCCATATTCAACAAGGAAGCAATAGACGCTTCTGTGATAACTATCTTCACTCCCAGAACAAATGAGACAATGAAGTTGTCATCTGCATCTGCATGTCTCCAAAACTCTTTGACCAAAAGAGGGTAGATTGGACCATACAATCTTTGGAAATAGTTCTCCCACCCTTGTTGACGCAGTTCTCCAGTTAGATCAACGCCATTTCTTTTTAGGTTGTCGAAATCAACCAGCGATTCACACAAGACGTCCAAACCTTCAAAGGGAGTTGAAAGGTTTATGTGGCGTTCACGGTGAAGAACGTGAGGTTCTTTGTAAACCGGGGTTATGGTGACACCAGTAACCGTTGGTGTTTGAGTGTTTGAGGTTTGGGGATTAGAACTTGATTCCATCTGTTGAGAGAAGTTAAAAACTTCTTGTTGTTGAGCATCCATGAAGAAGAAGATGAAGATTGAAGAAGAACTTGCAGAGAATGCTTCGAAAGAGGGTTTAGGGTTTTAGAATGAGTGAGAGTGATAAGTGTGAAAAGTGAGAGAAAGTGTTTATATACCCTAAGTCCAAACACATGCAAAACGACACACATTCCAGCGTTAGCACAAAAATCAAAATAGCACGTTTGGGGGGAAAAATGATTACAGCTAATAAATGAATGTCTAATCCCAACAGTACGCACACTGCTCTAGGAGATTTCAAACGTTCTGACCTTTGATTTCTTTTGACAGTTGTCTAGAAGTTCTAGGGTTAGACGTTTGGAGTCCACGTGTTGATGTATCTGATCTTCAGGAATACCAAAGGGTTGGTTTCTGAAGATTTCTAACTCAGATATCTTCTTAACTTGGTAGAAGTATCAGAGTCAGAGGCAGAAGTACATTTGTTTACATCAGAGTCACATTTTACATTTTCAGAGCCATATTTCACTCAGGGCAATTTTTAATGTTCAGATGTTCTAAGATGAAAAGAAATCTATCTTCAGCTAGAGGCTTAGTAAAAATATCTGCCCATTGATGTTCTGTATCAATGAACTTCAATGTTACTATCCCTTTCTGAACATAGTCTCTGATAAAATGATGTTTTATTTCTATGTGTTTGGCTCTGGAATGTAGAATGGGATTCTTACTTAAACAAATAGCAGCAGTATTATCACAAAAGATAGGAATGTTACTCTCAAAGATTTGTAGATCTTCTAGCTGATGCTTCATCCAGAGCATCTGAGTTGTGCACAGTGATGCTGAGATGTATTCTGCTTCTGCAGTTGATAGAGCAATAGTTGACTGTCTTTTGCTAGCCCAGGAGATTAAATTGTTTCCCAGAAGCTGGCAATTTCCAGAAGTACTTTTTCGTTCTATTCTATCTCCAGCATAATCTGCATCACAATAACCCGAGAGTCTATACTCTGATGTTTTCTCATACATCAGGCCCAGGTTAGGAGTTCCTTTCAGATACTTAAGAATTCTTTTAACTGCTGTTAAATGAGATTCTCTAGGATCTGATTGGAATCTGGCACAAAGACAGACACTAAAGAGAATATCAGGACGAGTAGCAGTCAGATAAAGGAGAGAGCCTATCATACCTCGATAGAGCTTCTGACAAACCTTGTTGCTTACCTCTTCCTTTTCCAGAATGCAAGTTGGGTGCATAGGAGTTTTTGCAGAGTTGCATTCAGTCATATCAAACTTCTTCAGAACGTCTTTAATGTACTTGCTTTGATGAATGTACGTGACTTCTGGAGTTTGATTGATTTGAATTCCCAGAAAGAACTTTAGTTCTTGCATTAAACTCATTTCAAATTCTGCCTGCATTAACTTAGAAAATTCTTGGCAAACAGAGATATTAGCAGAACCAAAAATAATATCATCAACATAAATCTGGCATATCATGAGATCATTATTAAGGTTTTTACAGAAGAGTGTAGAATCAACTTTCCCTCTGATAAAATTTTGTTCCAGAAGAAAATTGCTTAAACGTTCATACCAAGCTCTGGGAGCTTGTTTAAGTCCATATAAGGATTTTTTAAGTTTAAAAACATGTTCTGGAAAGTTTGAATTTTCAAAACCTGGAGGTTGATTGACATACACTTCTTCTGAAATATAACCATTAAGAAATGCACTCTTGACATCCATTTGGTATAATTTGATAGAATGATTAATAGCAAAAAGATACAAGAAGACGAATAGATTCTAACCTCGCGACTGGAGCAAAAGTTTCATTATAATCAATACCTTCTTGTTGACTATAACCTTGAGCTACCAGTCGTGCTTTGTTTATGACAACTTCTCCTTTCTCGTTCAGCTTGTTTCTGAAAACCCATCTGGTTCCAATGACATGAGTGCCTCTGGGTTTAGGAACAAGATCCCAGACATCATTCTTGGAGAATTGATCTAATTCTTCTTGCATGGCTGCCACCCAATCATTATCTTGAAGAGCTTCATCACAGGACGTAGGCTCAATCAGAGACACTAGTCCCAGAGGAATATCTTCAGAAGTTCTGAAGGTAGATCTGGTTCTAACAGGTTCATCTTTGTTTCCCAAAATCAAATCTTCAGATGCATTAATACGACTTTTAACTTTCCTTGGAATTTCTGGAGATTTAATTTCTTCAGAGTCTTGAGTGACAGTTGCTTCTGGAGTTTTCTCAGATTCTACAAGAGTGATATCCAAATCTGCAAACTTTTCAACTAGCTTTGACTTTTCAGGGTCAAGCTTATCATCAAATCTGACATGAATTGATTCCTCCACAATTTTGGTTTCTGTGTTGTATACTCTATAGCCTTTAGAGCGTTCTGAGTATCCTAACATAATACCTTTCTGTGCTTTGGAATCAAACTTGTTCAGATGTTCTTTAGTATTTAATATAAAACAAGAGCATCCAAAAGGATGAAAATATGAGATGTTGGGTTTTCTTCCTTTACACAGTTCATAGGGAGTCTTTTCTAGAATAGGTCTTATAGAGATTCTATTCTGAATATAACACGCTGTATTTACAGCTTCTGCCCAAAAGTGCTTTGCTACATTTGTTTCATTGATCATGGTTCTGGCCATCTCTTGGAGTGTCCTATTCTTCCTCTCTACAACTCCATTTTGTTGTGGAGTTCTAGGGCAGGAGAAATCATGGGATATTCCATTAGAATCAAATAATTCTTCAAAATCTTTATTTTCAAACTCTCCACCATGATCACTTCTGACTCTAACAATTTTAGAGTCAAATTCTTTTTGCACTTTGGAACAGAAACTGGTGAATACAGAGTGAGACTCACTCTTGTGCTTTAGGAATTTTACCCATGTCCAGCGACTGTAATCATCAACAATGACTAGTCCATACTTCTTTCCATTAACTGATGTTGTTTTCACAGGACCAAATAAGTCAATGTGAAGAAGTTCCAGAGGCTTAGAGGTAGAAACAACATTTTTCTTTTTAAAAGATGTTTTTGAAAATTTTCCTTTCTGACAAGCTTCACACAGAGCATCTGAAGAAAACTTCAGTTTAGGTAGGCCTCTGACTAACTCGAGTTTAGTTAGCTGAGAAAGTTTCCTCATGCTAATGTGGCCTAAGCGTCTATGCCATACCCATTGCTCTTCGTGAACTGACATTAGACATTTAACATTTTGATCTTTTAAATCAGAAAGATTTATTTTGTAAATGTTGTTTTTCCTCTTGCCTGTGAAAAGGACAGAGCCATCGTTCTGATTAATGGCTTTACATGTTTTTTGATTGAAGATTACATCATAACCGTTATCACTTAATTGACTTATGGATAACAAGTTATGCATTAATCCTTCTACATAAAGAACATCAGATATAGAGGGAAGAGTACCATTACCAATAGTTCCGGAGCCTCTGATCCTTCCTTTCTGATCTCCTCCGAAGCCTACAAATCCAGCGTCTTTAAGTTCCAGACTTTGGAACATAGACTTTCTTCCCGTCATGTGTCGCGAGCATCCAGAGTCCAGGTACCATGACTGGTGTCTGAACTTTGCTGCATAGGATATCTGCAACATAGATAATCTTATCTTTCGGTACCCAGAATCTCTTGGGTCCTTTTAGATTAGTTTTCCCAGAGTTTCTTACAACTTTGGGTCTTCTAGCATTTTTAAATTTGTGTTCTTGTGTGTGTGTGTAGTGATATGAAAAAGGAGATTTAATTTTATCACTTACAGAAGTTTTATCTTCATTAAGATCATACCCAATTCCCCTTTTATTGTTCTGACTTACTCCATAAATCATGGATGCCATAATACTCCTATCTATCCCATTCTTCAGAAATTCTTGAAAGGCTTCTTCATATTTGTAAATAATTTTATTTGAAATTTGTGGTGCTTGAGATAACGTTTCTTCTAATTTTATTTTTGCTTCATTTCTTTCTAACATTAAAGATTTGATTGTATCTTCTTGTGATAGAATTGTTATCTCAAGTTCACTACACTCTTCAAATTTTTCTTTAAGACAGCCTTTAACGTTTTTAAACTTTTGTTTTAATTTCTGATAAGAAGTAAGAGTTTCTGACAAACATGATTCTAAGTCAGATCTAGAAAGTTCAGAAAATACCTCTTCAGATTCTTCGTCTGAACAGCTGGATGTGGTAGCCATAAGTGCTACGTTGGCTTGTTCATCAGAGTCAGATTCTGATGATCCAGATTCACTGTCATCCCAGGTAGCCATCAGTCCTTTCTTTGTTCTGAAAGTGTTTTTCTTGAAGCTTTCTTTTCTAGGGTTGTCTTTCTTCAACTTGGGGCATTCATTTCTGTAATGACCTGTTTCTTTACATTCATAACAGGTAATATCTTTGTTAGCTTTACCTTTTGAAGTTGACTCTGATCGATCCCCTCTGGGTCTTGGTCTTCTGAAGTTGTTGTTCCTCTTTTTCCAGAGTTGCTTGACTCTTCTGGTTAGTAGGGACAACTCTTCTTCATCATCAGAGTCTTCTGGTTCAGAATCGTCAGTATCTTCAGCTTCTGCCTGGAGAGCTTTGGTTCTGTCAGGCTTCCGTCTTTCAGATCTGGACTTAAGCGCTACGGACTTGTTCCTTTTCTGAGGCTCATCCTCCTCTAGTTCTATCTCATGGCTTCTGAGAGAACTAACAAGTTCTTCAAGGCTGATATTGTTCAGATCCTTTGACAGCTTTAGAGCAGTAACCATAGGTCTCCATTTCTTTGGCAGACTTCTGACTATCTTCTTAACATGATCTGCAGTTGTGTATCCTTTGTCTAACACTTTAAGACCTGCAATAAGAGTTTGAAATCTGGAAAACATAGCTTCTATAGCTTCGTCATCTTCCATTTTGAAAGCTTCATATATCTGGATAAGTGCCAGAGCCTTCGTCTCCTTGACTTGGGAGTTTCCTTCATGGGTCATCTCAGAGAGTCAAGTATATCTTTGGCAGTCTCTCTGTTGGTGATCTTTTCATATTCATTATATGATATAGCATTTAGAAGTATTGTTCTGGCCTTGTGGTGATTTTTGAAAATACGTTTCTGATCTTCTGACATCTTACTTCTGGGAACTTCAGCTCCATTTAAGACTGGAGGTTTGTATCCATCTGTGACAATGTCCCAGAGGTCAGCATCATAACCCAGAAAGAAACTTTCGATTCTATCTTTCCAGTAGTCAAATTTCTCTCCATCAAAAGCAGGAGGCTTGGCATTGTAAGAATCTCTTTCATTTGAGTGGGCCATTTGTTTTTCTCGAACTGGATCTCTCTACACGGTTAAGTGTTTGATTAGAAAATCAATAACAGAGCCGGAGCTCTGATACCAATTGAAGGTGAGAAAAACATGAAAGGGGGGGTTTGAATTGTTTTGAAAAATAAGCGCTTTTCAAAATGAAAATCACACAAGGATTTTATACTGGTTCGCTTATAACACAAAGCTACTCCAGTCCACCCGGCCAAGGTGATTTCGCCTTCAACAAGGACTTAATCCACTAATCTTGAAAGATTACAAACAACACCTAAGAGAGAAGAAAATCTCTTAGTCTTCTCAAGTCTACAGACCACACAAAGTCACTTGAGGAAATCAAACAAATAAAAGATACAAGATATGTAATCTAGAGTGCTTCTAAGAAAGCAAGTATTACAAACTTAAGAACAGATTTTTCACTTAATAAGCAAAAGCTTAGTGAAATTCTTTGAGAGCAAAGATGATTTTCTTGAGCGTGAAATAATTCAGTATAGTTTTGGCTAGTTGATTTCTTGTTGCTGAATGTTGATTGCAGCTCTATTTATATATGAGTTGAAGTAGTGGTTGAACTGGTGGATATTAGAAGGAGTTTACTCCATTTCATAAATAGCTTCTGCATTTTAACTTTTCATCTTTGAAGTGACTACTTACCACAAGTAGTATCTTCTCTCTTGGAAGTGGAGATTAACGTCTCTTTCTCAATTGGGAAATCCATTTGAAAATCTTTACTTGTCTTCAACGTTACTCTTTCATGATTAGCAAATCCATAATCAGAGTATTTGTGTATCTGGAGAAACTTGGAATCTTGCTTCTGATGTTGATCTAAATAGATTCTTCAGAGAGCGTTGTTCAGAGTCAGAGGTTCTAGGACTTTCTTCTTGTTCAGACGCTTCTGATACTTGTTGTTTAGTTCAGAGTTTGACTTTCTTGAACTTGTTTCTACTTCAGAGCTTCTGATCATTTGATAATATACTTCTGATCTGGTACTTTATCTGATGATGTCATCAGAGTCCTGCACACTTAGAAACTTTTCGTTAGGGTGCCATTTTTGGTTTCATCCTTTGTTATCATCAAAATCAAGGAATCTGTTGTATCACAATTTTTGTTCTTACACCAGAGACAGGTACACACCATTCCTGTCATGAACAGTCCATCCAACTACTTCAAGGGACCATTCAGGGAAAGTACAGAACCTTTCACCGGTTCCAACATTAGTACTACCATAACTTCTTGCAAGATACCAGAAAGTATCACCCATGGATCTCATCCAGAGACAGAACAGGATGCCTGCTCTGATACCAAATGAAATTCTGGTGTAGTTAGAATTCAGATGTTATCCACCACGACATGACATCTGATCTAACATTGTAACTAATACAGCAAGATAGTTATTAACCACTGTACTAATATGCACAGGTTCACAGATGTCACGACATCTCATTCTATGTCACCCTAGAATGTATGAACCCCTGGTTCTGTGCTTCAGGAAGAAAGACTCAACAGAAGTCAAACCTAGCACTCACTTCAGTTGTTTTCTTCCATAGTTATCAGCATGATGTCTTACTGTTGATTTGAACATCATCTGTTACAGCATTACAGGTTTACCTTATTTTATAACTGGCACAATTATAACATGCAAAAGGTAAAAACACAAGTAATTGTTAACCCAGTTTAGTCCAACATGACCTACATCTGGGGGCTACCAAGCCAGGAAGAAGATCCACTATTAGTAGTATCAATTCAGAGTTAAACTCCCCCGTTTACAACTCATCACTTAATCCCTACCCAATGCAATCTATACCTAGGAACTCCTAGATAGAAACCTCCAGTTTCCATTCCTATCACTACAAATACAATGTAATGTGCAAACACCTTGAACTTGCTTCACAGCTTCATTCAAGAACATAATCACTCTTGCCTACAGGCTTTGAGTAACCATCACTCTCAGGTTTACCACTGAGAAACACATGGTAACCTTCCCACAGATTGGGAGGTTTACCTTACACACACCCCTAAAAATTCATTCTAGGAGGCTTACAAAGACTAGATTACAATCAGCTATTTATAACCTAATCACCCAAGTGGATTTGGGCCTTCAGAAATCGCAGCAAACTTCTCCTTTGCTGTTACAACATCAGCAGCAACTTTCTGCTACAAACAAGGTCTTCAATCTTTTAGTTCCTAAAATATCTCCATATTTAGTTCCTAAAATATCTCCATATTTAGTTCCTAAAATATCTCCACATTTAGTTCCTAAAATATCTCAAGACCTCCACAAATAATGCCACATAGGATTCTAACTAATTTCCACATATTAGTGTGCTAACAAATATGCTATTTGTTAGGTTCCTTAATTGTAGCTTGGTTGTTGGTTTCCTGGATTTTCTCTAAGCTGTTGACTTCCTGAAGAATAGCCCAAGAAAAAGCTGAAACAGAAAACTGAACAACCTACAATTTAGCATATGCTGTCAGGCATGAATGTCACGACATTCAGCTTGACATCAAGGTCCATATGCTGAGTCTGTTTTTCCAGAAAACAGACTGTACAATTTTGCTGACCTGTACATGATCAAAATGACCATACTACAGTAACAACTTACGTTAATAAATGTCAAATACTCCAACTTAACATTTACACATTTGGCCTTAAGTTAGTTCTGTTATTCTCTTGAAGAACAAACTAAGTTACATGCTGAAGTATAACAGAACACCACTTTGTCTAATCTTCAGCAGCTGCTTTCAATGATGAATGTCATAACATCCAGTTTGACATTCAGTCAGTAGGCCTTATGCCAGGTCTGGTTCTTCCTTGATAACCAGACTGCAAATAAATACTAAGTTCTAACTGAACTCTTGCTGTTCTATTCCTTAGTATCTGTTAACAGGTATGAGTGTCACAACATCCAGTTTGACATTCAATAAATCCTGTGTTAGCTAGTCCTGCAGTAACTACAATGTAGTCACACATACATGTTATGACATCAGTCAAGACATTAGTGTTTTACCATATAATGCAGCCAATTAAACACCTACAAATTAATAATCCAAGTACTTGCTAATAGAACTACTTATGGGCAATGTTTCCTACTTTGAAAAGAACTAATTTAACAGGAACTGTCGCTTTGGCGTATTCAAAACCGAGTTGAACTCCCTAATCAAACCCTCTTATTGTCACTTATAAAAAGGCGCGCATTGCGTTAGAGTAGTAAACCTATTTTTAAGAAATATAGTATCTTGACTAAGTTGAAAAGTATTTTAACCTGGATTTCTTATCAAAAAGATGTTCTCGCGAACCAAACTCTAAACTTATAAACACGTCCGAAAATAGTTTTAAAATCTCTTTTCTTCTTAAGTTAAAAACTCCTAATGAACTAAACAAAGCGCTTTCGCTGTTTTTGAAATAGTTAAAAATAATTAAGTTTAAAAAGACATTGGACGGCTTTCGATCTTACCCAACGGAAATTAAGTGCGGGAAAACTTAAGTTGAAAGTTAAAGTAGCCCTTAAGTGTTTCTACGAACAATTGTACGGATTATCGGTTCAATTACAATCCTTACATTCTAACCTTATAGATTTAGTTAGACATGGTAAAGTAAAAATGCATTAATTTAAATAAAAGTAGTGCGAGTGCGGAAAATAAATAAAAGTAGTGCAAATGCGGAAAGTAAATAAAAGTAGTGTGAGTGCGGGAAATAAATAAAGTAAAGCGAGTGCGGGAGATAAATAAAGTAAAGAGAGTGCGGGAAATAAATAAAGTAAAGCGAGTGCGGGAAATAAATAAAGTAAAGCGAGTGCGAGAAATAAATAAAGTAAAGCGAGTGCGAGAAATAAATAAAGTAAAGACAGTACGGGAAAATAAATAAAGTAAAGCGAGTGCGGGAAAATAAATTAGATAAAGGCAAAGTAATAAAAACCTGCTCCAATCGGAGGGTTGAATAAAATGCAAAGCGGAAATGAAAATGGCGGCAGGATTAACTTCCTTCCAAAGTGCTCCTAACTCGATTAAACAATTGTGGTAACACCTCGATGTGAAGCGATTACCACTTTAAAATACTGAATATATGCCTAAGTGAAACAAAGTTTTCTCTAAGTTTGCCTTTGCTCTAAGTTTGGATGATTGAATAAGTGATTTCGTGTCTCTATTTATAGGAGAGTAAAAGGATGGAAATGACAAGGATTCCCTTCAACTTGAAAATGGGAGGGAAAACTTTTCCTCTTGTGGCGCCCGCCACAAGGCCAATCTGAGGCGCCTTAGTGGAAGTAGTGGGGAACGTGGAAGTTGAGGGAAGTTGAGTTGGGACACGTCATGGTAGGGTCTATGACGCCAGCCACAGTGGGAGCTACAAGTACAAAATGCTGAATTTTAGGGTTTTTAGCTCTTTTTCACTCCTTTTCTCGATCAGGGCTCCGATTAAAGTAAAAACCTGAAAACAAAGAGAAACATAGTAATAACATAATAAAATGACAATAAAACTACTAAAATGCATGCGAAATCGGAGTCGAAAATACGGTGAATTTCAGTGTTATCAAAACCCCATTTTCATCCCACATACAAAAACCCTAAAATATTTTTTTTAAAAAGAACCTCTAATATAAGAATGCCACCTCTTAAAAGGAACCTGGAACTTGAGGATGATGAGTTGATGATCAAGGTTTCCAATGGCGCATGCAAGTATTTTTTTTCTTTCTTTCTGTCCCTTTAACGTGTTCCTTTTTCTCTCTCTCTCTAGAGTTCCTTCAAAATATGATTTAGTGAGATAAAACCAAGAGATAGATGTAGTTTCTTGAGAAATTTTGGACTTAAATAGTCTTCATCTGAAACTACCATTACACCCGTCATATAGCGTAAGTTTCTTAAGTAATGTCATAATCCTAATTTACCATCCTAAGTCTAATGTTCATCACTAATCACATAAATTAAAGACATTAGGCTTTTAAAACTGATATGGGATATTACAAAGGGGGTTCTAGAGTTCAACCTACTAAAATCTCTTAAGTTTATTGAATACACCCAAGATTAAATCTTTGGGACATGACTAATTTTTTTTACTGAACTTGTATAACTCTTGGTGTCTTCTCTCTTTCCTTATCTTTTATTTTCCGTACTTTACTTTCTGAATTTTATTTTTCCACTACTTAATTCTAAAAATTTTCTAAGATGTTTTTAAACTCATTATGTGTTCACTGTTGGATTAATAAATAAAAAGCAAGAAGAGAAGATGGTAATTCTAGTGAATAAGGTAATTGAGCCTTGGTAGATGAAGTCGAACCTATTAAAGAATCACAAACCTTATCATCAAATTTGTCAAGCCTCCCTGAAATATTTCTTCACTCAGGTATTGTCATACCCTAATTTTAAACCCTAAGATCTCACATACCATTGGCATCCTTGCACACAAACAAGGTCACATCTTGATCCTCCCCCTACCATCTTTGGGTTTGCTTTTTGCAGGGATCACCAAGCACCTCTTTGTTGGTGTTTTACCTTTGTGTTTATATGATTAATTTCTTATATAACCACTAATCAAAATAGCAAAAAATATGTTTTATTTTCCTAAAGTTTAGGGTGCAAGGTAGGGTTTTTCAATCAAGAGCATCTCAATGTTTTGATGCTTACTTCTCAAAGAAAGTCAAAGGTTCATGTGTTTATTTCCATGCCTTATTCAACAAGCAACTTCAAGCTGTGAGAAATATAATCAAGATTTAATCAAGGAAACCTTATTTTAAGTTCATATGATTATCCATGTGCTTTGAAATTCAAGGAAAGTCCAAGTACACAAGCTTGTTCCATGTGGATTGACCAAAAAGTCAATATTTGAATTCAAGGTTCCAAGGATCATAACTCCTTCAATTCTTAACATTTTTATTAATGATTCCTTTTGCATATGACTCTTCTCAACATATTCTAAACCTTATCTTTACATAATAAGATCCAATTATGCTTGGAGGATTGTAGCGGTGTATTCGTTACCATTGGAGATATTGACTAAATCCAAGGTAAATCATACAAAGTCGAGTCGCCACTGCACTTCTATTTATCTAAAGGAATGGTTAGAAAGCGAACAAAAACCTAAAAGTTTTACAAACAAAACTAGGAAAAGAAACAGAGATCTGGGTAAGGGGGTTGGTTATGCAATGGGAAGGTGTTAGGCCCCCAAAACATCCTAGGTACTCCTAGGGAGCCCTTTTCACACTTGTGAAGGTTATTGTTTTTGTGAAAATTTTATTTGTGCAAACATGATTGAAGAGATGAGAAGAGAATATACAAGTTATTTACATTTTGTGTTTAGATGGATCAACCCATTGCCTACGTACCCTCTTATAAAGATTAGGATCAAAACCTCGTAGTTCGGGGTAAAAATCTCAAAACAAATGAGTGGATTGATTGGTCCAAAAGCCTTAAGGTCTTTTGTTATCAAAGGGAGAAAACTCAACCTAAAACCACAAATCCACCATGTGAGGATAGCTTCAACACGCTAGTGAGGGGTTAACCCTATAATAAGCATGGAAGACTCATTGTCCATCACTAAGGATAAAGGTGAGTATTACATCTACCACAAAGATAACTCAAACCTACTAGCTAAAGGTTATGGAAAATTTGATTAATAGGTAGTCATTGAAACCACAAAAGAAATTTGAACGGGTTACATTTACCAATTAGAAGTATATACAAAATGGTCAAAGTTGACTTAAAGATTCAATTCAAAATGAGTGTTTGAAGAGAAAGTTTGAAAATCAAAAGCATAAGGCTTAGGTTTCTAATGTTGAAAACAATAGTCAAATGTTTGCATAAAAAGAGTTTGGCTTGGGTTAGGGTGGAGAAATGAAGAAGAAGGGGTAAGTCCTAAAGAGAACAAAGAGGTGAGGGATACGAAATGAAACCACATATAGATGATCCAAGTAAGTTCCCATCCTTTGGAATAAGCAAGCACAAGGCATAAGCAATCAACCAAGTCTCATAAGAGATCCTCAATGTATCTTGTATCTCACTTGAATGAACATGATAATGATCCTCAAATTAAGCTCAAATGGAAACTCCTAGTTCAAAAACACACACACAAAAGTTCATAAGTAAACAATCATCACACCCTATATCCATACAAAAGGGTCAAACAATGGGCGGGCTTTAGTCAAGAGGGGTCATATCAACCTCGACAAACAAGCCAAACTGTAATGGGTAATCAAGTGAGATCTTAACCACTAACATTGAACGTTAGGGTGAAGCTGATCAAAGTGGTAATGAGGATGAGACCTCATGCTCTTAACCCTGGCCTGGGTGAGCTCATGACAAAGAAAGCGTGGGGATCCAGAAAGTGAGATCCTATTCCACTTGACAGACACTGGACAAAGATTTTGGGCACATGTTCAGAAGCATCAGCACGTAGTGCGAGCATAAAGAACGACACACTGAATAACGGGGGATTGGCTACTAATCCCTTTTATCCGTCAATTTCCTCAACTCTTGGAGGTCTTATCAAGTAACACATGCCTCATCTTGGAGGTCTTTGGCACAATTGTAAACAAACACAAACAGAGCCTCTGAAGGAGGACTTGCCAGCAAAATGCCTGCCAAAAAGGTGACAGGACTTCAGACTACATGAAGTAAGAAGATAACTACCTAAGTGGTGTGTCAACCACAATCCAAAGCTTAAGCAAAAGCAAAAGCAAGCAAGCAACTAAGATACCTGTACAAAGACTAAACAGTTAATATTTCAGTTATAAAACCAACAGACAAACAGTGAATCCTTCCAACAATTACACAATCCAATGAACAATGCCCAAGCATTCAAATGAACTCATGAGCTCAAGTAAATCACTTAAAGTCCTACAAAACAAACACAAGTTAGAACTCAAATGCATTTGCATCTCACAAGTGAGAACAAATCAACCATGAATGCTAAATGTCCCAACCTGAAACAACAAGCAAGGTTAGTTCATGTACAAAACATTAGTGCAAAGACTAGATTCAAAACTAAGTCAAATGATCAAAATAGAACCCAATCTTTTTCACAATGCACATTCAAACATGTCGCAAAATGTCCTCAAAAGGACCAGCATCAAATCAATAAGAAAGTGTCTCAAATGATCTATGTCATGCAAGGACAACAAATGTGCACAAAATGAGTTTCCAACTTAGAAAATTCACATCAAATCAAAAATGCATGCAATGACTTTGATATTTTTTGTACAAGTTTCTCATGTCATGAACAATCAATATGCAAAATATCAAATCCAGAAAGGTTCAACTGATATATGAACAAAAATGCAACAATTCAATGTCAAAAATGTGACACAAATTGTCACATTATTCTCTATGTGTCAAAAATAATGATAGCATATGAGAAAAATTCCAAACCAGTGATCAAAAATTCATATCATATGTGAATGTCAAGCATGCAAAAAATTGGATCAATTGGATCAAAGATGAGAATTTCACAAGGCATTGAATGCAACATATCAAATTAACACCACATGGATTCAAAAATTCACACATCACAAACCAGACATCAACAATTCATGAAATTAATACCATAAAAAGCTAGACATTAAAACAAACCTATGAAAAAAATTGGGATTAAATTGGACTATTTTTCTATTTTTTATGAATTTTCTAAATCAAGAAAAATAATTAAAATAACATGGAAAAAGGAGGGAAACGAATTAATTTGAATAAAAGCCAGAAAAATCCACAGCCGTGGGATAAGGCGCGCACTCAGGATCAATGGTCCACATTTAAAAGATGAAACACACCGTTTCATTAATCACGGCCAGCACACCACATCAGTATTCAAACATAACGCGTGGCAAGGTCAAAAGCATGGCATCCAATCAAAATCATACGTAATGGAACAAATGGAAGCCAACACAGCATAAACCCTAACAATTACAGACGCCGGAGCTATAGTCTCCGGTCGTCTTCCCCGATGAGATTCCGGCGACTCCAACCAAAAAAATTCCAGAAACAATAAGACCGGTACCATTCGAACCGTCCTCTCACATAGAATCCAAATATCAAATCAATTCATTCTAATTCTTCCTATATTGCATGGATCGAAGAGAAACATATTCATGATCAAAACTTACAGTCAATCATACATGCTAAATACTTAACCAAAATCAATTCTAAACACATGTACGAGCTCTACACAACAGGATCTACACATTTATGACCTTAAAACAGCAAAAAGAGATGATGAATTTTGAATCACCTTGAAGTGAAGGTTGATGAAATCGTGCTCTCAAGCGCTCATAAGCTCCAGATCTTCTCCTTTGATCTTGCCTTGAAGCTTTGTGCAAACAGGAACACTTGAAACCACTTGATTCTTCTTCAATTTTCAAATTCCATCGCCATGCTCATGTACATGAACTGCTCAAATTCTGGCTTAATTGATCCAAACAGATGATGATTCTTGATCAGTGAAGGATGTTGATCAAGAATGTGCAATAATTTTTGGTGTTTGTGTGGAGAAAATCAAAATTCGAAGAGAGAGAAATTGGAGGGAGTTTTGAATTTTTAGATCTGAATTGGTTCTCCTTTCTGGTTATGGTTAGGGTTTCAGCTTATATACTCCTTGCTAATGATACTGAAAACCAACTAAGCCATTCATTAATCATGATTAGTGAGTATTGGAGCAATTTGCAAAAATTCAAAATGAGCTAGCATGGGCAAAGCACACGTGTACAGTCCCATGTTAAGCTTGGAGTTCACTCAAAATCATCCAATGGTCATGCTTGAAGTGTTTGTTTGCTTGCATCATAAGCCAAAAATGAATAATGAATATTTTCTTCAAAATGCACATGTGTGAAATAGTGAGAATACAAGCCATGATTCCTTTTCATAATTGAGCCAAATGAAGTCATTTTGAGAGGCCTTGAACATGAGGAGCATTTTGCAAAAATAATGAACCAAATTGGAGCATTGTATCAAAAGTTAGGCCATTTTGAATTTCCATGCACACCTTGTGATCAAATGACCATAACATCTCAGCCATTCATCATATGGACATGAATTAGGAATTTTTGGAAAGGGGAGACAAAGATCTACAACTTTAATGTTCACCAAAAATCCATTTGAAACTTCTTTGACATTGACAAGTCAAGTTGAATGTGGACCAAAAACTTGCCAAATTTGGAAACTTTGAATTACAGGTCATTTTCCATTTTTAGTAACTTTTTCCACGACCTTTGAATATTCAAGATGGATGTTTAGAATGAAGAATAGACCTCATTTGAACATGATTGAGGTGTCTCAACTCATTTCCCCACCTCATAGCCCTCAATTGACTACACAGTTGACTTTTGGTCCTCAGATGACCTTGAAATATCTGGATTAACTTGAGCCTCTACCACTTGGTGAAATTGCTTAAAAATGAAACCCTAGCTCATGTAAGCTCCTTATATTAAGCATGTGATCCTCATCCCAAGAAAATACCTCATCTCTTGCACAAAAGATCTTCTTGAAGCTCTTGACCTGGTGATTGCTTAAGCTATAACAGAAGATGTTAGTGACATATTTTTGTGCTTTTGGTTAGTAAACAAAAATGAGAAAAGCAATGATATACAATTCAAGCATACCTGGTGATCTCAAACCACTCACAAGAGATCCCTACCCAAAGGGAAAGGGAGCCAAGATGCTCAATGATCCTTGAGGCTATGTAATGCAATGTTATGATGCCATGAGGGATCTTAGGGACAAAATTGGGGTCTTACAGATGCCCCTATTTAAGGTAATTCTAGCCGGAGAAGTGAAGGTTAAAATCTTCGTCTCGACGAGGTAGAATGGGCTTAAATAATAACAAAGAGACAAATTTTGGTCCCTAAGAGACCTCATAATGCAAATGTATGTATGCAAAACAAACAAACTCTGTGGGGATATGTGTCCACAAAGAAGAAAAGATCAGAAGGAATTGACAATCCATAGGAGTAATACACTCACTAGGGAACAGAGACTCTACCGGGGACTCTTATGGGGATAGAAAAGGAATGCGTGAGCAGGGCACGACTTGAAACTAGGGAAAAGAGTTTCCAAAGGGAATAAATCCATTGGAAATACTCGAGCTGACTCAAAGATGCATGTATTGGGGAATATGCCCACACAACAAAACTATCCGCAATGGATACTTCGGATAAAAATCCGGACTCAGGATGGGGAAAGATTTGAACAAAAATATCCCTGCCGGGAAAAATGCATGTATTAGGGAATATGCCAACACAACAAAACTATCCGTAATGGATACTTCGGATAAAAAAATTCGGACAAAGACAATCCACTAAGGGACTTCGCTGGGGATGTCTAAAAAGACCTTCCTGGGGAAGCAGCGGGATGAGGTGTTACCCGTTACTAGGTAACAAGCTCAATGAGACATGTGATCTGATCACCGGTATAAGGGTGAGAGAACAACAAGCTCGGGAAGAATGAATATCTAAGACCGGTATAAGGGTGAGAGATATCAATCAACCAAATCATCTGAGGAAGACCTAAAAGGTATATCTCAACTCAGGAAAATCTGACTCCACAGGGGACCAAAGTCATAATAGGGAGAAGAAGGAAGGAACACCAGGGATACCGGTTACTGGGCATATAATAGGTGACCAACCAAAGCGTGAATTGGGGAATACTCCCAAAACACTCATCATCCAAAAAGAGGGCAAAAAAGCAAACTCGATTATAGGATGGACATTTGATTCCATAACAGGGATACGAATCTTACTCGATTGGGGAAGAACAAAAGGCTTCGACCAAAGAGTGCATGAGATATATTATCTATTACCGTCGGAACATAGATAATATACTCGCATGGAAGATTATCCACAACCGGTTACTGGGTTAATAAAGGATAAATCGACCGAAAAGAAAGGCATCAGGATACCAAAACTAGGTATATAATGATGACCAATCAAGGGGAGCAACAAACATCACCGGCAAACGGTAAATGAAAGAGGACCCGCTGGGGATAAAATTGCTTAAACAGAGCAATTATCCGAAAGAAGGAGGGAATATCAATACCAAATATTGGATAATGATAACCGTCAAAGAGGGGATTACATCTACCGGATACTGGGTAGAAAACCACGGAAGAGTAACCGTCATCAACTAGGATGAACAACAATGGTTAACTCTGCAAAGGGGGAATGAATCTTACTCAACTGGGGAAGAACAAAAGGCTTCGACCAAAGAGCGCATGAGATATATTATCTATTACCGTCAGAACGTAGATAATATACTCACATGGAAGATTATCCACAACCGGTTACTGGGTTAATAAAGGATAAATCAACCGAAAAGAAAAAGGCATCGGGATACCAAAACGAGGTATATAATGATGACCAATTCAGGAGAGAAACAATCGTTACCAACAACAACAGGGTAGACGAAAGATGACTCGCTGGGGATAAATTGCAAACGCAAGGCAATTATCCAGGAAAAAGAGGGAATATCAACATCGAATACTGGATGAAGATAAACACCAAGGAGGGGATTACACCTACCGGTTACTGGGTAGGAAACCACGGAAGAGTAACCGTCATCAACTAGGATGAACAACAAAGGTTAACTCTGCGAAGGGAGGCACATAGGATTTACAACTACCGGTATAAGGGTAGAACACCAAAGAAATATGACTTATAACTACCGGTATAAGGCTAGAAAGCCAAAGAAATAGGACTTATAACTACCAGTATAAGGGTAGAAAGCCAAAGAAATAGGACTTATAACTACCGGCATAAGGGTAGAAAGCCACAAACTCCACTGAGGATAAGGTGAATAATTACTAATTACTGAGCAATTATTCATTTACCACATGGAAACACCAGAGACAATCACGAGAGGCCAATTTAGGATCAAACCAAAAAGGTAAACTGAATCAAGACTCATCCTAATGAGGATATAACTCAATAGGGGAACCCATCCCAATATATGTGTTGGGAGGAAGCAAAAACATCCGTCGTCCACGAGGATATAACTCAGTGGGGAATGGCAGGAAAGATAAACACTTTCTGCTTAAAGGGGCTGACTCTATATTGAGAGATCAGACACACACATCTGCTTGGGGAAATATATATATCACCAAATAGCAGGAGACAACAAACAACGATATATGGCGAAGAATGCAACATGAATATCTGTAGGTGTTTAATTGGCTGCATTGTATGGTAAAACACAAGCTGGATTCTAATGTCTTGACTGATGTCATGATATGTTGTGAAGGCATTTGTGTAACTGCATTGTAGGTTAGAATATCTACTGTACTCTGATGTCTTGACTAATGTCATGACATACTTGAGTAGCTTAATGCAGGATTAGCTAATACAGGATTTATTGAATGTCAAATTGGATGTGGTGACATTCATCCCTGTCAGCAGATACTGAGGAATATAACAGTTGGTGTTCTGTTAGAGCTCAGTATTCATTTCCAGTCTGGTTATCAAGGAAGTACCAGACCTGGCATAAGGCCTACTATCTGAATGTCAAACTGGATGTTATGACATTCATCATGGACAACATATACTGAACAATAGACAGAGTGGAGTTCTGCTACACTTCAGTATGTTTCTCAGTCTGTTCTTCAAAAGGTTAATAGAACTGACTTAAGGCTAAATGTGTAAATGTCAAATTGGATACTTTGACATGTATTAATGTAAGCTGCTACTGTAGAATGGACAGTTTGGTCCTGTACAGTTCAGCAAATTTGTACAGTCTGTTTTCAGGAAAAACAGACTTAGAATATCGTCCTTGATGTCAAGCTGAATGTTGTGACATTCATTCCTGACAGCATATGCTATATTCTAGGTTGTTTAGTTTTCTGTTTCAACAGCTGAGAGAAAATCCAGGAAATCAACAATCAAGCTACAATTAATGAACCTAACAAATAGCCTATTTGTTAGTAACCTAGATGTGGAATTTAGGGGAACTCGCGTGACCTTAAATTAAGGAGAATACAAGTGCAAAGGCCCAAGTACTGCAATATAAAAGGAAGTCGTTCCTTCATTCAGAACTGGGGATTTTGAGGCGTGAAGATTTAGTGTGTCCATCATACTTCACTGCTGTATTTTTGTGAGTCTTGTATTAGACATATCTTGTAAACCAAGCTATTATGACGTAGATGATTGCTTTGGTATAGGGTGTTCATTGAGTTGTAAGTGTTGTGTCACTCTAAGCTTTTAAGCGTGAGTGCTGTGTATCTTGATTAAAGTTGTTAAGCACAATCAAGAATTGTTTGAAGTGTGACTTCAAAATTGTCTTTAATATTGATTAAAGGTAGTAATCACTGAGGTGATTGAGGGGGAGTGAGTAGGAACTCTGATCTTAGTGTAAGATTGAAATTGCATTTGGTAGGGATTAAGTGAAGAGTTGTAAACGGGTGAGTTTAGCTTTGAATTAATACTACTGATAGTGGATTTCCTCCCTGGCTTGGTAGCCCCCAGACGTAGGTCATGTTGGACTGAACTGGGTAAACAATTACTTGTGTTATTTACTGCACTTACTTTTAAGTTCTGCATAATTCTTGTTTGTGCAGAATTGGATGTCATAACAACCCGTGTGACATCGAAAGTCTGATAACTAGAATTTCAATATCTGAATGTTATAATTATGCATGTATATGTGTGATTTATGTTTGATGAATGCTGACTCCAAAGGAAAAGGACAGTTGTGTTGTCCGAATTAGGAGTGATCATGGTACGAAATTCAAAAATTCCAAGTTTGATGAGTTTTGCTCGTCTGAAGGAATAAGTCATGAGTTCTCCTCCCCTATAACTCCCCAGCAGAATGGAATAGTTGAAAGGAAAAATAGAACTATTCAAGAATCTGCCAGAGCTATGATTCATGCAAAGAAGCTCCCTATGCACTTTTGGGCTGAAGCTATGAATACCGCGTGCTATATTCACAACAGAGTCAGCTTGAGAAAAGGAACCTCCTCCACTCTGTATGAAATATGGAAAGGCAGAAAACCCACTGTGAAGTACTTTCATATCTTTGGAAGTAAATGTTACATTCTCACAGATCGTGAATAGAGAAGGAAACTGGATCCCAAAAGTGATGAGGGTATTCACTAACAGCAGAGCTTACAGAGTATTCAACTACAGGACCAATGTCCTGATGGAATCCATAAATGTTATTGTGGATGATAAAGAGGAAGGAATCGATGTCATAGAGGATGTTGAAACATTCCTTGACAGTTCAACAGACATTCCAGTCAAGTCTGAAGAAGTACAGGAACCTCCTCCTGAATGTGAAGTAGATGCTACCACCAAAATGCCATCTATCAGAATTCAGAAAGACCATCCTAAGGATCTTATCATAGGGGATCCCAATAGTGGTGTGACTACCAGGTCAAGGGGAATAAGCTCAAATTCCTGTTTTGTATCCAAGGTTGAACCAAAGAATGTGAAAGAAGCCCTGACTGACAAATACTGGATCAATGCCATGCAAGAGGAACTTGAGCAGTTTAAAAGGAATGAAGTATGGGAGCTAGTTCCAAGACCTGAAGGGACCAATATCATTGGTACCAAGTGGATCTACAAAAACAAGTCTGATGAGAAAGGAGTAATTACTAGGAATAAAGCAAGACTAGTAGCTCAAGGATATACTCAAGTTGAAGGGGTTGATTTTGATGAGACGTTTGCCCCTGTTGCCAGGCTTGAGTCCATCAGATTGCTGTTAGGTGTAGCATGTATTCTGAAGTTTAAACTGTTCCAAATGGATGTGAAGAGTGCATTCTTGAATGGCTACTTGAATGAAGAAGTCTATGTGGAACAACCTAAAGGGTTCTGTGATCCTAACCAACCTAAGCACGCGTACAAGTTGAAGAAAGCCTTGTATGGGTTGAAGCAAGCTCCTAGAGCATGGTATGAGAGGTTGATTGAATTTCTAACCTCAAATGGATACATAAAAGGTGGGATAGATAAAACCTTGTTTGTGAAAGATGAAGAAGGGAAAATCATGATTGCTCAAATCTATGTGGATGATATAGTCTTTGGTGGAATGTCAGAACAAATGGTAAAACATTTTGTTCACCAAATGCAATCTGAGATTGAAATGAGTCTGGTTGGGGAGCTGACTTACTTTCTTGGAATGCAAGTCAACCAAATGGAGGACTCTATGTTTCTCTGTCAACGCAAGTATGCCAAAAACATAGTCAAGAAGTTTGGTATGGATAATGCTAGGCACAAGAGAACCCTGCTCCTACTCATCTAAAGTTAACCAAAGATGATGGAGGGGCTAGTGTTGATCAATGTCTGTATAGAAGCATGATAGGCAGTCTACTATACCTAACTGCAAGTAGACCTGACATTTCTTATGCAGTTGGAGTGTTTGCTAGATACCAAGCAGAGCCTAAAGTGAGCCACTTGAATCAAGTCAAAAGGATTCTCAAGTACATCAATGAGACTTGTGACTATGGGATGCTGTACACACATGGGTCTGAGCCTGTCCTATCTGGGTACTGTGATGCTGACTGGGCTGGGAGTGCTGATGACAGAAAAAGCACATCAGGGGGTTGTTTCTTCTTGGGAGACAATCTCATATCTTGGTTCCGCAAGAAGCAGAATTGTGTATCCCTGTCCACTACTGAGGCTGAATACATAGCTGATGGAAGCAGTTGTTCCCAACTGGTTTGGATGAAACAGATGCTCACTGAGTACAATGTCACTCAAAATGTCATGACATTGTTCTGTGACAATCTCAGTGCCATCAATATTTCCAAGAATCCCATCCAACACAGCAGGACCAAACATATTGACATTAGACATCATTTCATCAGAGATCTGGTGGAAGACAAGGTGATTACCTTGGTACATGTAGCCACTGAACTTCAACTGGCTGACATATTTACAAAGGCTCTGGATGCTACTCAGTTTGAAAACCTAAGGGGAAAACTGGGAATATGTCTCTCTGAGAACTTATAGCAACCAATGATGTTTGAAATGTATTGTTTAATATCTCTGGCTATTAAACAATTAGAACTATGCTCTCATTGGTCACCAGATCATAACTATGTCACTTACAACAAGTGTGGCAACAAGAGGATAAGGAGATATCCTAACTTGAGGCGATCTATGCACCTGCAGGAGTTCAAGGACGCTGTTCATGCAGGAGTGGTTCTGGATGTCAGAAACAAAGTCATGGCATCTGATATGGTTGTACCTACTGTAAAGCAAAAGTGGATGATTACTTGATCAAAGCTGTAAAGCAAGATCAAGTGGGTGCTAACTTGGTTGAAACTGAGAGACAAACCAAGTCTGTAATTCTGTCATTTGTGTGTAATTCTGTTCTTTTTCTGTGCTCTGTAATTTAAAGTGTTGCTTTGGCAACATTTTTGACAAAAAGGGGGAGTAAAGGTGATACCCCAGGACAACAGATTAGTGTGTTGAAACAGATACTCATGACAGATTCAAGATTCCCTCCCCTGCAGTTGATGTGTGATGAAGTTTCATTTAACTTCTGTTTGTGTGTGAAGATTTTATTTAACTTCCATCTGTGTGAGTGTGTTGTCACTCTGAGTGTATTAGCTAGGTCTATTTCCTGCTAGATGTGTGATTTCTGCTGCTATGTACTCTGTTATGGGGATCAAAGTGTTTTAGCCAAAAATTTGCCAAAGGGGGAGTTTGTAGGTGTTTAATTGGCTGCATTGTATGGTAAAACACTAGCTGGATTCTAATGTCTTGACTGATGTCATGACATGTTGTGAAGGCGTTTGTGTAACTGTATTGTAGGTTAGAATATCTAACTGTACTCTGATGTCTTGACTAATGTCATGACATACTTTAGTAGCTTAATGCAGGATTAGCTAATACAAGATTTATTGAATGTCAAATTGGATGTGGTGACATTCATCCCTGTCAGCAGATACTGAGGAATATAACAGTTGGTGTTCTGTTAGAGCTCAGTATTCATTTCCAGTCTGGTTATCAAGGAAGTACCAGACCTGGCATAAGGCCTACTATCTGAATGTCAAACTGGATGTTATGACATTCATCATGGACAACATATACTGAACAATAGACAGAGTGGAGTTCTGCTACACTTCAGTATGTTTCTCAGTCTGTTCTTCAAAAGGTTAACAGAACTGACTTAAGGCTAAATGTGTAAATGTCAAATTGGATACTTTGACATGTATTAATGTAAGCTGCTACTGTAGAATGGACAGTTTGGTCCTGTACAGTTCAGCAAATTTGTACAGTCTGTTTTCAGGAAAAACAGACTTAGAATATCGTCCTTGATGTCAAGCTGAATGTTGTGACATTCATTCCTGATAGCATATGCTATATTCTAGGTTGTTTAGTTTTCTGTTTCAGCTTTTTCTCAGGCTATTCTTCAGGGATTCAACAGCTGAGAGAAAATCCAGGAAATCAACAACCAAGCTACAATTAATGAACCTAACAAATAGCCTATTTGTTAGTAACCTAGATGTGGAATTTAGGGGAACTCGCGTGACCTTAAATTCAGGAGAATACAAGTGCAAAGGCACAAGTACTGCAATATAAAAGGAAGTCGTTCCTTCATTCAGAACTGGGGATTTTGAGGCGTGAAGATTTAGTGTGTCCATTATACTTCACTGCTGTATTTTTGTGAGTCTTGTATTAGACATATTTTGTAAACCAAGCTATTATCACGTAGATGATTGCTTTGGTATAGGGTGTTCATTGAGTTGTAAGTGTTGTGTCACTCTAAGCTTTTAAGCGTGAGTGCTGTGTATCTTGATTAAAGCTGTTAAGCACAATCAAGAATTGTTTGAAGTGTGACTTCAAAATTGTCTTTAATATTGATTAAAGGTAGTAATCACTGAGGTGATTGAGGGGGAGTGAGTAGGAACTCTGATCTTAGTGTAAGATTGAAATTGCATTTGGTAGGGATTAAGTGAAGAGTTGTAAACGGGTGAGTTTAGCTTTGAATTAATACTACTGATAGTGGATTTCCTCCCTGGCTTGGTAGCCCCCAGACGTAGGTCATGTTGGACTGAACTGGGTAAACAATTACTTGTGTTATTTACTGCACTTACTTTTAAGTTCTGCATAATTCTTGTTTGTGCAGAATTGGATGTCATAACAACCCGTGTGACATCGAAAGTCTGATAACTAGAATTTCAATATCTGAATGTTATAATTATGCATGTATATGTGTGATTTATGTTTGATGAATGCTGACTCCAAAGGGAAAAGGACAGTTGTGTTGTCCGAATTAGGAGTGATCATGGTACGAAATTCAAAAATTCCAAGTTTGATGAGTTTTGCTCGTCTGAAGGAATAAGTCATGAGTTCTCCTCCCCTATAACTCCCCAGCAGAATGGAATAGTTGAAAGGAAAAATAGAACTATTCAAGAATCTGCCAGAGCTATGATTCATGCAAAGAAGCTCCCTATGCACTTTTGGGCTGAAGCTATGAATACCGCGTGCTATATTCACAACAGAGTCAGCTTGAGAAAAGGAACCTCCTCCACTCTGTATGAAATATGGAAAGGCAGAAAACCCACTGTGAAGTACTTTCATATCTTTGGAAGTAAATGTTACATTCTCACAGATCGTGAATAGAGAAGGAAACTGGATCCCAAAAGTGATGAGGGTATTCACTAACAGCAGAGCTTACAGAGTATTCAACTACAGGACCAATGTCCTGATGGAATCCATAAATGTTATTGTGGATGATAAAGAGGAAGGAATCGATGTCATAGAGGATGTTGAAACATTCCTTGACAGTTCAACAGACATTCCAGTCAAGTCTGAAGAAGTACAGGAACCTCCTCCTGAATGTGAAGTAGATGCTACCACCAAAATGCCATCTATCAGAATTCAGAAAGACCATCCTAAGGATCTTATCATAGGGGATCCCAATAGTGGTGTGACTACCAGGTCAAGGGGAATAAGCTCAAATTCCTGTTTTGTATCCAAGGTTGAACCAAAGAATGTGAAAGAAGCCCTGACTGACAAATACTGGATCAATGCCATGCAAGAGGAACTTGAGCAGTTTAAAAGGAATGAAGTATGGGAGCTAGTTCCAAGACCTGAAGGGACCAATATCATTGGTACCAAGTGGATCTACAAAAACAAGTCTGATGAGAAAGGAGTAATTACTAGGAATAAAGCAAGACTAGTAGCTCAAGGATATACTCAAGTTGAAGGGGTTGATTTTGATGAGACGTTTGCCCCTGTTGCCAGGCTTGAGTCCATCAGATTGCTGTTAGGTGTAGCATGTATTCTGAAGTTTAAACTGTTCCAAATGGATGTGAAGAGTGCATTCTTGAATGGCTACTTGAATGAAGAAGTCTATGTGGAACAACCTAAAGGGTTCTGTGATCCTAACCAACCTAAGCACGCGTACAAGTTGAAGAAAGCCTTGTATGGGTTGAAGCAAGCTCCTAGAGCATGGTATGAGAGGTTGATTGAATTTCTAACCTCAAATGGATACATAAAAGGTGGGATAGATAAAACCTTGTTTGTGAAAGATGAAGAAGGGAAAATCATGATTGCTCAAATCTATGTGGATGATATAGTCTTTGGTGGAATGTCAGAACAAATGGTAAAACATTTTGTTCACCAAATGCAATCTGAGATTGAAATGAGTCTGGTTGGGGAGCTGACTTACTTTCTTGGAATGCAAGTCAACCAAATGGAGGACTCTATGTTTCTCTCTCAACGCAAGTATGCCAAAAACATAGTCAAGAAGTTTGGTATGGATAATGCTAGGCACAAGAGAACCCTGCTCCTACTCATCTAAAGTTAACCAAAGATGATGGAGGGGCTAGTGTTGATCAATGTCTGTATAGAAGCATGATAGGCAGTCTACTATACCTAACTGCAAGTAGACCTGACATTTCTTATGCAGTTGGAGTGTTTGCTAGATACCAAGCAGAGCCTAAAGTGAGCCACTTGAATCAAGTCAAAAGGATTCTCAAGTACATCAATGAGACTTGTGACTATGGGATGCTGTACACACATGGGTCTGAGCCTGTCCTATCTGGGTACTGTGATGCTGACTGGGCTGGGAGTGCTGATGACAGAAAAAGCACATCAGGGGGTTGTTTCTTCTTGGGAGACAATCTCATATCTTGGTTCCGCAAGAAGCAGAATTGTGTATCCCTGTCCACTACTGAGGCTGAATACATAGCTGCTGGAAGCAGTTGTTCCCAACTGGTTTGGATGAAACAGATGCTCACTGAGTACAATGTCACTCAAAATGTCATGACATTGTTCTGTGACAATCTCAGTGCCATCAATATTTCCAAGAATCCCATCCAACACAGCAGGACCAAACATATTGACATTAGACATCATTTCATCAGAGATCTGGTGGAAGACAAGGTGATTACCTTGGTACATGTAGCCACTGAACTTCAACTGGCTGACATATTTACAAAGGCTCTGGATGCTACTCAGTTTGAAAACCTAAGGGGAAAACTGGGAATATGTCTCTCTGAGAACTTATAGCAACCAATGATGTTTGAAATGTATTGTTTAATATCTCTGACTATTAAACAATTAGAACTATGCTCTCATTGGTCACCAGATCATAACTATGTCACTTACAACAAGTGTGGCAACAAGAGGATAAGGAGATATCCTAACTTGAGGCGATCTATGCACCTGCAGGAGTTCAAGGACGCTGTTCATGCAGGAGTGGTTCTGGATGTCAGAAACAAAGTCATGGCATCTGATATGGTTGTACCTACTGTAAAGCAAAAGTGGATGATTACTTGATCAAAGCTGTAAAGCAAGATCAAGTGGGTGCTAACTTGGTTGAAACTGAGAGACAAACCAAGTCTGTAATTCTGTCATTTGTGTGTAATTCTGTTCTTTTTCTGTGCTCTGTAATTTAAAGTGTTGCTTTGGCAACATTTTTGACAAAAAGGGGAGTAAAGGTGATACCCCAGGACAACAGATTAGTGTGTTGAAACAGATACTCATGACAGATTCAAGATTCCCTCCCCTGCAGTTGATGTGTGATGAAGTTTCATTTAACTTCTGTTTGTGTGTGAAGATTTTATTTAACTTCCATCTGTGTGAGTGTGTTGTCACTCTGAGTGTATTAGCTAGGTCTATTTCCTGCTAGATGTGTGATTTCTGCTGCTATGTACTCTGTTATGGGGATCAAAGTGTTTTAGCCAAAAATTTGCCAAAGGGGGAGTTTGTAGGTGTTTAATTGGCTGCATTGTATGGTAAAACACTAGCTGGATTCTAATGTCTTGACTGATGTCATGACATGTTGTGAAGGCGTTTGTGTAACTGTATTGTAGGTTAGAATATCTAACTGTACTCTGATGTCTTGACTAATGTCATGACATACTTTAGTAGCTTAATGCAGGATTAGCTAATACAAGATTTATTGAATGTCAAATTGGATGTGGTGACATTCATCCCTGTCAGCAGATACTGAGGAATATAACAGTTGGTGTTCTGTTAGAGCTCAGTATTCATTTCCAGTCTGGTTATCAAGGAAGTACCAGACCTGGCATAAGGCCTACTATCTGAATGTCAAACTGGATGTTATGACATTCATCATGGACAACATATACTGAACAATAGACAGAGTGGAGTTCTGCTACACTTCAGTATGTTTCTCAGTCTGTTCTTCAAAAGGTTAACAGAACTGACTTAAGGCTAAATGTGTAAATGTCAAATTGGATACTTTGACATGTATTAATGTAAGCTGCTACTGTAGAATGGACAGTTTGGTCCTGTACAGTTCAGCAAATTTGTACAGTCTGTTTTCAGGAAAAACAGACTTAGAATATCGTCCTTGATGTCAAGCTGAATGTTGTGACATTCATTCCTGATAGCATATGCTATATTCTAGGTTGTTTAGTTTTCTGTTTCAGCTTTTTCTCAGGCTATTCTTCAGGGATTCAACAGCTGAGAGAAAATCCAGGAAATCAACAACCAAGCTACAATTAATGAACCTAACAAATAGCCTATTTGTTAGTAACCTAGATGTGGAATTTAGGGGAACTCGCGTGACCTTAAATTCAGGAGAATACAAGTGCAAAGGCACAAGTACTGCAATATAAAAGGAAGTCGTTCCTTCATTCAGAACTGGGGATTTTGAGGCGTGAAGATTTAGTGTGTCCATTATACTTCACTGCTGTATTTTTGTGAGTCTTGTATTAGACATATTTTGTAAACCAAGCTATTATCACGTAGATGATTGCTTTGGTATAGGGTGTTCATTGAGTTGTAAGTGTTGTGTCACTCTAAGCTTTTAAGCGTGAGTGCTGTGTATCTTGATTAAAGCTGTTAAGCACAATCAAGAATTGTTTGAAGTGTGACTTCAAAATTGTCTTTAATATTGATTAAAGGTAGTAATCACTGAGGTGATTGAGGGGGAGTGAGTAGGAACTCTGATCTTAGTGTAAGATTGAAATTGCATTTGGTAGGGATTAAGTGAAGAGTTGTAAACGGGTGAGTTTAGCTTTGAATTAATACTACTGATAGTGGATTTCCTCCCTGGCTTGGTAGCCCCCAGATGTAGGTCATGTTGGACTGAACTGGGTAAACAATTACTTGTGTTATTTACTGCACTTACTTTTAAGTTCTGTATAATTCTTGTCTGTGCAGAATTGGATGTCATAACAACCCGTGTGACATCGAAAGTCTGATAACTAGAATTTCAATATCTGAATGTTATAATTATGCATGTATATGTGTGATTTATGTTTGATGAATGCTGACAAACAGACATATCTAACACATACAGGTCCAGGAATTAATCACCCGGTACTACATCTTAAGAGAGAAAGCCAGGATCACCGGAGAATATCCAATCTGCCGGGGATCAAAGACAACAATATCTCTGCAGGGATGAATCATCAGTCTCAGCTGGGAAAGGAGTTCATTGCACAGGAAGAAACTGCCGCAAAAGCAACTCTACTAGGGATCAGAGATACCAGGAAACAACAATATCTCTGCAGGGGATAACATCACCACAGATAAAATCTAACAACTCTATTGGGGATCTATCTGAGGAAGAATAAGGGGAATCTGGTGATCTAACATCAAGTACCAAACTCACCAAGGAAATCACACATGCTGAGGAAAAAATCGCTTTTCCGCTGAAGGAGAGAGTGGTGAACAACTTAACAAGCATACCACTCGGGGATGAACCAACACAGATAAAATCCACCACACCAACAACTCTACTAGGGACTTATCTGAGGAAATGAAGGAATACTGGGGATCAACCACCAAATACCGATCCTTCCAAAGAGAAACACATCTGCTGAGGAGGGAAGACCACTGCTCTGCTGAAGGGAGTAGAGGTGAATAACCTTAACCAACACTCTGCTCGGGAGAAACTATAAAAGGCTTTGGAGGAAGAGGATACAGTCATGCCAGGGATATGAACCAATGTCTTACCCTGTTGGAAATCATGCCACCCTTGGGAGAGCACTGAGGATCTCCTAAGTATCCTTTCATCATTGTGAATGTTCACTTTGTTTAAAAAACAATTTGTGAAAATTCATTTTTCAAAACAATGATATTTTCTCAATTAAAACATGCAAAACATTTGTTGAATAGAAACAAATAAGAGTGCAAATAATTGGATAAGAGGCTCAAATTCATTTGATGGAATGGTAGCCTGCAAATGGCAAGACCCCATAGATCTTTACAAATTTGAAATTGGTGATATATATTGGAAAAGGGCTATATTGAACATAATGACCATTTCTCCACCAATTCTGAATTCGATGTATTCGAAGCTTTGGTTGACGATGAATGAACAAGAATCTCTGATGGATGACAGTTGTAGAACACAGTCTTGTCAGGATGCAGTTACTTGCCAAATCCCTGATTTTTGCCTAGATTTCCCCAGGATGAGGTGCTCAATCTAGCGGGATGCATATATTCATTTTTTATGTCTCTAACTTTTGCCTGGATCGCCCTTTCGGGTTTTCAATCAACCGAGACACTCATTTTTGCCTAAGCCGCCTTTTCGGGTTTTCAACTTAGCGAGCTATTCTGTTTTTATTTTTAGGCGAAGTATTTCTTGACTGCATCTGAATTCACAGGACGAGTGAAATCCTCCCCATCCATATTTGTAAGTATCAAAGCACCGCCTGAAAAGGCTCTCTTAACAACATATGGACCTTCATAGTTTGGAGTCCATTTGCCCCTGGAATCGGGAGCGAAAGACAAGACTTTCTTGAGCACAAGGTCACCTTCTTGGAACACACGAGGCTTGACCTTCTTATCAAAAGCCTTCTTCATTCTCTTCTGATACAACTGACCATGACACATGGCAGACAATCTCTTCTCTTCAATCAAATTCAGTTGGTCATAACGACTATGAATCCATTCGGCATCAGTCAACTTGGCCTCCATCAAGACTCTCATTGATGGGATCTCCACCTCTACTGGGAGTACGGCCTCCATGCCATAGACAAGAGAGAAAGGGGCTGCCCCTGTTGAAGTGCGGACAGATGTACGATATCCATGCAAAGCAAATGGCAGCATCTCATGCCAATCTTTGTACGTAACAACCATCTTTTGGATAATCTTCTTGATATTCTTATTAGCAGCTTCAACAGCCCCATTCATCTCGGGTCTATAAGGAGAAGAATTATGGTGTGCAATCTTGAACTCACTACACAACTCTTTCATCATCTTGTTATTCAAGTTAGATCCATTATCAGTAATGATCTTATCTGGCACACCATAACGGCATATGAGTTGATTCTTGATAAACTTCACGACCACCTGCCTGGTCACATTTGCATATGATACTGCTTCAACCCACTTAGTGAAGTAATCAATTGCTACGAGAATAAACCTGTGTCCATTGGACGCTTTCGGCTCAATCATGCCAATCATGTCAATTCCCCACATGGAGAAAGGCCATGGTGATGAAATCACATTCATAAGTGTCGGGGGAATATGAATCTTATCCGCATAAATCTGACATTTATGGCATTTCTTTACATATTTGCAGCAGTCAGACTCCATTGTCAGCCAATAGTAGCCTGCTCTCAACATCTTTCTAGCCATAGCAAGTCCATTGGAATGGGTACCAAATGAACCTTCATGGACCTCAGTCATCAACAGGTCTGCTTCGTGTCTATCCACGCATCTGAGCAGAACCATGTCAAAATTTCTCTTATAAAGCACTTTGCCATTGAGGTAGAAACTACCTGACAATCTCCTCAAAGTCTTCCTATCTTTCACAAATGCCCCAGGCGGGTAAATCTGGTTCTGGAGGAAACATTTGATGTCATAATACCATGGCTTATCGTCTTTCACTTCTTCAACTGCAAACACATGAGCTGGTCTATCCAAGCGCATCAAAGTGATATTTGGAACTTCATTCCAATAATTAACCACAATCATCGAAGCAAGTGTAGCAAGAGCGTCTGCCATCCGATTATAATCTTGAGGAATATGATGGAAGTCAACCTCAGTAAAGAACGTTGAAATCCTCCTCACATAATCTCTATATGGAATAAGACCAGGCTGATTCGTTTCCATCCACCCTTGATCTGATTGACAACGAGGGCCGAATCACCATAAACATCAAGATGCTTGATCCTTAGATCAATGGATTCTTCCAATCCCATAATACAGGCCTCATACTCAACCATATTATTCGTGCATTTGAAAGTTAGCCTTGCTGTAAAAGGAATATGTGTGCCCTGAGGAGTAATAATCACTGCCCCAATACCATTTTCATACTCATTTACAGCGCCATCAAATACCATACTCCATCTGGAACCAGGCTCTAACCCTTCATCGAGTGTAGGCTCATCACAATCTTTCATCTTCAAATACAGAATCTCCTCATCTAGGAAATCATATTGAACTGACTGATAATCCTCAATTGGTTGGTGGGCCAAGTGGTCAGCCAAGATACTACCTTTAATAGCCTTCTGAGCTCGATACTCAATATCATACTCAAATAACAACATCTGCCAACGGGAAATCCTCCCGGTTAAAGCAGGCTTCTCAAATATGTACTTGATTGGATCCATTCTGGATATCAACCAAGTTATATGATTTATCATATACTGGCGTAAATGCTTAGCAGCCCAAGCCAAAGCACAGCATGTCTTCTCAAGCATTAAGTATCGAGACTCACAATCAGTGAACTTCTTACTCAGGTAGTATATAGCATACTCTTTCTTTCCTGATTCGTCTTGCTGACTGAGGACACAACCCATCGAGTCTTCAAGAACTGTCAAATACATGATCAAAGGTCTTCCTTCTATAGGCGGAGACAAAATTGGAGGTTCAAACAGATACTCTTTGATACTATTGAAAGCTTTTTGGCAATCCTCGGTCCAATCATGGGACTGATCTTTCTGGAGGAGCTTGAATATCGGCGCACATGTGGCAGTCATGTGGGATATGAATCTAGAAATATAATTCAAGCGGCCCAGAAAACCTCGGACTTGCTCCTCGGTTTTGGGCGCATGCATCTCTTGTATTGCTTTGACCTTTGCAGGATCAACCTCAATACCTTATTCGCTGACAATAAAGCCCAATAACTTTCCAGAACGGACTCCAAATGTACACTTGTTGGGATTCAGACGAAGCTTGTACTTCCTCAAACGCTGAAAAAGCTTCAACAAGTGCCCTACATGTTCAACTTCCGTTCTTGACTTAGCAATCATATCGTCAACATAGACCTCAATCTCCTTGTGCATCATATCATGGAACAAGGTGGTCATAGCTCGTTGATACGTGGCTCCGACGTTCTTCAAACCGAAGGGCATCACTCGATAATAGAATGTTCCCCAAGGTGTGATGAATGTTGTCTTCTCCATATCCTCGGGTGCCATCTTAATCTGATTATATCCGGAAAATCCATCCATAAATGAGAAAACATTGAATTTAGCTGTATTGTCTACCAACATATCAATATGTGGTAGGGGAAATCATCTTTCGGACTAGCTTTATTCAAGTCTCTATAGTCCACACACATCCGGACTTTTCCATCTTTCTTAGGCACGGGCACAATATTGGCCACCCACTGAGGATACATAGAAGTCACCAGAAACCCCGCATCAATTTGCTTCTGAACTTCCTCTTTGATTTTCACTGCCATATCAGGATGAGTTCTTCTGAGCTTCTGCTTCACAGGCATGCACTCAGGCTTCAAGGGTAGGAAATGTTGCACAATATCTGTATCTAGACCCGGCATGTCTTCATACGACCAAGCAAAGATATCAACATATTCTCGTAGTAATTCAATCAACCCCTTCTTAACAGATTCTTCCAGGAGTGCCCCAATCTTCCCTTCTCGCACACAATCCTCAGACCCCAAGTTGATTGTTTCCAGATTCTCAAGATGCGGCTGAATGATCTTCTTTTCATGCTCAAGTAGACGGGTAATCTCGTCAGGAATCTCTTCAACATCATCTTCCTCTGCCTCAAATACAGGGAATTCAAAATTGGGAGATGGTGTTGGATCATTATGTTCAATGGGTTTAGAAATCAACCTACATAATGATTTTGGATATGAAAAGCTTTTAGAAATCAAACAAGGCAAATCATTATGCAGATGAAAATATTGATTTTATTCTATTTTTAGGGTTTTTTGTGATCACCAACTTCATGCAAAAAAGCGAAAATGGAAAATAATTGGAAAAACAAACATTTAACATGAATTTATTGAATGAAAATATGATTGTATTTATGTTGCCAACAATGTCATCACTTCTCCTTTTGGCATGGGAGAAGGGTTTTTAAACAAAGTGATCATTACGCTTACTTGTGAACAACTGTAGGAACATCCACAGCGACCCAATTGTTGCAGACCCCTCTAGGGATGATAAAATTGTCAGAATCCTCTGCATTCTCTTCCAAGACAGCAACAACTTCCTCCTCCTGACCGGTGTGGATAAAACCTCCATTCTTGAACAATCCTTTCTCATTGAAAACCCCAGAAGAAAAGCCTATGCCAGCCTGAGACTTGTTGTCTTCCAGCTCAATCATTTTTCCTAGACCAGCAATTGCACCACACTCAATGGCCAATTTCGCATCTCTATTGGAAGCAAATGAAGGAGTTCTCTTCTCAACAGGCTCAGCTATAGATAAAGCTTGGAAAGGAGTTCCAACTTCATCCTCAGCATCTATGTATGAGAAGGAAGACAAATGGCTAACCAGGAGAGCCTTTTCTCCCCCTACCACTACCAGTTTCTTATTCTTCACAAATTTCAGCTTCTGGTGTAGGGTGGATGTCACGGCGCCAGCCTCGTGAATCCATGGTCTGCCTAGGAGACAACTGTACGATGGGTGGATATCCATAACCTGGAAGGTAATTTGGAAATCACTTGGTCCAATCTTGATAGGGAGATCAACTTCCCCAATCACAGTCTTTCGAGACCCATCGAAAGCTTTCATAACAACTCCACTCTGCCTCATAGGAGGCCCTTGATAAGACAGTTTGGAAAGAGTGGGTTTTGGCAATACATTCAGGGATGACCCAGTGTCCACCAGCACATTGGACATGGCGTCGTGTCTACAATTCATGGATATGTGTAAAGCCAAGCTGTGGTCTCTTCCCTCCTCAGGGAGATTAGAGTCACAGAAACTCAAATTGTTACAAGCAGTAATGTTCACAACAATGCTATCGAACTATTCTATTGTGACATCATGATCTACATATGCCACATCCAAAACTTTCTGCAGAGCCTCTCTATGCGGTTCTGAATTCAGAAGTAAAGATAACACGGATATCTTGGATGGCGTTTGTAGAAGCTGGTCTACAACATTGTACTCACTCTTCTTGATGAGCTTCAGCATCTCATCACAGTCTTCATTCACATTGCCGCTAGGGCCAACAGAAGTAGGAGTCTTTAGTACAGAGGAGGGCTTAACAGCAAGTGCCGGATTCAGGGTGCTCACAGCATTCCCAATCGGGCGTTCAACAAAACCAGCCTTAGCCTGAGGCTTCGTTGGCGCCGAAAACACACGACCGCTGCGGGTCAAACCACTTACGTCAACAATATTCACAACAGAGGAGGATGGCAAAGGCACCTCTTTCCCAACTTCTACAGCAATAACATTGTAACGGAAGGGAATTGCCTTTTCAGAAGAATACGGTACTGGACCGGAAGGCTTAATAATCAGGGAAGGAGAAACCTTCTGCTTGCTACCATCGTACTTAATGATAACAGGCTCGGGTATCCGAAACACTGGGGAAATTACGTTGACCTTTGGCTCATCTTCGTCAACATTCCTATTCTGAAGGATCTCGATAACTCCTTCGTCCAGCATTTCCTGAAGATCTTTGCGCACCTGGCGACAACCCAATCTATTAACAGGGCATATTCGACATCTATCATGATCGTGCTCATAATGACTGTAATCACACAACAAACGATGCAACTCGAGCAACGACTGTCGGATATGACTGACATATTTCACTTTGTACTTGTCACGGCAGCCCTGGACCATGTTGACAGATTTCCCATGCTCGGGCAATGGGTTCTTCTTAACATTAGGACCTACGTCCTCAAAACACAGGATGCCACACCTCACAAGGTCTTGAAGCTTGGTCTTCAAAGGAAAACAATTCTCCACGTCGTGGCCGGGAGCACCAGAGTGATATACACAATATAATTCAGGCTTATACCACCATTGAGGGTTAGCAGGTATAGCTGGTGGGTCTCTCGGAGTAATCAACTTCCTCTCTATCAAAGAGGGATATAATTCTGCATACGTCACCGGAATCGGATCAAAAGTGACCTTTTTCCTCTCATAACTCGTGCTGGTTTGATTACTGTTGCGAGGCTGGTAGGCCTACTGTTGCGGACGGTGTTGTTGCTGTTGATATTGCTGAGGTGATTGTTGATTTTTTCTATGCTGATACTGTTGATTATCTCTGAAAACAGGCGCTATATGAGCCACCAGGTGCTGGTTACTGGTGGGACACATAGTCTTCTTCCTCACAGAGGGTCTTCTAGGTTTCACATGGGAGGTCACAGCATGTGCCTCTCCATCTTTCTTCTTTGCAAACGCCCCATAACGTTTGGCAGAAGAGCCTTCATCTTTGGTTAGACGTCCTTCTCTAAACCCTTCTTCTAGACGCATCCCCATATTCACCATCTCGGTGAAGTCAGAAGGAGCGCTAGCAATCATCCACTCATAATAGAATGAACTCAAGGTCTTCAGAAAAATCTTGGTCATTTCCTTCTCTTCCAGCGGATGCACGATCTGTGCTGCCAACTCTCTCCACCTCTGGGCGTACTCTTTGAACGTTTCTTTGTCCTTCTGGGACATGGCCTTCAATTGATCCCTATCGGGAGCCATATCCACATTATACTTATACTGCTTGACGAAGGCCTCGCCAAGGTTGTTGAAGGATCGGATGTTCGCACTGTCCAGCCCCATATACCAACGTAGAGCTGCACAGGACAGACTGTCCTGAAAGTAGTGGATGAGCAACTGGTCAATATCAGTCTGAGTTGACATCTTCCTGGCATACATGACCAGGTGGCTGAGAGGACAAGTATTCCCTTTGTATTTTTCAAAGTCAGGGACCTTGAATTTCACCGGAATCTTCACATTAGGAACCAAGCATAATTCAGCTGCAGACTTGCCAAAGAGATCCTTTCCTCTAAGAGTCTTCAATTCCTTGCGAAGCTTAAGAAATTGGTCATTCATAGCGTCCATCTTCTCATGGACATCTGGGCCCTCAGACGGCTCAGAATGATAGATGGTGTCGTCTACCCCAGGCATGGTATGCATGACAGGAGGAGGAATAGCAAGGACCGGGCTAGATGTCGGCATAGAAGAAAAAGTTGGAGCAGGACCCTCAGGAATAAAGTTGGGAGGCATCCCCCACGGAAACCCGGCTAGCATAGCTGTCGAAACAAAATATGCACTGGCTGCAGGCACAGTTGAGGAAACAATCTCAGAGATGACTGTCCTCTGGGGAGGAGTTGAAGGTGTTGGAGATGACTGGCCCTGGGCAGCCAGGAATGGTTCCATTAAAGCACTCAGTCTGGCAACTTCCTCTTTGAGTTCACGATTCTCTTGCTCTAGATGATCCATCAATCTGGAAGAGTTGGCTCTAGTGTAGTACCGGTGAGTCAGCTTGTCTTCAAAATAAATGAAGAACACAAAGTTAGACCACAGGACCAGAAGCCGGGAACAAAACCTGCTTATGCATATGATGCATGCAATGCTTGTGCATATGATTTGTTTTTATTTCAAAGGAACTCTAGGGTTTTATTTGCAAATTTTGGAAATATTAACCGTTTATCACATATGGAAATATCTCATCAAATAGCATCAGGGAAAAGAAGTACAACATTGTCAATCATATACAAGAGAAAAGGAAAATAATCATCCTATGGATCCCTAGAAACAATCATCTAATGCTCGGGACACAGGAAGAACAGATGCACGAAGCCTCTTCACCTCCCTCTCATAAGCTGCCTCCATATCTGCCTTTTCCTTGCCGAGTCGGTCGTACCTCTTCTTCCAAAACTTGGAAGACTGAGGAAGTAGAGAAGTCCATGCATCATTAGGATCATCAATAACATGATGCTCAAGAAACTCTATCAAAGCATCCTTCTCCTTAATCTGCTGAAGCAACTCTTCCCTTTCACGGATCCAGGCACGTGATAGGTCTTCGTCTCTCAACTCCTATACTCCTTTGTTAGGGAGGGTTGAAGGCCCAGCCACAACTAAAGGTGTAGGTCTTGGATATTCGTAAGGCATGAGATACTCAGATGCTCTCTTCCTTACCCAAGCAGTGTAAGGCTCCAAAGCAACACAATTCTTAGGATCCAACTCCTTCCTTCCTTTCTTATGAACCTTGTGCCAAGCGTGAACCATTATGCCCTTCAAGCCTTGGGGATCTTTACCCTCCTGAAAGAACACACCCTCTAACAGAATGTTATTAGGTTTATCCTTTAGGGGGAACCCAAGCTGACGACGTGCCAAAATGGGGTTGTAGTTAATCCCACCACATGTACCAAGAAGAGGCACATTGGAGAATTCAGCACAAGAGTCGATAATCTGCACACCGTCATATACACAGTTATACCAAGAGATATCATCATTAGTGAGAGACATAAGTCTCGTGGACCACCGTAGACATCCCTTGTTCTCCTTGAAAGCGACTGTCTGAGGTAAGTGAGAAATAAACCACTTATACAGCAGAGGCAAAAAACACACAATAGCACCACCACCCTTTGCATTCCTCATATGCAAAGAGAAATATGTATCACCCAACAGAGTCAGGACAGGATTAAGAGCGGAAAAGATCCTAATAGTGTTCACATCCACAAATCCAATCCATAGATGAGAAGTACAAATATGGCTTCAAAGGCATCCTTACTCATGGCCTTCCCATAAACACTAGCTTGAGCAATGAGGAACTCAGAAGGGAGACCTTGAATTCCACCTTTGGTAGTCATATGCGCACCAACCAAGGATTAATCTATGTGCAACATGTCAGCTATCTCTTGAGAAGTAGGAATACTCTCCAAGCCACTGAACGGCAACTGGTCCAGAATAGGTATACCCACAAGATAAGCATACTCCTCGAGGGTAGGCAAAAGCTGGAAGTCCGGAAACGTGAAGCAACGGTACAAGGGATCATAAAACTGCACCAATACACTCATCAACCCTTCATCTACCTGAGTAGTCAAAAGAGGAAGAAGCTTCCTAAAACGAGCCTTGAAACCCAAGGGATCTAATACATAGGATGTCAGATTCCTTAACTCTTTCAAATCTGGCTGTCTGAAGCTGTACTTCTTTGTATTCCTTCTTTGTCTTTCCATGTCTGAAAATTTTGCAAATAAACCCCTTAGGTTCCTTGAATTTTTTTATTATTATTGATGATATGGATGCAAATGGATGCATGAATGCAACAATCACACTTAAGGATCAAGCAAAGCACACCAGACAAAGGTCATGGGATGGATCATGTTATCCTTAATATCAATCATCCATTTTGGTGGATTATGGTTTACACCTTATCAACACCCAAGTTCCATTGATATTAAGGATGTATGAACGGATCAACCATGAATCAAGGGTTTGTTGCAAGTCACGAGCATGGAGTCTCGGTTAAGAACCACCCAAAGGGAGTGTAGTAGGGTTTAAACCTGCCAGACATGTTCTACAAGAGGTTCCCATAGTTATCATCCCATCTTTCGGATATTATCGGAGAAACGACTACTCGTATTCCAAAGATATTCTCAAGAGAGACTCTTATGAGTGTAGTATCGCGTAACAATCGCATCAAATCTTACATTTGAACGACTTCCGCACTACATCCTAAAAATAGGCCAAGATGGGTTTGGTAAACTAAGGTCCTTGGCTTCTAAGGTCTATATTGGAAAGAGTAATGTCTAACCACAACTTACTTGTGTGACATTATTGATCCCAACATGACCTCCACCAAGTGAATGGACTCGCAAGTCAACATGCTAAGGAATAACTCCACACAAGTCGACAAGACTACGCCATTCTCCTATCCTAAGTGCACTCGAGTTCGGGTATAGAACTCATCTCACAAAGATCACCAAGCACACAAGGAATTGATATATCAAGCAATTCATACATTACAAACAATACAGTAATCCCAAATTGCACAAAAATATGTCACAAAATAATATAATACAACAAGCATGAAAAGTTGGCAAAACCCACTAGGGATAAGATATCCCCAGCAGAGTCGCCACTTTTCTGTAGCGGTGTATTCGTTACCATTAGAGATATTGACTAAATCCAAGGTAAATCATACAAAGTCGAGTCGACACCGTACTTCTATTTATCCAAAGGAATGGTTAGAAAGCGAACAAAAACCTAAAAGTTTTACAAACAAAACTAGGAAAATAAATAGAGATCTGGGTAAGGGGGTTGGTTATGCAATGGGAAGGTGTTAGGCACCCAAAACATCCTAGGTACTCCTAGGGAGCCCTTTTCACACTTGTGAAGGTTATTGTTTTTGTGAAAATTTTATTTGTGCAAACATGATTGAAGAGATGAGAAGAGAATATACAAGTTTTTTACATTTTGTGTTTGGATGGATCAATCCATTGCCTACGTACCCTCTTATAAAGATTAGGATCAAAACCTCGTAGTTCGGGGTAAAAATCTAAAAACAAATGAGTGGATTGATTGGTCCAAAAGCCTTAAGGTCTTTTGTTATCAAAGGGAGAAAACTCAACCTAAAACCACAAATCCACCATGTGAGGATAGCTTCAACACGCTAGTGAGGGGTTAACCCTATAATAAGCATGGAAGACTCATTGTCCATCACTAAGGATAAAGGTGAGTATTACATCTACCACAAAGATAACTCAAACCTAATAGCTAAAGGTTATGGAAAATTTGATTAAGAAGTAGTCATTGAAACCACAAAAAAAATTTGAATGGGTTACATTTACCAATTAGAAGTATATACAAAATGGTCAAAGTTGACTTAAAGATTCAATTCAAAATGAGTGTTATGAAAAGAAAGTTTGAAAATCAAAAGCATAAGGCTTAGGTTTCTAATGTTGAAAACAATAGTCAAATGTTTGCACAAAAAGAGTTTGGCTTGGGTTAGGGTGGAGAAATGAAGAAGAAGGGGTAAGTCCTAAAGAGAACAAAAAGGTGAGGGATATGAAATGAAACCACACTAGGAGTTCCTCTCTTGAGATCATATAGATGATCCAAGTAAGTTCCCATCCATTGGAATAAGCAAGCACAAGGCATAAGCAATCAACCAAGTCTCATAAGAGATCCTCAATGTATTTTGTATCTCACTTGAATGAACATGATAATGATCCTCAAATTAAGCTCAAATGGAAACTCCTAGTTCAAAAACACACACACAAAAGTTCACAAGTAAACATTTATCACACCCTATATCCATACAGAAGGCTCAAACAATGGGTGGGCTTTAGTCAAGAGGGGTCATGTCAACCTCGACAAACAAGCCAAACTGTAATGGGTTATCAAGTGAGCTCTTAACCACTAACATTGAACGTTAGGGTGAAGCTGATCAAAATGGTAATGAGGATGAGACCTCATGCTCTTAACCTTGGCCTGGGTGAGCTCATGACAAAGAAAGCATGGGGATCCAGAAAGTGAGATCCTATTCCATTTGACAGACACTGGACAAAGATTTTGGGCACATGTTCAGAAGCATCAACACGTAGTGCGAGCATAAAGAACGACACACTGAATAACAGGGGATTGGCTACTAATCCCTTTTATTCGTCAATTGCCTCAACTCTTGGAGGTCTTATCAAGTAACACATGCCTCATCTTGGAGGTCTTTGGCACAATTGTAAACAAACACAAACAGAGCCTCTGAAGGAGGACTTGCCAGCAAAATGCCTGCCAAAAAGGTGACAGGACTTCAGACTACATGAAGTAAGAAGATAACTACCTAAGTGGTGTGTCAACCACAATCCAAAGCTTAAGCAAAAGCAAAAGCAAGCAAGCAACTAAGATACCTGTACAAAGACTAAACAGTTAATATTTCAGTTATAAAACCAACAGACAAACTGTGAATCCTTCCAACAATTACACAATCCAATGAACAATGCCCAAGCATTCAAATGAACTCATGAGCTCAAGCACATCACTTAAAGTCCTACAAAACAAACACAAGTTAGAACTCAAATGCATTTGCATCTCACAAGTGAGAACAAATCAACCATCAATGCTAAATGTCCCAACCTGAAACAACAAGCAAGGTTAGTTCATGTACAAAACATTAGTGCAAAGACTAGATTCAAAACTAAGTCAAATGATCAAAACAGAACCCAATCTTTTGCACAATTCACATTCAAACATGTCACAAAATATCCTCAAAAGGACCAGCATCAAATCAATAAGCAAGTGTCTCAAATGATCTATTTCATGCAAGGACAACAAATGTGCACAAAATGAGTTTCCAACTTAGAAAATTCACATCAAATCAGAAATGCATGCAATGACTTTGATATTTTTTGTACACGTTTCTCATGTCATGAAAAATCAATATGAAAAGATCAAATCCAGAAAGGTTCAAATGATATATGAACAAAAATGCAACAATTCAATGTCAAAAATGTGACACAAATTGTCACATTATTCTCTATGTGTCAAAAATAATGATGGCATATGAGAAAAATTCCAAACCAGTGATCAAAAATTCATATCATATGTGAATGTCAAGCATGCAAAAAATTGGATCAAATGGATCAAAGATGAGGATTTCACAAGGCATTGAATGCAACATATCAAATTAACACCACATGGATTCAAAATTTCACACATCACAAACCAGACATCAACAATTCATGAAATTAATACCATAAAAAACTAGACATGAAAACAAAACTATGAAAAAAAATTGGGATTAAATTGGACTATTTTTCTATTTTTTATGAATTTTCTAAATCAAGCAAAATAATTAAAATAACATGGAAAAAAGGAGGGAAACGAATTAATTTGAATAAAAGCCAGAAAAATCCACAGCCGTTGGATAAGGCGCGCACTCAGGATCAAAGTTCCACATTTAAAAGATGAAACACACCGTTTCATTAATCATGGTCAGCACACCACATCAGCATTCAAACATAACGCGTGGCAAGGTCAAAAGCATGGCATCCAATCAAACTCACACGTAATGGAACACATGGAAGCCAACACAGCATAAACCCTAACAATTACAGACGCCGGAGGTACAGTCTCCGGTCGTCTTCCCCGATGAGATTCCGGCGACTCCAACCAATTTTTTTCCAGAAATCAATAAGACCGGTACCATTCGAACCGTCCTCTCACATAGAATCCAAATATCAAATCAATTCATTCTAATTCTTCCTATATTGCACGGATCGAAGAGAAACATATTCATGATCAAAACTTACAGTCAACCATACATGCTCAATACTTAACCAAAATCAATTCTAAACACACGTACGAGCTCTACACAACAGGATCTACACATTTATGACCTTAAAACAGCAAAAAGAGATGATGAATTTTGAATCACCTTGAAGTGAAGGTTGCTGAAATCGTGCTCTCAAGCGCTCATAAGCTCCAGATCTTCTCCTTTGATCTTGCCTTGAAGCTTTGTGCAAACAGGAACACTTGAAACCACTTGATTCTTCTTCAATTTTCAAATTCCATCGCCATGCTCATGTACATGAACTGCTCAAATTCTGGCTTAATTGATCCAAACAGATGATGATTCTTGATCAGTGAAGGATAATGATCAAGAATATGCAATAATTTTTGGTGTTTGTGTGGAGAAAATCAAAATTCGAAGAGAGAGAAATTGGAGGAAGTTTTGAATTTTTAGATCTAAATTGGTTCTCCTTTCTGGTAATGGTTAGGGTTTCAGCTTATATACTCCTTGCTAATGATACTGAAAACCAACTAAGCCATTCATTAATCATGATTAGTGAGTATTGGAGCAATTTGCAAAAATGAAAAATGAGCTAGCATGGCCAAAGCACACGTGTACAGTCCCATGTTAAGCTTGGAATTCACTCAAAATCATCCAATGGTCATGCTTGAAGTGTTTGTTTGCTTGCATCTTAAGCCAAAAATGAATAATGAATATTTTCTTCAAAATGCACATGTGTGAAATAGTGAGAATACAAGTCATGATTACTTTGCATAATTGAGCCAAATGAAGTCATTTCAGAGGCCTTGAACATGAGGAGCATTTTGCAAAAAGAATGAACCAAATTGGAGCATTGTATCAAAAGTTAGGCCATTTTGAATTTCCATGCACACCTTGTGATCAAATGACCATAACTTCTCAACCATTCATCATATGGACATGAATTAGGACTTTTTGGAAAGGGGAGACAAAGATATACAACTTTCATGTTCACCAAAAATCCATTTGAAACTTCTTTGACATTGACAAGTCAAGTTGAATATGGACCAAAAACTTGCCAAATTTGGAAACTTTGAATTACACGTCATTTTCCATTTTTAGTAACTTTTGCCACGACTTTGGAATCTTCAAGATGGATGTTTAGAATGAAGAATAGACCTCATTTGAACATGATTGAGGTGTCTCAACTCATTTCCCCACCTCATAGCCCTCAGTTGACTGCACAGTTGACTTTTGGTCCTCAGATGACCTTGAAATGTCTGGATTAACTTGAGCCTCTACCACTCGGTGAAATTGCTTCAAAATGAAACCCTAGCTCATGTAAGCTCCTTATATTAAGCATGTGATCCTCATCCCAAGAAAATACCTCATCTCTTGCACAAAAGATCTTCTTGAAGCTCTTGACCTGGTGATTGCTTAAGCTATAACAGAAGATGTTAGTGACATATTTTTGTGCTTTTGGTTAGTAAACAAAAATGAGAAAAGCAATGATATACAATTCAAGCATTCCTGGTGATCTCAAACCACTCACAAGAGATCCCTACCCAAAGGGAAAGGGAGCCAAGATGCTCAATGATCCTTGAGGCTATGTAATGCAATGTTATGATGCCATGAGGGATCTTAGGGACAAAATTTGGGTCTTACAAGGATCATCAAATGTTTGGAGACATTATAGGTCATTTGTGGACTTAGTGAAATTTGACCTATTTTCAAGTGACTTTTTCCAAACTTTCAAGATTCATAACTTCTTCAACTTTCAACAATTGAGATTGATTCTTTTTTCACAATGTCATTTGTGATGCCCTCTACAAGTTTTCTTCAAGGATCAAGGGCAAAATGTTGCTGGAAGGCCATGGAATTCATTGAGACATTATAGGTCATTTTTAGCCATGGAACACTTGAATTTTTCTAAGTTATATGATCAGTTTTTTAGTGTCAGCTTTAACATGACATAACTTTGTACTAAAACATCCAAATTTAACCTTTATTGGCACATTATAATCTTGTCTATGATGTCAACACATTGCAAAAAGAATGGGACCAAAAGCCTCCTGAGCAAGATGCCCCATTGGGTTGAACACGGTGACTTGGAATTGAAGAAATCACCATTCCCCGAAATTTGAACTTCACTAATCTCAATTCCAAGCCAAATTAGAATATGATTTGAACGTAAACATGTTTAAACAAGTCTCTAAAAGTTAATTGACCTTTGAAACGAATCATTTGGCTGAGTTTTGATGAGTTGCAAGTCACACTTTTCTCACATTCTGATCAAATTTGTTTTGCATGAATTTAACATCATTCTACACGTATTTGGATCCAAACACATTCCCTATAAATAGAGGAAGTTACTGAATTCATTTCAAAGATTTTGAGAGCTAAGAAATCCCTATTGCAACTTGAAATTTTCCAGAAAAAACTTAACTATCGTGTTTTGAATTCCAGCTGATTTCAACATAATTTCTTGATTCCATTAGCATCTTCAGCATCCTATGAAGCATTTGAAAAAATTCCCAAGCTCTGAGACCTTCTAAAATTCTCTAACCAAATCGAGCTTCATCAACTTTTGATCACCATTTGGACAAGGTAGTTCTAAGCATCATTTAAACTCAAACAAGTTACCATAATAATATATTTGTTTCACTCTCTGATGCTTTCCCCTAACTTATCTGGTGTTGATTGATCATGTTACTCATTTAATTTAATTTTTTGTGTTTTTCTTGCTTCTGAAACTTCTTTGAAATTTCTTTTGCTCAATTTAGATAAATAAATTTGGAGCATAAGGTTGAATTCGGGATGAGAAGAGGATCACAATGGTGGCGGTCTCATGTTCTGAATAGACCAAAGGATGAAACTTTGGTGAGAGCTCACCGGAGAAAATGACTTGAGTGTTCCAGGTCGTATGAGATTGGCCAAACACGTTAGACAAATGAAATGTTTTGATTTGCTGAAAATTTATTACATGCTTCTTATTTTATTTCCAGCCTTCAATAGTTTTCTGGGCCATTTATTTGGTGTTTTGAAGGACTTTATGGATTTTTCGTTTTATTTCTATTTTAAAATAAATTTAAAAACACTTTTGGTGCATTTTTGTTCCATTTATTTTCATTTTATATTTGTGTGACCTTTGTGAACTTCTGTTGGCCTTGGATCATGATATTTTGGATCATAAGTCTCATCAAACTCAATGGATCTTGGGTGTTTATGGGGTGGAAACCCTAATCCACCAAAAATGGATGATTGATTTTGATGATTACTTGATCAAACTTTTGGTCCAATTTGGGTGTGACCTCTCTTATCCCTTTCTTCTTCATCTCTTTCTTTTCCCTTTGATCAATTGGATGGTTTGTGTCCATCTTGTTCATGATGTGTGGACTGGTTCTTGATGAACTTTCATCATTTCAAATATACCTCCTAATTGATCATGGATCATTTAAGGTACTTTGGATTAATGCATAAGTTTATCTTAGGTATCATGACGTATAAATTGAAGTAATGGACCATCCTCCTAGCCTTTGTGCTTGATCATTCCTTCTTTTCTTTTTTGTGTGGCATGCCTTTAGGAGAATGATTTACATATCATTTCTCTGGCATGTATTAACACTAACATTATTATTGACTAGCCTCAGATAGTTGTGACTTCTATACAAGTCCAATTACGATTGCTTAACATAGCGCTAAATTTGTCCCAATAGTAAATGCATTTTTATAAGTGAGATTGTAAGTCTCCTACTCCTCATGGTATTGTGTGAAAATATTGATCCCTTTTCATTCGAGAGAACTAGTGGCATACTTGTTGATTTTATCCAAGTTTGAGCCCTTCTCATAATTATGTATAGATTCATGTTTTCATGCTTGTGGGTGAATAGTTGAGTGTTCTCCAAAAAATAACCAAACCATCTTTCAGTTTTTATTACTAACATCATTCACTAACATTTTACTTGTATTAACTTTTACTTCAATGTCATTTACTTTATTCTCTTTTATTTTACGCCATTTACTTTATGTTTAGCATCCCATATCATATTATTTGTGATTATGCCATTTGTTCTTTGTCCATTTGGACTTTTCTTACGTATCCTTGTAAAGAAAACATTAATATAGAAAAACCTAAAAAGAAACTTGGTTCTCCTAATTCATGGACTTGTGGTTACTATCCTTGGCATCATTGTGGAGTTACAAACTTAGAATTAGGATCATGACCTTTACTTTTGGACTTGTGATGGTACCTTTGGATTTGGACTTCTTTTGGAGATTTGGTTGAGTTAGTTTGGTTTCATCCGATGCATGATTATTCTTTGGTTATTCTGGCTTGCTTGAGGCTGAATCCAAAGGAGGGAATTCTTGCTTGACTTATGTCATAAAGCTTGCTATCTCTTGGTTAGATCTTTCTGAAGGAAAATTGCGATCCAAAATGCAGTGGTAATTACAATTTTCTCCTTTAGTGATCCTTACGAAAGGGCATGATCAGTGATAAAAATCACTACCTCTTGTGGCGATTGAAACCTTTGATGCAGATCTAAGGAGTGGTCATGAACGTTGAATGGTGACAACGCCTCTACTCAATCCACACGGACGAATTCCTTCAATCTCAGTGCTAGCTGCTACGAATGAAGGCTTTGAGTGGGAGAGAGAGACACACGGAGAGAGAGAGAGAAACAAAATTTCATCTAATGAAATGCTTCTGCACAAGGGTTCTATTTATAGAACCACTTGTGTGGGCTCCAAGCTAAAAGCCCCACTTAAGTATATGTGGCCCATATCTTATCGTATACTAAAAAATCACTTAAACGCATGATACTTTACCATATTTCGTACTCTACTTAAGTGCACCATGTCGCATCGCGCGAAAAACCGGCGGGAAAACAAGAACAACAGAGCCGCCACCGTGCGTTATTTATCCCAAAAGAGGGAAAGGAAACGCTCAGAGTAAACCTAGGAAAAGACATGGTCTCGCGACCAAAGAGTATGGGTTCGGGAGTCGGTTATGCGAAGGGAAGGTATTAGCACCCCTACGCATCCGTAGTACTCTACGGGATCCACGCACAAAGGGAAGGAATATTGGTTGCTAAACACTGCTCACACTCACACACACTGGCTGGAAGAGACAAAAGAAACTGACTGAAACTGAACTCGGCAGGATGTCGCATCCTGGGCCTACTTAGTCTATCAGGCATAGACATCAGAGTCCAAGTAGTTCGGACTGGGGAAACGACACATGCTCGCTAGGATATCGCATCCTATGCATACGTACCTTCCCGGACGAGAGAAGAATCAGAGCATTCGTAGCTCGGCTGACACACACACAAACAAACAGACAAAGGCAAACAGATACACACACAAGGGTGGCAAACATGGAGCCCGACTACCACTCGATGGAATTACGTCAGCATCCGAACCTAAACACACACAAAGAGGCAAACGTGGAGCCCAAATGCCAATCACTGGACTTATATTGACATCCGAACCTAAACAACACAACAGATAGATAGGGAGTCGGGGACTCAGCCTATAACTGTCAAACGCACACAAACAGACAAACAGACAGCAAATGCTAAGGAGTCACGGACTCGAGCCTAGCAAAGGTCAGACAACTCACACAAAAAGGAAAAGGGCGCCCGGAGAGATCAGCTCAATCTCCTGCCTACATACTTCATCTGGTATGAAGATCAGGGCGATGTAGTTCCCCTACGCAGGGATAAAGGACTAGCCTAACCAGATAACAGAGGGAGACACAACTAGGGAGACTACGACTCGAGCCTAGATGTTGTCATGCAAAATCAACCCTAAGTTATGGTTTCTAACTAAATGGCGCTAGGGCCAACCTATCCTAAGCAGACACAGGAAAAGCAAAGTCTCAATTGCAACTAGGGCAAGAGAAAGGGGATATCTCAATCACAACAGGGGTGAGAGGAAAGAAATTAGTGTTAGTGGTTAGTCAAACTCGACAAGACATCGCGTCTCGCGCCTACGTATCTCATCTGAACATGAGAATCAGAGTTGCCGTAGTTCGGCCAAACAACTCTAAGCATGGCTCGCACAGGAAGTAAGCCACACAGACTTGACTTTGCACAAGGGCAAGTCAAGCACAACCTATCTTGCACAAGGGCAAGACTAAGCTAAACCTAAAGAGGCAAAGCAAACAGGCAATCACAAGAAGCACATACAGCATGAAATAAACACACCAACAAGGGGGGCTCAAACATCAAGGGTTAGGCACTAGGGCCAGCTGGAATGGGGTAAAAGGTGCTCTTAACCTTGCCATTGAGGGGCTAAGGTGAAGCAGATGAAAGGTGAGTGAAGGTAAGACTTCACAGCTCTTATCCCTGGCCTGGGAGAGCTCAAGACAGGAATGTGTGGGTTCAGAAAGTGGGAACCCTTCTACACATTTGAAACTGACTCAACTGTGCAATTGCACAAGATCTTGGGTTTGTATCTGCAATGCATCAACACAGTGGTGTGAGCAAGGCAGATGACACACTGAATAGTGGAGGATAGATTGCATATCCCTACCTTCCACCAATTGCCTCTTCACTTAGGAGGACTTTGACTCTATGCAAGGACAAAGTTAAACATCCACAAACATTGCCTCTTAAGGAGGACTTCAGACAGTTGCCTGACCAAGTAACAGGCCAGGTCTTCCAGACTACATGAAGACCAAGAGACATACCTCAATGCAAATTGCTTATACAAGCAAAGCAAAGCGAAAAGTTCACCAGGAACTAAACAACTAAAGCACCTATTTTGAAGGAACAGTGGTATCTTGATGTTCTTTGTTGTTATTGAAGTGAGACAGTTGCTCAATGGTTCTTCCAATGATGAATGGTGAAAAATCCTTTGACTTGTGGAGGCTTGGAATGGAATTCAATGTTCAACCTCTTTGATGTTTTTTGGACATGAAGTTGAAAAATGCAAGATGGAGTTTTAGAGTACAAGGTTTTGTTGTGTTGGATGATAATAGCATGGTTCCAAATGCAAGGCTTGGTTTTGTTCAATAGTTTGTTGACAGGTTTAGTAAATGCAAGGCAAGGTGAGTTGGAGAGAGTGTGAGAGGGCAAGTGTTTCTCATGATAGGAAGAGGGCAAGTGTATGCAGTTGGTTCTTCTGCTGTTTGACAGGTTTTAGTGAATGCCAAAATGTGGTTAGAATAAGTGTAAGGTGGTTGTGTTGGCAAGGCAGGTTTTTTCTGAATATGCAAAGCAAATAGCAAGGGTGAGGTTTGAGAATGCTACTGGTTTTTCATGGCAGGTATTTTTCAAGAGTTCTATGTTGTTTGTGGCATGCTGCTTGTGGCAGGGTTTTGAGAAGCAATGCAGGGCTCAGTTTTGGTTGGAAGCTTAGACAGATGGGAGAAATAGCCAAAAGCAGCAAGATTGTTTTTTAGAGAGTGTATGAAGTTGGTTAGGTCATGTTATGTTGGCAAGTAGGATTTGAAGAAGCAAAGCAAGGTTGGACTGGCTTGTTGCTATTTTGCTGGTTCTTGTTATGACAGCCAATGATCTATGCCAAGCAAGCAAGGATGAAGTTGGAAAAAAGTGAAGGTAGGTTGTGCAATTGTTGGTTAGGTTGGCTGCTTCAAAAATGATGAAAAGGTGTGGAATTAAAATGCCCTGCTTAAGTTCTCCTCGAAATTCTCTTGACAGCCCTCTCAAATGCAACAGTAGAAGTGAGATTTTCTGGTGAGTGAGCCATGCCTTTTTGCTGTGGTCTGTTGGTTTGTTTGACAGGATTTTTCTTGGCAAAATGCAAGTGAGGTGGTTTGAATGAATGAGGCTTGTTGGTTAAGTTATGTCATGTTGGTTATGTTTGGAAGTTTCAAAATGGTGAGCCCTTTGGGAAGTGGCAAATGGCCAGGTTTTGTCTGAGCTTGGACAGACAAGGTGGGATGCAAATAGCAGCCAGTTTTTGAATGAGTGTGGTTTTTCTGGTTTTCTACTGTGTGCTGCTACTGTCTTTTTGTTGACAGAAAAAAAATGGGAATGGCCTTTAGGGTGTCTTTGTTGGTTTTGTGATGACAGGGAAAAATGATGGAAGTGTTGTTTAAGCTAGCTTAGGTCACTGTGTTTGGATAGCTCTCCTAAAATGCAAGTAAGGTGAATTCCCTCAAATCAGGATGCCCCCTTGCTGTTACTGCTACTACCTCTTTAATCACAGGAAGTACACCCCTAAATTATGCTGTTGAGTGTAGCTTTAGTGGCAAGGTACTGTCCTTCCACTGTGGAGTTTGACAGAAAATTTTTTAAATGCCAAAGCAAGGTGGATGGATTTTGAGTGAAAGAATGGTCTATGGTCTTGTGGTTTTTTGGCTGCTGTAGCAGGGTTTTGGTTTTGAGCAATTGCCAAAGTTTTCTTCTTTCTGCTGCAGTGTTGTGACAGGTTCTTAGAAGAGAAAAATGCCAAGGGTTTATGGTAATGCATCAGAAGTTCTCTTGATTTCTTTTCTACCTCCTATGCCTTGTGTGCCTGCTATTGGAGTTCAAAAGTGACAGAAAATCTGCTGCATTGCTGGACAGTACAAGGTAAGGCATGGAGGGTGTGGTTGCTTTGTACTCATTTTCCAAATCTTAAGCAAGTGAGGCATGGCTTCTTTGTTTTGCTGTTGATTAGGCTGCTAATTAGGTTCACAAATGACAGAAAAAATGATGCATAATGCTGCTGCTCTTTTGAGGTACAAGGCATGGTTGTGGAAGCATGGACAAGTATGGTGAAATTGTACCTTTCTTACAATTCAAGCAACCAAACAATGGCCTCATGTACTGCATATTTTGACTTTGCAAACACATTCTAAATGACATTTCTGAGCTTTTCCAATTGGCCAAATGCTAGAAAAATGTTTAAATCAAAAAGTCAACTCTTGGTCAAACTTGCATTTAAATGAGAAGAGTCAAAATATGCCATTTTGATTGGTGAAGTTTTGGCTCATGAAATTTATATTTTTGGAAAGAGGGGATCAAATGTGACTTGTAGGAAAAAACCCCACCAAAATTGGCCAAACGGTTTGGGAGATATGGCCCTTTGAAGTTCAAGATTTTCCGAAATCGATTCGATCATAACTTGCCAACCGCACATGGGAATTAAGAGTTCTAGGACTTTTTGGAAATGGGAGAACAAGATCTTCAACTTTCATGTTGGGCAAAAATTCATTTGAGGCTTGTATCAAAATGTAAGTTTGAGGATCAAGACTTTCCATTTATGGCAGGTTTCAGTTACAGGCCCAGTTTCCATTTTTGGAAATTCATGATCTGGCTTCAAATTCTTCCATGATGGTGTTTGGCATGATATATGATGACTATTTGGACATGAATGAACTCTCACAAACCAATTCCAATCATCAAATCACTGATTAAATGGACAGTTGACCAACAGTTGACTTTTAGGGTTTCTGTCTGATTGTGCATTGACTGATGATTTCCAAACCCTAATTCCTTGAGAATTTGACTTCAAATGATGTCCCAAGTTGTTTGAACTCTTGATTATTGATCATGATGCCCAAATTCCACAAGAATGACCACCATCCACTGCTTTGACTGACAGTTGACCTTTTTTAGGGTTTTTGACTGTCTGTGTATGAACTGCTGACCTCTGAGCCCTCAACCCTTGACCAAAATACTTCAAATAGACCTCCAAACCATGTGAACTTGTTGGACAAACCCCAAGGCCTTGGTTCAATGAGAAATTCCTTTGCTTGCTTGGTTGACTGATCAGGAGATTAGTTTGACCTAATTCTTGATTGCTTGCTCTTGAGGCAACTGAGGGACAATGCAAATGCTATGCAATGGATCATGATATGCTATGACCTAACATGAAAATGTATGCATAATGATAGGTGCAAATTTGAGGTGCTACAGCTGCCCCTATTCAATCAGCTGGGAACCCGAATGGATGAGAGCAACGGCTGTCAGACTTTCAGGGTAAACAGGGATTGAATACCAAAGAACCGTAGAATTTGCACTAACTGGATATGATACAAGAAGAACCACGTCATTTACCGATGACGACTGCAATTGACAGCTTCAGAAAAGCGAAACCATTTACCGATGGTTGAAGAACTGGAACTTTGATATTTACCGATATCAATTTCAGCACGACCATTTACCGATGGCGGCTGGGGAAGACAAACTTCTGGAAAACAAAACCATTTACCGATGGTTAAAATTGGGACCTTGATATTTACCGATATCAACTTCAGCCAGACCATTTACCGATGGCCGCTGGGAAAACAGATTTTGATGTAGGAAGGAAGCAAGACCATTTACCGATGGTGGCTTCAAAGAAACTTGACATTTACCGATGTCAACTTAGCAAGACCATTTACCGATGGCTGCTGCAACTGGGAACTCGATATTTACCGATATCGAAGAAAAACCGGGCCATTTACCGATGGCATCTCCACTTGGGGAGGAGCAAAATCTTTATGGTGATACCAGACAAGACGTTTACCGACGACTTCTGGGGATTTTGATTTTATTGACCAGACATTTACCGATGACTGGGATGAGACTCGATGTTTACCGACATCGAAAGATGATGTTTACCGACATCAAACGAAATGACCAGACATTTACCGATGACTGGGATGAGACTCGATGTTTACCGACACCGAAACAATGGCGTTTACCGACACCAAAAAGAGTGACCAGACATTTACTGATGACTAGGATGAGAAATTTATTGGTGAGAGACAAACAAATATTCGCAACTGGAAACCAGATAGGACATTTACAGATGACTCTACTGGGGATTTCTAGCTGGGGATTTATCGGACATTTACCGATGACTGAGGAAAAATTCGATGTTTACCGACATCGAAAGATGATGTTTACCGACATCAAAAAAAAATGAACAGACATTTACCGATGACTGGAGTGAGACTCGATGTTTACAGACACCGAAACAATGGTGTTTACCGACACCAACAATAATAATCAGACATTTACTGATGACTGGAGAGAATACCGATGTTTACAGACACCGAAATAATGGTGTTTACCGACACCAAAAATGATGACCATACATTTACTGATGACTGGAGAAAATACTCAATGTTTACCGACACCGAAACAATGGTGTTTACCGACACCAAACGAATAAGCACACGCGGGTGCTGGCATGACACTTACTGGTATCACAAGAACGACATCTGAGATATGTCAAGGCAAGGTTGACCACTTGCTGGGGGTCTCACTGAGGAGAAATAGACTTTCTGTCACCATCGGGTGAGGAAATAAACCTCTGTGGGGATAAACAAATCTGAATGTTGTCAAGAGCAACTGTAGCAGTCTTGCTGTGCTGATGTTGAATGAAATGATCCGCCTCTGCCGGGGATACGGTCTGGTGAAGTTAACACATGAATGCATATGTTTGAATTCTTCTATGGCGTAATGCTCCATATTGAATGGGAATGCTACACAATTTTTGAGGATGCAATGATTACTACATGCAAAATGCAAGTGAACCCTGGCTAGGGAGCTGAAATGATCAGATACTCTGACTCTGCTGGGAGACTCCTCTTGGGGAAATAATCTGCGGGGAACTCTGCTTGGGGAATGGCGAAACGACTTCACACTCATGTTGAAGAATAGCACTTGCTGCTGGGGAAGGGTAAACTCCGCTAGGGATATCCTTCAGTCCACAGATAGGATAAATGCTGGAGATAAATTTCGATGAACCTGCCTCACTCGGGGAGGAAATCGGCAAATACAGGCCTGCTGGGGATAGGCAATCCTTAGATCTGTTGGGGAATAGAAGGCACTATCCACAGACGTCTTCGCGGGGGAACATAGCTCTGATAGCCTCCGAACTTGCTTGGGGAAAATATCTGTTGAGGAAACGTCTTCACAGATACCAACCTGAAAAAACAGCACAACAAAATGCCCCCAGGGGATACATGGACAAGATACGCTCAAGTGTCCTCAACATTCAAAATGATTTTCAAATGCTTCATCTTTCTGCAAATTATTGTGTAGCCTTCATGTTCTAATATGCAATGCTTATCAAAAATTCGGACTTTTTTTGCAAACAAAACAGTAAAAATAAAAACAAGAGCTATTTATCTGAATAACGACTTTTATTGATTGAAAATGTGCCTGAAGAGGCAAATACATCGGGAAGCAATTCCTAGAAAGAGGTAATTGCGCACAAAAGGAAAAATCTATCCTAATGGCAATGTGAACACGGCATCCACTATTTCCCAATTCTGTTATAATTCACAGATCATCAGTTTTCCTCCCAACTCCTTGCTTTCTGAGAAGAATGACTGGACAGATCAACTTTCGAGATGGCAGACGACAAAGCTTGATGAAGTACATACAACTCAGACTGTAGTCTTCGCTTTAATCCCTAACTTTTGCCTGGATCGCCCTTTCGGGTTTTCAATCCACCGGGATACCCATTTTTGCCTAAGCCGCCCTTGCGGGTTTTCGACTTACCGGGTGTACAATTTTTTTTTCCTTTTATCCCTAATTTTTGCCCGAACCCTTTCTTTCTGTTTTTTGGTTCGCCGGGATGCCCATTTTTTTGCCTGGACTCTTCTTTCTTTTTGTCCAGCGGGTCAATTTATGCGAAGTATTTTTTGACTACATCTGAGTTAACAGGAGACGGAAAATCTTCACCATCCATAGTTGTAAGCATCAAGGCTCCACCAGAGAAGACCTTTTTCACAACATATGGACCTTCATAATTAGGAGTCCACTTGCCCCTGTTATCTGTACCGGGGGGGAGGATCCTCTTCAAAACTAGATCACCGACCTGATAGCTTCGAGGACGCACTTTCTGATCAAAGGCTCGCTTCATCCTTCGCTGATACAACTGTCCATGGCATACAGCTGCTAGCCGTCTCTCCTCGATAAGGCTCAATTCGTTAAACCTTGTTCGAATCCACTCGGCTTCGTCCAGCTTGACATCCAATAAAACTCTCAGAGAAGGAATCTCCACTTCAACAGGTAGGACAGCTTCCATACCATACACAAGGGAGTAAGGGGTTGCCCCGGTCGATGTACGTACTGAGGTACGGTACCCATGCAAAGCGAAAGGCAGCATCTCATGCCAATCTTTGTACGTAACGACCATCTTCTGCACAATCTTCTTGATATTCTTGTTTGCCGCTTCTACAGCACCATTCATCTTCGGTCTGTAAGGAGAAGAATTGTGATGTTCAATCTTGAAATCTTTACAAAGCTCTTTCATCATTTTGTTGTTGAGATTCGAACCATTGTCAGTGATGATTCTCTCAGGAACTCCATAACGACAGATGATTTCTTTCTTGATGAACCGGGTAACCACTTGTTTGGTAACGTTAGCATAGGCAGCTGCTTCTACCCACTTGGTGAAATAGTCAATCGCAACCAAGATGAAGCGATGTCCGTTCGAAGCAGTAGGCTCGATCTTCCCGATCATATCAATGCCCCACATGGCAAACGGCCAAGGCGAATTCATGATATTCAGAGGGCTTGGTGGTACATGCACCTTATCAGCATAGATCTGACACTTATGGCACTTCCGAGCATACTTGAAACAATCGGATTCCATAGTCATCCAGTAATAACCCGCTCTCAACAATTTCTTAGCCATTGCATGTCCGCCGGCATGAGTACCGAAGGAACCTTCATGAACTTCCTGCATTAACATGTCCGCCTCGGGTCTGTCCACGCATCTGAGCAAGACCATGTCAAAGTTTCTCTTATACAACACATCATCCTGATTCAAATAGAAGCTTCCAGCTAGCCTCCTCAGGGTTTTCTTGTCATTCTTCGACGCACCTTCAGGATACTCCTGAGTCTTGAGGAAGTTCTTAATGTCGTAATACCACGACTTCTCATCAATCACAACAGACTCGGCTGCAAACACATACGCAGGCCTCTCGAGTCGATTCACCGCAACATGTGGCACATGATTCCACCAATGAACTTTGATCATAGAAGACAAAGTTGCCAAAGCATCAGCCATCTGATTCTCGTCCCGGGGGACATGATACAACTTCACTTTTTTGAAGAACGTCAGTATTCTTCTGGTGTAATCTCTATACGGAATCAAATGCGGCTGATTCGTATTCCAATCTCCGTTGACTTGATTGACCACTAGAGCTGAATCTCCAAATATGTCGAGTGTTTTGATCCTCAGATCAATGGCTTCTTCTATCCCCATGATACAAGCCTCATACTCAGCTTCATTGTTGGTGACGTCAAACGTCAATCTGGCAGAAAAAGGTATATGAGCACCTTTGGGATTGATCAACACTGCCCCAACACCATTACCGTTCATATTCACAGCCCCATCAAACATCAGTGTCCATTTGTCATCCGGGTCCGGTCCTTCCTCGACAAGAGGCTCTTCGCAATCTTTCATCTTGAGATACATGATGTCTTCATCAGGGAATTCAAACATCATAGGCTGATAATCTTCAATCGGTTGCTCGGCGAGGTAGTCTGACAGAATACTACCTTTGATGGCCTTTTGTGACGTGTACTGAATGTCATATTCTGTTAAAATCATCTGCCAACGGGCAACACGTCCGGTGAGAGCCGGCTTCTCAAAGATGTACTTCACTGGATCCATCTTAGAAATCAATAGAGTAGTATGGTTCAACATATACTGTCTCAGTCGGCGAGCAGCCCAGGCCAAAGCACAACAAGTTTTCTCGAGCAGTGAATATCTTGTTTCATAGTCGGTAAACTTTTTGCTAAGGTAGTATATGGCATGCTCTTTTCGACCAGACTCGTCATGCTGTCCCAATACACACCCCATCGAGTTCTCAGTCACTGACAGGTACATTATCAGAGGTCTCCCAGGAACTGGAGGTATAAGGATTGGAGGTTTCTGCAAATACTCCTTAATCTTGTCAAAAGCTTTCTGACAATCATCATTCCACTTGATCGCTTGATTCTTTCTAAGCAGTTTGAAGATTGGTTCACATGTAGCAGTTAGATGAGATATGAACCTTGCAATGTAGTTCAATCTCCCTAAAAACCCACGGACTTGCTTCTCCGTTTTCGGTTCAGGCATCTCTTGAATAGCTTTGACTTTAGCTGGATCAACCTCAATCCCTTTCTCACTGACAATGAAGCCTAAAAGCTTCCCTGATCTCACCCCAAACGTACACTTGTTCGGATTCAACCTCAGCTTGAACTTTCTCAACCGGTCAAACAGCTTCTGCAAATTAACCAGGTGCTCCTCTTCTGTCTGCGACTTCGCAATCATATCATCTACGTACACTTCAATTTCTTTGTGCATCATGTCATGAAAAAGAGTCGTCATTGCCCTCTGATAGGTAGCACCAGCATTCTTTAGCCCAAATGGCATCACCTTATAGCAGAACGTGCCCCAAGGTGTAATGAATGTCGTCTTTTCCATGTCCTCTGGCGCCATCTTGATCTGATTATAGCCTGAGAAACCGTCCATGAAAGAGAATACCGAGGATTGAGCCGTATTATCAACCAATACATCAATGTGAGGTAATGGGAAATCATCTTTCGGACTCGCTCTATTCAAATCCCGGTAATCGACACACATTCTGACTTTGCCATCCTTCTTCGGCACAGGAACGATGTTGGCCACCCATGGGGGATAACTTGTAACAGCCAAAAAACCCGCATCCCACTGCTTCTGAACCTCTTCCTTGATCTTAGTTGCCATGTCAGGACTCGTTCTACGAAGCTTCTGCTTAACCGAAGGACATCCTTCCCTAAGAGGTAATCGATGCATCACAATGTCTGTATCTAAACCAGGCATATCTTGATACGACCAGGCGAACACTTCCACGTATTCTCTCAGCATCTCAATCAGCCTCCTCTTGACAGAGTCCTCTAAAACAGCCCCAATCTTGATTTCTCTTTTGGCGTCCTCAGTACCCAAATTAATAGTTTCCAGCTCCTCCTGATGAGGTTGGATGACCCTTTCCTCCTGCTTCAGCAATCTGACCAATTCTGCAGCGAGTTCACAGTCTTCCTCACTCTCCTCTTCAGCCTGGTAGATGGGATTGTCGAAATCATACTGAGCCATAACAGAACTGTTCATAGCGAATGCCATAAGATCGCTTCTGCATGTTTAATGCTTTGTTTTTAGAAAAAGAGTTCAATAAAGTCACAAAAACAAAAAACGTTGCCATTTTTATTGTTTTGAAAAAAAGTGAAAACAGAAAACATAGAAAAACAGGGATCACAAAATTTGTTCAAAAAATGTCCTTCATTAATGATAATCATTAAAACATGATGAGGCCCTACAAAATGAATCACTACGCCTTGGGCAGAACGTAGGATTTTCATGCAAAATGACAAAACAACAGAAAATTACTCTGTTAGAAGAGTAACTTGAACCACTTCTTCAGCCGTCCAGTTGTTGATAGACCCCCCTGGTGCACACGGGCGAACCCAGTTGTCCAAATCACAATCGCTGTCACAGTCTTCACTACCGGTTGTAGAGACGTCGCCATGATTCATCAGCCCAGTGTTGGTAAAGGTACTCGGACCCGCTTGACCATTCTGCTCTGCTTGGAGAGGCTCATAACCAACACCAAATTTGTCTTCTTTAACCGGTAAATCCACCATCTTGCCCCAGCCTTCAGCTTTTCCAGAATCAACAACCTCCTTAGCCTGCTTGTAAGAAGTGATTGAAACACCTGACTTCCTCTGCTCAGCGTACGCCACTTTCTCAAGAGCCACAGTCTCAAACGCCTGACATAAGGTTTCGTGGATCTCGCCATCCACCTCAACATACTTGAACGAGGATAGATGACTCACCAGAATCTCTTCTTCACCGCACACAGTCACAATCTGACCGTTCCAGACATACTTGAGCTTTTGATGGAGAGTCGACGAGACTGCCCCTGCTGCATGAATCCATGGACGCCCCAACAAACAACTATAGGCAGGCTGGATGTCCATAACATAAAAGATGACATCAAATACCTCAGGACCTATCTTCACGGGCAAGGTAACTTCCCCACACACAGAACGTTTGGATCCGTCGAAAGCACGAACGATCAGGTCACTGGGATTAAGCACAAACCCTTCCGCATCAATCTTCCTCAGAATCTGCTTAGGCAACACATTCAGCGACGACCCGGTGTCTACCAATACGTGAGACAACACTGCCCCCTTGCACTCCATGGTGATGTGCAAGGCTTTGTTATGGTTTCGCCCTTCAGGCGGTAAGTCCAGGTTGGTGAATCCTACACCATGCCTGGTGCTCACATTGGCCATCACGCCCTCCAGTTGATTGACAGAGATCTCCTGAGGCACGTAAGCCAGATTCAACATCTTCAGCAAGGCATTACGGTGTGCCTCAGAGCACAACAACAGTGAAAGTATAGAAATCTTGGACGGAGTTTGATTCAACTGATCCACAATCTTGTAGTCACTCTTCTTGATTATCTTCATAAACTCCTCCACGTCCTTCTCAAATGACCCCTCGGGCGCTTCCTTCTGGACAGGTTCTTCCTCAACCACAGCTTGCTTACCCTTTGCTTTGGCGAGAGCTTCAGCATTATTGTCCCTCAAAGGCTGCGGTGCGAACAGACGACCGCTTCTGGTAAAACCTCCTGGACCCCCTACATTATCCACAGCCGGACCAACAGTTGCAGGAACTCTATTCGGCAAACCAATTGTCACTGGAGTTTGATTCACTGGTCTCGTCTGACCTTCAACCCTTCTGTTATTGCGGTAAGCATTATCATACTTCCACGGCACAGCTCTACTATTCTCAACAGCCCTTCTTCCAGATGCAGCGGTAGTAGTTGGAACACTGATGGTTACAGGCACGGGAATGGTAACTGGGGTACCATTTGCTGCAGGTGCACTGACGACCCTTTGTCCACGTTCTTCAGACGGTTTAAAGTAAATGGTGATAGTTGACGCTGTTCCACGATCTTTTACAGCCCTACTGAATTGCAAACAACTCTCATCCATCATACCCTGGATACCGGCCCTCAACTGGTCGCAACCATTCTCCGATTCTGCACAGCCCAAACAATCTTCATCACAGCCCGGGTAGACACCCCCATTCAACAGACGGCCCTTCACAACTAGCAGAGAAGTCTGAACATCATCAACATTAACAACCAGATCTTCAGCTTCTTTCCCCTCAATATTGTTCACTCTATGCCCACCATGCTGAGGCATAGGGTTGTTTACGACGTTAGGCACTGGAGCGAAGTTGATTGCCTTGGCCTCGATCAAATCTTGAACCTTGTGCTGGAGAGCTCGACACTTCTCAGTATGGTGGCCTGGTGCCCCAGAATGAAAGTCACATCTAACATTAGAGTCATAGCCGGGCGGCAGCACTGTCGGAGTAGCCATCGTACGCAGCTCTACAAACCCTAACCGGAGTAGCTCGGGTAATAACTCTGCGTAAGACATAGGCAGAGGATCAAATCTTCTATCAGCCTCTAATTTCTGCCTAGGCTGGAAAGGACGTTGCTGTTGTTGTTGTTGTTGTTGCGGTTGTTGAACTCTTTGTTGTGGTTGCTGACGAGGTTGAGGTGTCGGAATGGTTACTGCAGCAGCTTGACGGTATTCAATTCTGTTCTGATCTCTGCGGTGTTGAACAGCATTAGTTTCACCCTCTCTTCGACGAGGTGCCCCAACAAACGGCTTCCTAGAAGAAGAGGAACCAGCATCTTGAATCTTCCCAGTTTTGATCAAACTCTCAGTCCTCTCTCCGCAAATGACAACATCAGAAAAACTACCGAATGGGCAGCTCCCCATCCGGTCCATGAACACACCTTGAAGAGTACCGATAAACATATCTGTCAACTCTCTCTCCAGCATAGGGGGTTGAACTCTAGCAGCCAGTTCACGCCACCTCTGAGCGTACTCCTTGAAGCTCTCATTGGATTTCTGACAAAGACTCTGTAGCTGAGTCCGGCTCGGTGCCATGTCCATGTTGTGTTTGTATTGCCTCAAAAAGGCCTCACCCAGATCCCTCCAACAGCGGACAGAATCTCTCTTCAATTCCATGTAGCAGTCCAAAGAAGCCCCAGATAGACTATCTTGGAAAAAATACATCCACATCTTTTCATCATCGGTATACGCAGAGATCTTTCGATAATAAGCCTGCACATGGGTGCGAGGGCAAGAAGTACCGTTGTATTTGTCAAAGGACGGTGCTTTGAACTTGTGAGGGATTCTCAAACCTTCAACCAATCCCATATTAGTAACATCAAAACCAAGAGAATTTTGACTTTCCATAGCACGGATCTTCTCAGCAAGAGCCTCAACTTTGCGGTCTCTCTCATTAACCCTTCCCAGAACGTCTTCGTCTTCACTGAGCAGAGAGAACATATCCTCTTGTCTGTCAACAATCGTAGCAGGATTACGGGCCGGAGCACGGACTACTCTGGCATTAGCGGCATCTGGAACAATAGGTTGACCGTTGATTCGAATACCCCCCAATTCATCACCTACAGCATAGTTGTTGACGGGTACAGCAGCAGCAACATTGTTATCATTGACCGGGCCTCCCTCTGGCGGAGCATGGTTGACCGGTGGATTTGCAGCCTCTTCTCTCTGAACCATAGCTCGAAGTTCTTCTTGACCTTGCGCAACCCCTTGCATCATATTCATAAACTGGGCCATGCTAGCCTTCATCTCCGCCAACTCAGCTTGAAATTGATCCATACTTCTCTGTTGATTCAGTCTTGTTGAGTAGCGGTGCGGACGTTGATCAGCTATCCTGCCTGAACAGGAACCAAGAGTGAGAAGTCACGATCAAGAACACCTGTTATGCAAAATGATATGAGTATGATGCTAATGATGCGTATGATGCACATGATATGCTCATTTCTCAGGCATTCAAAGAGCCTGACCCGTCCTGAAAAGATGGCAACCTGCAGCAACAAGAGAACAAATAGATACAAGGGAATGCTGACATCCTTATACATACATAAGGGTGAAAAGGCATACAACCAATGTCAACAGGATATCTGAATAAACAACGTACAAAGAAAAAGAATCCCATCCAACAAGCCTGGAGGTGATTCTTAACAAAAGATCCAAGAGATGGCTTACACGCAAATGAATCCCATCCAACAAGCCTGGAGGTGATTCTCAACAAAATACAAACAAGGGTACAAACTAAGACAGACGGTCTTCTGGAATGAGGGTCTTCAGGTAATGGCACTGGTCTATCAACAGTGTGCATTCTGAACATTCTGGTAGAGGGGTGATCTTCTCCTTCAGCTGTCTTCTGAGCTCCAAGACTTCTCCTCCAAGGTAGTCCTCTGATTTTTGTCTCAACTCCATCTCCTTCTTCAACTGAGCGTCTTTGTCTCTGAGTTGCTTCTCCAAGTCTCTGATCTTCTTCTGATAACTGGCCTCAACCCTCTGCAGCCTCAAGCGCTCCCGGTGTTCTGCATCTAACATACTCTCCATCTCCTCGTAGGATCTCTTCTTGCTTCTCAGTCTGCTAGCACCTTCTTCTCGCACTCCTCTGAGTTGATGAGCCAAGTTCAACCTATCAGCTTTGGCTTTGTACAGCTCCATCTGGGTATCCTGCTCCTTCTCTCTCAAACGACGATTCTCCATCAGGGCTTGCTTATAGTGCTCAGCAGGTACACTATCAGCAAGGATCAAGGGTGGTTGCTCTTGCAACGGTTCCATCCTATCGTAGGGTAGCAACAAAGTTTCCACTCTCTTCTTGACCCAATCGGTGTAATCAGGCATAGCAACAGCAAACTTCTTCCCTAAGACAGATCCATCCTTCACACCAATAGACTTCCAAGCTCTTCCAATCTGCTCCAACCTAACAGGGTCATCCTTCTTCTCAAAGTACACACTCTCAGCTATCTCAGCTTCAAGTGGTCTTCTACTCATAACAAAACCTAACTGGCGAAGAGAAAGAACTGGATTATAATTTATACAACCCTTGGTCCCCACGAGTGGCACATTCCGGAATTCTCCACAGCTCATAATAACATTCTTCACATTCATCCGGTAAGACTGCCACCTGATGTCGTAGGAAGTAAGCGACATGACCCTCTGAGTCCACTTAAGAGTGCTCTGGGTATCCATAAATGGTCCACTGGCTGGCAGAAGAGACATGAACCATTTGTACAGAAGAGGTAGGCAACACCTGATGGCTCCTCCCTTACCATGCCTGCTGTGAATAGCGTAGTAAGTGTCAGCTAATAGAGTAGGAACTGGATTTCCTCCAATGAAAATACTGACTGCAGCATAGTCAACAAAATTTGGCATACTCGGAAACAAGACGATCCCGTAGATCATGACGGCCAACTGAGCATGAAAGGCTTCCCAACTTCCCTTCTCTGCTTCTTCTCTAGCTACCCTCAACAAAAACTTCAAAGGCAATCCTACAACATCCCCACTGGACTTCCAATTCTCACCGACCTCCTCAACACTCAACCGGAGAGCTCTGGCAATCAATCTGAAGTCGACCTCCTTTGGAACGTTCAAGAAGGGAGTCTGATGCTGAATAGGGATACCTAACAGGATAGAATACTCCTCGAGAGTAGGTGCTAACTGGTAATCTTGGAAAGTGAAGCATCTGAGCTCTGGATCGTAGAACTGAAGAAACGTCTGCAGAGGCACTGGATCCACTACCGTCTTCAATACTGTCAAGATATCTCCATACTGGTCAACAAACCCCTTCTGGTTACCACTGGTCATAAGGTTGCTCAACTCAATCAGAGACGTCAAAGGTTCACGGTGAAAGCTGTAGGAACAAGTCTTCCGCTTCAACTCTGGGACTGTTGCCATCTCTATCAGTGAACAAGCTCGGGAATGTACCTGAGAAATGATATGCATGCAGGGATTAGTTTTTTTTTTCTTCTTTTTTTTCCTTTTTTTTTTTGATTTTTTTTTTTTATATATTTTTTTCAATGCGTTTCTTTTGAAAAATAAATATGCTATGATGCACATGATGCAGACACGGCTGGCTGGTTGTGCAATCTCTGATCACTAGGTCGAAGCTTCAGTCAAAATTGGAACATAAATCCCACTTAAGGTTAACTGAACACTGTCTGAACACAAAGTCACCATCAGAACCAAGTCACCAACAGAACCGAGTCACCAACGGTACCTGTAATGAATAACCCTTCCCCACTCACGGGTGTAGTCTAGGCCAGGGTAAAGCTTGAGAGAAACGCAGCATAAATAACCTTTCGCAGAATACTGTCATATACACACCCGAAGTATGTAACGACAACATCCCACCAGGGTCTGAACTGCTCGTGATATCAATGTTCCGCTAAGTGGCGCCATACCACCCGCTTCCCATGAATCACTCTATTCCTAGGTATCCTAGATTGCACTCATGGCCTGGGTATTGGGCCTTTTACCTCATAGAACTCCCACCCCAACAGAGAGAAACAGACAACCAGCCAAGTGAACAGATGAATAAATGCAAACATTAATGCAAACATAAATGCAAACAATAAACAATGAATGCAAACAGTAAATAATGAATGCAATAAATGAACACAGCACAAAGCAACCAAATCCTAACCTAGAGAGCGCTAGGAGAGACTCGCTCAGGGAAGATGGACCAGCATAGGTCAACTTCTCTTTGTCCCCAGCAGAGTCGCCAGCTGTCGCATCGCGCGAAAAACCGGCGGGAAAACAAGAACAATAGAGCCGCCACCGTGCGTTATTTATCCCAAAAGAGGGAAAGGAAACGCTCAGAGTAAACCTAGGAAAAGACATGGTCTCGCGACCAAAGAGTATGGGTTCGGGAGTCGGTTATGCGAAGGGAAGGTATTAGCACCCCTACGCATCCGTAGTACTCTACGGGATCCACGCACAAAAGGAAGGAATATTGGTTGCTAAACACTGCTCACACTCACACACACTGGCTGGAAGAGACAAAAGAAACTGACTGAAACTGAACTCGGCAGGATGTCGCATCCTGGGCCTACTTAGTCTATCAGGCATAGACATCAGAGTCCAAGTAGTTCGGACTGGGGAAACGACACATGCTCGCTAGGATATCGCATCCTATGCATACGTACCTTCCCGGACGAGAGAAGAATCAGAGCATTCGTAGCTCGGCTGACACGCACACAAACAAACAGACAAAGGCAAACAGATACACACACAAGGGTGGCAAACATGGAGCCCGACTACCACTCGATGGAATTACGTCAGCATCCGAACCTAAACACACACAAAGAGGCAAACGTGGAGCCCAAATGCCAATCACTGGACTTATATTGACATCCGAACCTAAACAACACAACAGATAGATAGGGAGTCGGGGACTCAGCCTATAACTGTCAAACGCACACAAACAGACAAACAGACAGCAAATGCTAAGGAGTCACGGACTCGAGCCTAGCAAAGGTCAGACAACTCACACAAAAAGGAAAAGGGCGCCCGGAGAGATCAGCTCAATCTCCTGCCTACATACTTCATCTGGTATGAAGATCAGGGCGATGTAGTTCCCCTACGCAGGGATAAAGGACTAGCCTAACCAGATAACAGAGGGAGACACAACTAGGGAGACTACGACTCGAGCCTAGATGTTGTCATGCAAAATCAACCCTAAGTTATGGTTTCTAACTAAATGGCGCTAGGGCCAACCTATCCTAAGCAGACACAGGAAAAGCAAAGTCTCAATTGCAACTAGGGCAAGAGAAAGGGGATATCTCAATCACAACAGGGGTGAGAGGAAAGAAATTAGTGTTAGTGGTTAGTCAAACTCGACAAGACATCGCGTCTCGCGCCTACGTATCTCATCTGAACATGAGAATCAGAGTTGCCGTAGTTCGGCCAAACAACTCTAAGCATGGCTCGCACAGGAAGTAAGCCACACAGACTTGACTTTGCACAAGGGCAAGTCAAGCACAACCTATCTTGCACAAGGGCAAGACTAAGCTAAACCTAAAGAGGCAAAGCAAACAGGCAATCACAAGAAGCACATACAGCATGAAATAAACACACCAACAAGGGGGGCTCAAACATCAAGGGTTAGGCACTAGGGCCAGCTGGAATGGGGTAAAAGGTGCTCTTAACCTTGCCATTGAGGGGCTAAGGTGAAGCAGATGAAAGGTGAGTGAAGGTAAGACTTCACAGCTCTTATCCCTGGCCTGGGAGAGCTCAAGACAGGAATGTGTGGGTTCAGAAAGTGGGAACCCTTCTACACATTTGAAACTGACTCAACTGTGCAATTGCACAAGATCTTGGGTTTGTATCTGCAATGCATCAACACAGTGGTGTGAGCAAGGCAGATGACACACTGAATAGTGGAGGATAGATTGCATATCCCTACCTTCCACCAATTGCCTCTTCACTTAGGAGGACTTTGACTCTATGCAAGGACAAAGTTAAACATCCACAAACATTGCCTCTTAAGGAGGACTTCAGACAGTTGCCTGACCAAGTAACAGGCCAGGTCTTCCAGACTACATGAAGACCAAGAGACATACCTCAATGCAAATTGCTTATACAAGCAAAGCAAAGCGAAAAGTTCACCAGGAACTAAACAACTAAAGCACCTATTTTTGAAGGAACAGTGGTATCTTGATGTTCTTTGTTGTTATTGAAGTGAGACAGTTGCTCAATGGTTCTTCCAATGATGAATGGTGAAAAATCCTTTGACTTGTGGAGGCTTGGAATGGAATTCAATGTTCAACCTCTTTGATGTTTTTTGGACATGAAGTTGAAAAATGCAAGATGGAGTTTTAGAGTACAAGGTTTTGTTGTGTTGGATGATAATAGCATGGTTCCAAATGCAAGGCTTGGTTTTGTTCAATAGTTTGTTGACAGGTTTAGTAAATGCAAGGCAAGGTGAGTTGGAGAGAGTGTGAGAGGGCAAGTGTTTCTCATGATAGGAAGAGGGCAAGTGTATGCAGTTGGTTCTTCTGCTGTTTGACAGGTTTTAGTGAATGCCAAGATGTGGTTAGAATAAGTGTAAGGTGGTTGTGTTGGCAAGGCAGGTTTTTTCTGAATATGCAAAGCAAATAGCAAGGGTGAGGTTTGAGAATGCTACTGGTTTTTCATGGCAGGTATTTTTCAAGAGTTCTATGTTGTTTGTGGCATGCTGCTTGTGGCAGGGTTTTGAGAAGCAATGCAGGGCTCAGTTTTGGTTGGAAGCTTAGACAGATGGGAGAAATAGCCAAAAGCAGCAAGATGGTTTTTTAGAGAGTGTATGAAGTTGGTTAGGTCATGTTATGTTGGCAAGTAGGATTTGAAGAAGCAAAGCAAGGTTGGACTGGCTTGTTGCTATTTTGCTGGTTCTTGTTATGACAGCCAATGATCTATGCCAAGCAAGCAAGGATGAAGTTGGAAAAAAGTGAAGGTAGGTTGTGCAATTGTTGGTTAGGTTGGCTGCTTCAAAAATGATGAAAAGGTGTGGAATTAAAATGCCCTGCTTAAGTTCTCCTCGAAATTCTCTTGACAGCCCTCTCAAATGCAACAGCAGAAGTGAGATTTTCTGGTGAGTGAGCCATGCCTTTTTGCTGTGGTCTGTTGGTTTGTTTGACAGGATTTTTCTTGGCAAAATGCAAGTGAGGTGGTTTGAATGAATGAGGCTTGTTGGTTAAGTTATGTCATGTTAGTTATGTTTGGAAGTTTCAAAATGGTGAGCCCTTTGGGAAGTGGCAAATGGCCAGGTTTTGTCTGAGCTTGGACAGACAAGGTGGGATGCAAATAGCAGCCAGTTTTTGAATGAGTGTGGTTTTTCTGGTTTTCTACTGTGTGCTGCTACTGTCTTTTTGTTGACAGAAAAAAATGGGAATGGCCTTTAGGGTGTCTTTGTTGGTTTTGTGATGACAGGGAAAAATGATGGAAGTGTTGTTTAAGCTAGCTTAGGTCACTGTGTTTGGATAGCTCTCCTAAAATGCAAGTAAGGTGAATTCCCTCAAATCAGGATGCCCCCTTGCTGTTACTGCTACTACCTCTTTAATCACAGGAAGTACACCCCTAAATTATGCTGTTGAGTGTAGCTTTAGTGGCAAGGTACTGTCCTTCCACTGTGGAGTTTGACAGAAAATTTTTTAAATGCCAAAGCAAGGTGGATGGATTTTGAGTGAAAGAATGGTCTATGGTCTTGTGGTTTTTTGGCTGCTGTAGCAGGGTTTTGGTTTTGAGCAATTGCCAAAGTTTTCTTCTTTCTGCTGCAGTGTTGTGACAGGTTTTTAGAAGAGAAAAATGCCAAGGGTTTATGGTAATGCATCAGAAGTTCTTTTGATTTCTTTTCTACCTCCTATGCCTTGTGTGCCTGCTATTGGAGTTCAAAAGTGACAGAAAATCTGCTGCATTGCTGGACAGTACAAGGTAAGGCATGGAGGGTGTGGTTGCTTTGTACTCATTTTCCAAATCTTAAGCAAGTGAGGCATGGCTTCTTTGTTTTGCTGTTGATTAGGCTGCTAATTAGGTTCACAAATGACAGAAAAATGATGCATAATGCTGCTGCTCTTTTGAGGTACAAGGCATGGTTGTGGAAGCATGGACAAGTATGGTGAAATTGTACCTTTCTTACAATTCAAGCAACCAAACAATGGCCTCATGTACTGCATATTTTGACTTTGCAAACACATTCTAAATGACATTTCTGAGCTTTTCCAATTGGCCAAATGCTAGAAAAATGTTTAAATCAAAAAGTCAACTCTTGGTCAAACTTGCATTTAAATGAGAAGAGTCAAAATATGCCATTTTGATTGGTGAAGTTTTGGCTCATGAAATTTATATTTTTGGAAAGAGGGGATCAAATGTGACTTGTAGGAAAAAACCCCACCAAAATTGGCCAAACGGTTTGGGAGATATGGCCCTTTGAAGTTCAAGATTTTCCGAAATCGATTCGATCATAACTTGCCAACCACACATGGGAATTAAGAGTTCTAGGACTTTTTGGAAATGGGAGAACAAGATCTTCAACTTTCATGTTGGGCAAAATTTCATTTGAGGCTTGTATCAAAATGTAAGTTTGAGGATCAAGACTTTCCATTTATGGCAGGTTTCAGTTACAGGCCCAGTTTCCATTTTTGGAAATTCATGATCTGGCTTCAAATTCTTCCATGATGGTGTTTGGCATGATATATGATGACTATTTGGACATGAATGAACTCTCACAAACCAATTCCAATCATCAAATCACTGATTAAATGGACAGTTGACCAACAGTTGACTTTTAGGGTTTCTGTCTGATTGTGCATTGACTGATGATTTCCAAACCCTAATTCCTTGAGAATTTGACTTCAAATGATGTCCCAAGTTGTTTGAACTCTTGATTATTGATCATGATGCCCAAATTCCACAAGAATGACCACCATCCACTGCTTTGACTGACAGTTGACCTTTTTTAGGGTTTTTGACTGTCTGTGTATGAACTGCTGACCTCTGAGCCCTCAACCCTTGACCAAAATACTTCAAATAGACCTCCAAACCATGTGAACTTGTTGGACAAACCCCAAGGCCTTGGTTCAATGAGAAATTCCTTTGCTTGCTTGGTTGACTGATCAGGAGATTAGTTTGACCTAATTCTTGATTGCTTGCTCTTGAGGCAACTGAGGGACAATGCAAATGCTATGCAATGGATCATGATATGCTATGACCTAACATGAAAATGTATGCATAATGATAGGTGCAAATTTGAGGTGCTACACACCATACCTTACGATGTCCCACAATTCACTTAAGTGCACCGTACCTTACGGTGTTCCTTATTTACTCTATCTCTCATCAATCCGTCCTTTTGTGTGTGACCCTATAGGTTTTCACGATATTTGCAATTATATTAAATCACATATTTAACATAATAAACAATGAGAGGTATCTAGCAACACATCACTGCTACCTAATGCACGAAAATGTCATGTGATCTAACAAATCATTCTTTGTTATAATACTTGTGTGTACAATTACCCTTTTTTCCTTATGTCTATATTGAACACAAGGCATAAACCGTGTCATCCTTGTCCAGTTCAATATTGGACCTTTAGACATTTATCCTGTTACGCAGGATATGAAAATTCCATCAAAGTCATTCATGTCCCTTAGCATGCTTTGTGGAGTACCCACCAACTGTCTTTATGGTCATCCATTACGGATAACACTCGATCAATAATAAAGCACTCGACTCTACATCTAGGGTCCATAGTGGTTTTATGTCAAAGGGTGGTGTACACCAATATCACCATGAGAATAACTCATGACACATTGTATAACATTCTATATAGTATTCTCATAGCGGGTCAATCCAGTATAAATATTACTCATAATATTCATACCTATATTTAAGACTTGATAACTCCTTATCCATGATCCATGAGATGTGATCATCAGTCTATATACATAATACTCTTAATGCTTTAATGTTATCCCATTTCACAACAAATCTCGACTACGAATACTTTAAGAATATTGTTCTTATGTTTAATGGGATCTCATGATTAAGTCACACTTGATACATTAAACTAACTAGATATTCTAGGGACTTTATTAAACAAACATAATAAATAAAATAGTCCTTTTAATTATTAATAAATAATTCGTTACAAGTACCAAAAATATTGGCCTCTAGGGCTTACACTAACACTTTCCTCCGTAGCTTTTACTTTATGCTCTAGGATGGTCTCTTCTTCTCTTCTTCTTTTTTAATTTTCAAAATCTCCTATCTCTTTTTTTCAAAACATTCTTGTTTTCTAACTTGAACCATTTTCTTAACAAACCTTGACTTTTGTGAAGTGATTTTCAAAACTTTTTCTTAATAAATGTTAATCCATCTTAAGCATATCTAGACCAATTCTAAAGGACTTAAAAGATGTATAACTCATGTAGACCATTTTGTCCATGAACTACTTGGTTTTGATCCTCCATTTCACTTTGTTGGTACGTAGGCATGAGACTTCAAAAGGTCTCAACAAACACCCAAAATCATAAAAAAAAACATTCCTTTTCTCATCTCTCCAATCTTTTGCAAACAACATCCTTTTAAAACTAAAATTACATATTTTCAGAGAGGTTCCCATGGAGTACCATGGATGTTTAGGGTGTTAATACCTTCCCTTTGCATAACTAAACCCCAAACCCTTATCTCTTTTTATTAGTTTTGTTTTAAAACTTCTTTGGGTTTTGTTCGTACATTTTCCGTTTTCCTTTGAAAATAATAAAAGTGCGATGGAGACTCTTGCTTTATGAGTTAAGTTAATCAATAGCTTAATCTCAAAAAATTTACTGCTACAGAAAAGTGGGAACTCTGATGGGGAGTAGTCCCTAGTGGGTTAAGCCCATATTTGTTTATGTGTATATATTATGATTGTTGTTGTTTGTTATTGTTTGTTATGTCTGGTGCTTGGTGATCTCTATGTGGTGAGATAAGTCCTATACTCAGACTTGAGAGCTCTTATGATATGAGGGTGGTATAGTCATGTTTGGATTATGTGTAGTTAATCCTTAATAAGCCGACTTGAGATCCCCCACTCAGTGGAGCCCCCTTTGGGATTACTGATGTCATGCGAGTAGTTGTAATTGGCATTACTTTTTCCAACCTGGGAGCCTGAGAAGCTGAGGATCTTAGAACCCTTAACCTATCTTGGCCTTTTAGGATGATGTTTGGTGGCTATTTTGGTGTAAACTTGAATTATTTGTTACCCGATACTACACTCAGACGAGTTTCTCTTGAGAATATTATTGATTGACGGGTATTCTTTTAAGCTTGTAATATCCAAAAGATGGAATCATGACTCTGGGAGCTTTTTAGAACCTTGTTCTACAGGTGATTATCCCCTTAGTACACACATTGTGGGTTGGTTCTTACCCGTGGCTCCGTTCCCGTGACTCCGAATATTTGGACCTTGTTTGTGTGTTTTATGTGATCTTGTTCGTGGTTGTTGCATCATGCACTCATTACATTCATAAGAACTTTTCTTAATTTTCAAGGAACTTAGAGACTCTCTTTGCAAACATCGTAGATATTTTGATCATGGATATTGGAAGAAGGAATACTCGGAAATACAATTTCATATGTCCCGATATCATGGAATTAAGGAGGCTAGAATCTTTTGTGGCTGATCCTTAGGATTTTAGAGACCGTTTTAGGAGGCATTTATTTGTTCTATCTATTGATGTTGAGGATGGTCTTCTTTGTACTTTGGTTGAGTTCTATGATCCTGTTTATTGGTGTTTCACTTTCCCTGATTATCAGTTGTTTCCATCATGGAAGAGTATGCTTATCTTTTGGGTATTCAAGTTTCTAATAGAGTTCCTTTTAGTGGGGTGGAAGGAATTCTTGAATCTCGAGTTATTGCTGAAGCCATTCACCTGAGGAAGTTTGACATAAATGCTAATCTCACTGTCAAAGAAGGTATCAGAGGGTTGACTTTGAAATTTTTGATTGAGAAATCTTTTTCTTTTGCTAATGCTAATAACATGGTGGCCTTTGAAACTATTCTTGCCTTACTCATCTATGGTTTGGTCTTGTTTCCCAACATTGATAATTTTATTGATGTTAATGCTATGAGGATCTTCTTGATTAGGAATCTAGTTCCAACTTTGCTTGGTGACACCTATTTCTACATCCATCATTGGACTTCTAAAGGAGGTGGAACTATTGTCTATTGTGCGCCTTTACTGTATAAGTTGTTTATTTGGCACTTGCCGCGGTCTCCTATCTCCAAAGAAAACAAGGGTGGTTTAAGATGGTCCCAAAGAATTATGTCTCACACCAATGATGACGTAGATTGGTATTCTTTTGTTTACAATGACGTCGAGATTATTAATAGTTGTGGGGAGTTCTCTAATGTTCCTCTTCTTAGTAGACAAGGAGGAATCAACTATAATCCGACCTTGGAGAGACGTCAACTTCGGTTCTCTATGAAATATAAACCTAATAACACTTTGTTAGAGGGTTTATTTTTCCAAGAAGGTAAAGACACTCAAGGGTTGAAATCTAGGATGGTAAGTGCTTGGCACAATATTCATAGGAAAGGAAAAAGTGAGCTTGGATTGTAGAATTGTATAGCTTTTGGGCCTTACACTAGTTAGGTGAAGAAGACAGCAAAAGAATTCAAGATTCCATACGCTTATGAAAAACCTATGTCTTTAGTAATGGTCGAATCTCCCACTATTAAAGGCATAGAGGAGTTGAAAGAGGCCTTGGATAGGATGAAGCCAGTGAGGGATGATTGGGAAGACAAGTTTCACACCGCACACCTTGAGAAAATAGAATTGCAGAAGCAGTTAAAGGAAAAGGATGACTTGATAGAATTGCTTGAGCAACATGCTGTGAAGAGATCAAGGGACCAAGAGGATTTATTTTCCTCTAACAGTTCATCATCTACTCATCTTCCTACTTCCGGCATTTCGAACAACATTGTATACCAGCTCGTGATAGAGAAGAATGCTATGAAAAGAAACTATTAAAGATAGATCAAAAGGCCTCGCAACAAGTATCAGCTTGGAGTTGCGTCATCATCGGACATGATTCCATAGAGCTAGTTTCTTTTTGTTTATAATCATTGAAATTGTATTTCTGTTTGCAATCCTTCAGTTATTAATAAAATGAGGTTTTTTAGTACTTCAAAACGCATTATTCCCTTTATGATGTTTGCAATTTTTTTTATATCTTAAATTTCTTTGAAAAAAAAAATATTCACATATGCATTTGCATATCATGCATCATGTTGCATCTTGGTCTTGCTTTGAGTAAGTTTGTGAGGGGTTTTATATTTTTCTTAGTCTTCGTTCAGTAAAGTTGTCTCACCGGTACAATACTCGAGCTAATCAACTGAAGAAGATGGATCATCTAGAGAAAGAGAATCATGAACTCCGTGAAGAGGTGACAACTTTGAGGGACAATTATGAGAGGCTTACTGCTATGATGGAAACCCTGGTGGCTGCTCAGAATCAACCATCTCCTCCTTCTTCTTAGACTGTGCTTTAGAGGATTATGATTTTCAAAATTGTCTCTACGTACATCTTCGTGGTTCCAGTCAGTGCTCCGCAGCACCACATGCCTTATGGTTTCCCTTGAGGCATGCCTCTTAACTTCGTGCCTGAAGGGTATCAACATGTTGTTGAAGTTTCTATGGCTCAACATGTCATGTTAGTACCACCTCCCATAGTTCATGTTGTGCCCTATGTCGAAGAACTTATTTTTCATGCTGACGAGAGTGAAACTGTTGGCGTCTATGAAAGGATGGGTGAGTTTCAAGATTAGTTTCAAGCTATGGAGAAAGAGATTCAGGCTTTGAGGGGGAAATATCGGTTTGGGAAGAATGCTCACGATCTGTGCTTAGTTCCTAACATGAAGATTCTACATAAGTTCAAGGTACCAGATTTCGAGAAGTATAAGGGTAACTCTTGTCCTTTGAGTTATTTGGTGATGTATGCTCGTAAGATGTCGACTCAGACTGACAACCATCAATTATTGATCCACTACTTTCAAGACAGTTTGACTGGTTCAACTTTGAAATGGTACATGAGACTCGATAACACTCAGATCCGAACCTTTAATGACCTAGGTGAGGCTTTCGTTCGTCAGTACAAGTATAATGTCGACATGACACTGGATATAAATCAACTTTGTGCTATGTCCCAAAAGGATATAGAAACTTTCAAGGAGTACGCGCAAATGTGGCACAAAATTGTTGCGCAGGTCAGTCCACCGTTAGAAGAGAATGAGATGATATAGTTGTTTTTGAGGACTCTGAGTCCATTCTATTATGAAAGGATGGTTGGAAGCACTCCTAGTGATTTTACCGAGATGGTAAACATAGGTTTGAGATTATAAGAAGGTGTCCATGAGAGACGATTGAAAGAAGGTGGTTCATTTGACAGTTCTAGAAAGTATGGGATGGGTTACCCAAGAAGGAACATGATGCTAACTCTATCTCGCAAGAGAAAAATTGTAGATTTTTGAGGAACAATCAACTTCATTGTAAGACCCCAAATTTGACCCTAAGATCCCTCATGCTATTTCATCATATGCATTGGCATTGGGATCATACCTTGGCATCCTCCTTACCCCTTGTTCATTGGATTTGTTTTGGGACAGATCACCAAGAACCATGTGATTGTATCATACTTGTATATATTTTTATTTTACTAACCGAAATACCAAAAACATGTCTTTGTATTTGCCTAACTCTTTTGTAGGTAGGGCATGATCACCATTGATCTAGAAAGTTGACACCTAGGGTTTAAGACCCTCATGGCTAAGAGCACAAGCAAATATTGGTCCACAATGTCTCAAAGAATCATATATGAGTCCCAATAATCTTTACATGTTATATTGATCAAGTATTCTTCAAGAGTTTGGAAGTGATTTGCCTTGGAAACCCTAGTTTGTCTGGGTATCTTAAGTAACTTCTCCAACCAACTATCTCACCAATTGATCAAATTTGTCAAGGTGCGCTTAAAAATTAATCATCTTGTGCATATATTATCTACCATGAGCCTAGAAAGTCAAGAGAATTAAAGGTTAGCGAGTTGGTTGATGGTGGTTGGCCAGATGAATTCATCTGCTCAAAACTGGGTCTCCCCGGACCCTATCTCCTACAATTTTCACCAATGAAAATGATTCCCAGAGAAAACTTACTCTAAATGACTTTACAAACAACTTTCATGTTGAGATCTAGAGCTAGTTTTTCTTGGAAAATCATTTTCTATGTTGAAACATTATAGGTCATTTTGTCTAAACCCTAATTTGAAATTCAACTTCCCAAAGCTATAACTTGATCAATTTTTAAGAGATGAAATATTTCAAAGTTTCACAATAAAATTTAATATGAATACTTCCCAAGGCATGTGATATGAGGATACATTATAGGTCATTTTTGCCCTATACCATTGAACAAGTGATTTTGCTCAACTTCAAAAATGCATAACGCTATCATTATAAATCTAAATGACATGAAATTGGTGACCATTTTTAAGGTATTTGAAAGATATACAACTTTGATGAAGACACTTTTCTCATTTGAAGCTCACATAAAAAGTTAAGTAAGTTGGAATATTGAGATATATGACTTAACACTTAGAAAAATATTCAACATGTTGAAATTTCCAAACTTCCACCTCAAAATTCACCATGATCCAAGTTCCAAATGAAAAAGTGTCCAACATCAAAGTTGTTCCAGTTGATCTAAGCTTTCCAAAGAACCTAATTTCATACATTTTGGATTAGATTTGCTAGGGATGTGCATGGTCTTAACAGGGCTGTAGCATTGGAAGAAATCAAATGTTCAAACTCCCATTTCACATTGCCTTGACATCCAAGCCTCATTTGAACTTCAGAATAGTTGTACATGGATCAAATTGGATTGCTTCATGGGCTTGTACACGCCATGCAAGCTTGTGCATCACCATGTCCAAATTTAGAAATTTTTCAAGTGTGCAAATATCACTCTCAAATGCTATAAATACAGGCCCTTGGAGCTCAATTCAAACACACCTTGCGCGCCAGCTTTGCCCCCCAATTGAAACCCTCACCATTCAAAAGAAAACCTGAGAATTTTCAACTTGAAAATTGAGTTTGAATATCACTGTTTGGAGATTCAAACACTCCAGAATCTAAAGCTTTGTACCATTACCAAACCTCTTCTGCAAGCTTCTCAAGTGTGATCAGATCACGTTTGAAGCAAGCAAGATCCATTTCTGCACAACATTGAAGGTAAACTTCAGAAAACTTCTTCTCTTCGATTCTTACTCAACTCTCATAAATTCTCTTGGATCTTTGGTTGTCTGAAGTCCTACCAATGTAGGCAAGAAGATTGAGTTGCTTTGAGGTCAAATCGAAGCAACTCAGTTGACACACCTTAAAATTCAACTCCTCATATCTCTATATGTGTGGAGTTAGTTAAAATTGAGGTCAGATTCGTGCTCTACGCCATTTTTTCTTTCAGATCATGTCTTTTTAAAAAAAAAAATTGATGGTGATGAGTGAACCAGTCCGGTGGACCTCGCCTGAGAAGGTGGCCGAAGGTCGAGCACCGGTGGTGTGCTGGACAGGTTCTGAGCCATTGATCTCATTTAAAATGTTTTAATCTTGGGTGTTGGTTGTGATTACCACGCGTGTGGCGCGCTAACTATGTTCCACCATGGAACGCGCGTTTCCATCCACTTGATCTGGCACCTCAATTAATATGGGAGATCAAGTGGTCCACGTTTTTTTTATTTTCTAATTTTCATTTTATTTCATTTGATTTTCATTAATTCATATTAATTTTAGTATTAATCCAAAAAATATGAGAGTTTCACCTAATTTTTTAAAATAAAATCCTCTTTCATATTTTGAATTAAAATTATCTTTTGGATCATTATTAATATTTTTCATGATTTAATTCATTTTATGAATATTTTAATTGTTTAAAAATACTTTTAAGTTTCCAAAAATTCTGAAATTTTTTCTCCAAGGTCCTTTGTCCTTGGTTGACCTATGATAAATCTCATGGCCATTTATTTGGTGTTTTGATGAGATTTTAGGAATTTGACAAACCATATTTAATTTAATGCAATATTTTTAGTAATTTTAAATTGAATAAATGCCAAATAATTGTATTGAGCTATTTTGATGATTTGTATCAGTTTGAATTGTGTTGTTGGACCTTGGGCAAGGTTGATTTAACTTTGCTAGGTTAAGATCATTGGATTTAGGGGATTGATGGAATGTACATTCCATCTCCCAAAATGAATGAATGATCTTAATTTGGTAAAAGTCCTCCTTTGACCAATTTGAGTTTTGATCCATTCCCCTCTCTCTTCATCTAATTCCCCTACTTTATGCATCCATTTCATTTGGTCTATGATGTCTCTAAATCCTAAGGCTAGTTGATTGAAAAATTAACATAAGTATGGATGAGATTAGGCCACCTCTTTTGCATATTGTTTTTGTGTGTGGTATGTTTCATGAGCATAGTCCATTATACTATGTCTCTAACATGCATTAACACCAAAATTCTATTGCCCGACCTCAAATAGTTGTGAATTCTACATAAGTCCAATTACGATTGCTTAACATAGCGCTAAATTTTTGATGCAAAAGGTATAACATTCTAGTTAGTGAGATTGTAAGTCTCCCCTCTTTCATGGTATTGTGTGGAAACTTGGCCTTTTTTCCTTCCTTTGGAAGATGTCTTGGTTGAAGGATCCATGCTTGTGATAAGTGGGTTAAGTGTTCTCCAAAGATTGACTTAAAATGAAAAGAAAAAGCAAAAAAAATATTAATTTCTAATTCATTAACAACTAACATTTAATTTTAAGCCATTTACTTTTAATGCACTTTAATTTTTAAGCTCTATTCATTTGCCATTATTCATACCATTCCAATTGTTTATATTAATGCCTTTTCACTTTGTCCACTTGGACCATATTGTATGATATATCTTGTTTGTGTGTATTTTGTTTGTTTGTATGGTCTTTGACCATTAATGTATATAATAAGAAACTAAAAAATCCTAAAAAACTATTGTGTAGATTGTTGGTTTGATCTTGGACAATTGGACTTAGAATCTAGGAAACATCCCTATGCAAAAGGACTTGGCCAAAGCCAACTTTCAAATAACCAAGTGCTTGCAATTTGAAACTTCATCTGATACATCATTGAAGATTCCTTTGAGTTCATCTGCTACATAAAAGAAAAGGTTGATCCATTGGGAAGAAGGAGAGACCCTTTTTCTGGAGTTTTTTCAAGGAATGGTTTTTCCAATATCTTTCTCTCTCTCCAACAACACAATCTCTCCACTCTTCATCCTCCGTCAAAACCTAGCACCCTTCATCTCCTTCAAAAACGCGACGCACCTCCCACCTTCCATTTTGAACCGTAGGCCGTTGCTTTTTTTTCTTCATCATCGCGTCGATCCACTCTTCCATCAATGACCACCTAACCTTTACTCTGTTTCTAACGGCGGTGACTTCAACATTTTTGAACTGGGTTTGGAAACGACATGTTACGATGGTCACAACGGCATCCAATACAGTATCAGGTCCTTAACTCCATGCTCAAATCTAAACTGTTTTCGCTGATGATGAGTCCAAGACGAGGTAACCACCATTGATTTTCGGTCTCACCTCAACGTTCTCCACTGTGCCGGTATTCCCTAAGTTTACAGCAACAACAAACACTAGCAACAACGTTTCCATGTATTGGTACTGACGGCGAGAGGAGCAACAACATCATCATAAAAATCTCACTAGTAACTATTCTTTTAATACAATTATTGATTAATGGGCATTCATTTGAGCATGGGTGTCATTTGATCTATCGCGTATCCGCCATGTTGTGAATAAATTTGTGTCGGTTACCTATGTCTTTATGTTGGAGTGTTGTTTTTTTTTCTCAGAATAAGTGTTGGATCTTATTTCTTTGGAATAACATTGTAAATAATCATAATCTATTTTGTTTCTGCTTTTTGCACTGTACGACTCTGTTTGCGTAGACGGTTTGGTTATAGTTATCGTTAGTTTTTGTCGGCACCGTTAACTCTAATTGTCATAAGGGGATTGTTTGATTGTGGTTACCACTTGTTTAAACTCATAGTTCGAGCTAAGTGTATGATTTACAAATTTTTGAACTTTATTTTGATTTAGAATACGCATTGGCTATGTTGCGTTTTTCTCTTTTCGGTTTCCCTTGGATTACGAATTGGTTATGTTGTAAATGTTGTTCTAGCATCGGGATATAACCTTTCACCTTTGTGGCATTTGATTCGCATAGATTTTGTTTATATTTCGAATTAAGTTTTATTCTGTTGTTGTGATCACTGTCCTAGTGTTGTGTTTTTTTTGGTTTCGAGGCGGTTGCTTTGTGTATCGGCTACCTTATGCGTTTTGGTTGCGTATGTTTGTAGATAGAAGTTTTGTTTTGGTTTGTATGTTGATTTGTGTTGGCATGGTAATAATTTGGTACTACTGTACATGACAGTCTATATAGTGACTACATACTGCAAGTTGTTAGTTATTTCCATTAACATGTAGTTTTGGTTCGGTTTACATTCAAAACTAAACTAAGAATTAAGGCTTACATTGTTTTAGTTAGATTTTATTTAATTTTATATGTTGCTTGAATTTAATGAATTATATTTGCAAACAATATTTATCATGAGTGCAATTGTGTACTACCATAAGCTAGTTGTCTAAATTGGTGAATTGGTGGTGGCGGTAACCGTTGCAATGTGCTAAGTGTTTTCGTTGTGGGCACTATTGATGTTGTGGTTTTTTGTTCCCAAGTTTCTATTTTTGTGTCTTTGCGTTTATGTTCTGCTATTTTTATTTTTTTGTTTTTGTCTACGTTTTCCTTGTTTGTGTTGCATTAAGCTTGTGATTTTCATAATCAAATTAAATATAATATCGAGTTATCGCACCTTTATTACATTGTGAGAAATCAGAATTTTAATCCGCGGATTCGGCAATTTGATGCCGTTATGCCACCAAAGATACAATACATCAATATGATATTTCACCGTGTTTCGAGCTTTGCATACGACATTCTAACTCCGTTGTCTCTATGTATAAACCGGCTATGAGCACACGTTGGCTGATTCAATTCAATTTTTTTTTACATTGTCACTTATTAAAGTTTGGGTTAAATTGGATAATTTAGTTAACTAATTTTAATTAACTTAAATATTTGATTATATTAATTTTTAATCAAATATTTTTTATAATTGATTTTAATTAGCTTAATTAGACGACTTAATTGAATTTTAATCAATTTTTATTAATTAAAAATGGACCGATTTTATTCCACACTCACTGTTTCATTATCACTTAATAACACAAGTTTGGTTTCATTTAATTTCATCATCCATTCAGAACCACTGTAAACCAATGGGATCACACATTTCTCGATTCAAAGTCGACCCCCATTTCCATACCTTTGTAAGTCAATTGCTTTTAAGCATCGCCATCAACCTATGGCTTACTCTTGGGCCTTCTTACAATGAGTTTAATTTATTTCGGTTTCGTGGCTTACTCTTGGGCCTTCTTACAATGAGCTTTTAAGAAATATCAACTTAATTTTAAATAATTTCAAACCTTTGTATATTAATCATTTTAAATTTAATTTCAAATCTTTTCTCAATAAAATCTGAAGAAAAAGATTACCCTGGATGGAATATCCAGTCGTAATCCCGAATATTAGGCCCAAGTTGTAAGAGCTTGTAAGCCCTATGTATTAGTCTTTTCTTCAAAATGCTCGAATATTCAAATCATTTTCATAAGTGAAACTGAAGAAAAAGATTACCTGGATGAAATATCCAGTCGTAATGCCGAATATTAGGCCCAAGTTGTAAGAGCTTGTAAGCCTTGTGTATTCGTCTTTCCTAAAGAACACTTGTAAATATTTAAACCTTTTTCTTAAATAAAATATGAAGAAAAAGATTACTCTGGATGGAATATCCGGTCGTAATTCCGAATATTAGGCCCAAGTTGTAAGAGCTTGTAAGCCTTAAGTATTCGTCTTCTCTTTAAAACACTTGTAAATATTCAAAATTATTTTCTCACTAAGTTGGAAGAAAAAGATTACCTGGATGAAATATCCAGACGTAGTCCCGAGTATTAGACCTAAGTTGTAAGAGCTTGCAAGTCATAAATACTCGTCTTTCAAACCCAAAAATATATCCAACCAATCAAACTATTTTTCGTCGTTGTGCGATTGATCATAAAAACCTTTTCATAAACGAAAGTTATCTTGTCTTAGGATGATGTAAAGCAATGCTTCTTCCATAATTATTGAGTTGAGATAAGTGACATTTTTCCGAATGTTGATTTGTAAATCCATTCGATGTGTGGTATACGTCCGCTCCTAATCTATTTTGGGTAAAACAATGTTTTCTTCGGTTAATACAATATAGCTTTCGCTAAAATCGACCAACAAACAAACATTTTCTACCTATAACTACGTAAGCCTTAATTTCTCTGTTGAGATAAGTAGGAGCAGGATTTGTAAATTTTGTCAGGCCCACTAATAAAAAACTTAGGTTTAGTCCTTCGCCAAAAAATCCAAAAATATTCTCCGCTCTTCTATTCTTTCTTTCCCACCTAATAACTTCAAAAGCCTAACATTTCAACTAACCCTAATGCACAAAACTAACCTAATGGTTCCCGTTGAGTACAACGGACGTGAGGGGTGCTAATACCTTCCTCTTGCGTAATCGACTCCCGAACCCTGATATGGTTGTGACGACCAATATCATTGTCGTTTTGTCTTGGGTTTTATTGATATTTCTCCTTTCCTTTTTTAGGAATAAATAAAGTTCGGTGCCGACTCTGTTCAGTCCATCATTGCGAGCGTGCGATTGCGCTTCGCTTAGGTCGTGTTCTTATTTTTTGAGGTGCGACAGATGGCGACTCTGCTGGGGAATACCAATTCCCTAAGTGAGTCAAGCCCAGTTAGGTCATTTGTGGGCCTTTGTTTGTTTACTTGTGTGGATTTTCTTTCTTGCTTTTGATACATTTATTGTCATATTGATATAAATCTGTTGTATTGGTTGCATTATGATTTGGTACTTGGATACTCTGATTGCAAACCTTGTGAGAAAGACTTTTTACCGGAGTCTCGAGTAAAAACATAAGATAGGACGAGGTTGAGTAGTGCGGGTCTGCGAGATGAATTTCTCGTTGGGTCAGTACGAGAACCTCACTTAGAGTAGATACTTTGGAGGATGTTGTTGCTCGGCAAGTAAGTTGCCGTAAGCTTTGATATTTTCATAAGGATCCATGACTCTAAGGACCATTTTTAGAACCTTAATCATGTGTCGACCTGGGAAAGATGGTTCCGTAGTGTGGGTCTGCGAGATGAATTTCTCGTTGGATCGATGCGAGAACCTCACTTAGAGTAGATTCTTTGGATGGAGTTGATGCCCGACAAGTAAGTTGCCATAGGCAGGAAACAGTCTAATAGATCCATGACTCTAGGAACTTTTTTGAAACCCTAGATCATACCCAGTGAGAACCTATTCTTGGAAAGTAATCAGATTCATCACTACCTCAAACTTTTGAACCCGTGTATTGAAAAAAAAAATATGCATGACTTGCATTTCATTCATTCACATTCATTGCATCTGCATCTCATCATAATGCATGTCATTTTCTAGACAAAATACAAAAAAAACTCATCCATCCTTTGTCCATGATCAGCAGAGTGATTCCTGACACGTGTTTAGAACAAAGAACCATGTCTCAAGAGATGATGGACGAGCTAAGGAAAAGTCAAGAAGCGTTGAAGGAGGAACTCAATCTTTTGAAGATCCAAATGGGATGGGTCGTGGAAACCCTGCAATCCTTATTGAGAAAAGAGGGTCATCCCATACCCATTGCTACAACGGAGGGAGCTACTGCTCCACATCCATTCGGTGTTACCCCAAGTCAGGGGAAATTCTATGTGAAGACTCTTCATCTACCAGTATATGACCCTCCCTCAGGATGTCATCATCAACATCATCTGGCTATTCCTCCTCAAAATCATCGAGTCAGATTCGGAACAAAAATCAGAATCAGAACAAGGGAAACAAAAATCACAACGACCCGATTCCAGTGCCATATAGCAGGCTCTACCCGCAAGTGATCCAGAATGCTTTAGTGATCCCTCGAGCTCTCACACCTACGTCACCATACCTGCCATGGTACAAAGCAAATGCAACATGTGAATTCCATAAAGGAGCATTCGGACATGACCTGGATTCTTGCTTAGCGCTGAAAGCCTTGGTACGAGAACTGATTAACAAAAAGAGCTTAGTCTTTGAAGAAGATCACCCTAAGGTCAAATGCGGATACCACACTGGAACAATGGGGCACTCCATCGAGGAATGCAAGAGTTTTAAGCTTAAGTTGCAAAGATTGATTGGCATAAGGTCACCAACACTCAAGGAGGAAGGCTCAGGTACATATATCTTGATTTCTGGGCCAGGTAATGAGAAAGGGAAAGGACCCCTGAAACCCCTCAAGGTTTTGTACCCCAAGGAAATGGTCAAGGATGTGGCTAATGAGATATCATCATTTCCTGGTAAGAGCATTGAGATATTGCCTTGGATTTACAATGTCACGACCCGTACCAACGAAAGAAAAAGAGAAGTGAGTAGTGGATCCAAGAGGGTTGCGTTCAATGATGAGATTGAAGACAAAGAATTTGAAGATCGTCGTGCCAATGTCAAAAAGCTTGTTGATCCAAACTTTCAAGTGGCTGAAACTGAGCAGTTATCAATGCCCAAAGTGCCATACCAGCAACCACTACCTTTTGGTATTCATTGCTAACAATCATGGTTTTCTCTTCATCCAAATCAACAAGCCCAAGGCCCGAGATATCTAAATCAACATCAAAATCAGCTTAGGCCCCAACTTCTACAACCTCTAATTCAAAACTCGTTGGTGGTTCCCAAGTCTCTCAAGCCGGGTTCACAACCTTACCCACCCGGGTATGACCCAAATGTGCAATGTGGATATCACGCTGGATCAGAAGGGCATTCAACTGAAGACTGCAACACTTTCAAAGCCAAAGTACAACAGTTGATTGACAACGGGTACATAGCCTTTCAAGAAGGAAGCTTGGTGGTAAACATTAACCTATCAGCCGAATAAGTGCGAAGATCTCAAGGGGTGTCCCCCAAAGTTAATGGATCAAGTTTGAAGAAGTCATTCCCTAAAGTTGGCAATCATTTGGTTGTTTCAGCATTTCTTTTGTAGTTTCCTTGCATCTTGATTTTTAATTTCTTTTAACCATTGTTATTTTCTTTGAATTGGTAAGATTAATGAAATGTTTATGCATCTTTTGAATTAATCCATTCGTATTCACTCGTTTTTTATTTATGTTAGAAAACAAAAAAATACTTCTCTCATTCACTTTTGTTTATCAAACTATTGTGTTAACAAAGATTGGAAGGAGGATGATGAAAAACGAAACACCTGAAATTGTTGTGGTATGCTTTTGAAGAAAACCTTGTCGATGATGTAAGGCATTGTTTCAAATCCCCAAACACCGGAGAGATAAGGGGTTAATCCATAGTCAACCACTTTGAGCCTAGAAGTTGGTGTTTCTTTCAAATTTAAAAACCCTTAATCTTAACCAGGGGCAAAGTAGTTATGTTCAGATAGTTTGAATGTGCATTCAATTTTCAAGAGGATTCGCCCATCTCTACACATCCTCCAGAGAAGTTCAACCACTTTTTATTCTTTGCATACATGTTGGAGTGTCAAAGAAGCTGAGAAAAGCTAAAATTAGTGTTGGTTGATCCTCATCCACCAATAATGTTGCAGTCAACACCTTTTAAAAACCTAAAAAAGCCCGCTAAGTCAAATACCACAAAATGACTTAAGCAAAAGTTAGGGCATCCTGATGGACCGAAAGCTTCAAAGAAGCGGTCCAGGAAAAATTAGGGATAAAGAAAAACAAAAAAAGAGGTCCTCAAATCCTCAACAAAACAAAGCAAAATAAGGCGACTGCCATTTCAAGAAAATATCATCTTGAACCCTCGTCTTTGCTATCACACCTATAAACACTCTTAGAAGTTGAATGTGTGTGTCAATTAACTGAACATAGGAAATGAAGTTCATCAAGAAGAAGGGGTGGGTAAAAATTAATTTTTGAGCCTTATATCCTTTTGTTTCAAAAAACGTGAACCAAGCCACATTACAACCCTTAAAAGACCTAATTGAGGCATGGTCTATTTTGATAGCATATTACAGTAAGGCTGTGTTAACATGACTCCAAACGATCTTTGTTAATCATTTGATCACATTATCTTGCACACTGTGAGTGACTAGATCATCATTGTGTTCTTATCATTGACCCGCTCACTATATTTCACCCATTCATATTAATAAATTTTGATTTCAAATTTTTGCATAAGCATTGCATTAAAATTACCATTTTTTGAATGAACAATCTTATTTGCAAGTCAACATTTAGCATCAAAGAAATTCCAATAATATACAATTGGGGAAGTTGATAAAGTGAAAGAAGTCCAACCGGGGGAAATCACTTTGAGCATCAGTCGATCCGAGCCAATCACCCTAACGTTCAGTTAGCCAAGAGTAATTTGCTTCAAGACTCAGACTAGGGCAAGCCACCTCAGAATCTCATTGAGTCAAACTATCCAAAGACAATCAATCATAAGTCTACCATTCCAGGTTTTGGGTAATCAGGGTCAGATAACTGCGGTATTCAAACATTGGGGCAAGCCATCTTGATATCGTCTCATGTCAAGTTGTTCCAAACTCACTTTCAAGGTGAACATCTTCAAAGACCCAACAGACTAGGGCAAGACGAGCCACAGGGGGCAGACCCCCTTCATGCTTTCAAACTACTCAAACAAATTCTGCCATATGTCAACAACTATTGATTTTGAGACGAGTGCCCGAAAATTATGCCAACACGATTCAGTAATCCTCCAAAAGGATCCCAATGGCTAAGTTGTAGTTGTCAAGCTTGATAGAATTCTCCTTTGGTAACATCTATCATAAAATATTTGGTTGAGTTCTTGGTGTTGAGGAATCTTGATCTCCATAAAAAGCCTCTACAACTCCCAGTCCACTCAAGTGTCAACATTCTCATAATCATGATCATTCATATATCATGCATAAAAAAATTCAAATCATGCATAGCCGAAATGCACTTCGTGCTCATGTTTCATTGACCCAAGTCTTGATGTTGATCCTATATTCTTTGACCTCTAATTCCAATTTGTCTTTGGTGCCCTTAAACCATCATCCGATTTTCGCAGCCATTTTCAAGGCCAACTCAATTGGCACCTACCAATTTTTTTTCCATGGGGCTCAATTCCTTTTTGGATTATCCGATGTATTTCCGGATTACTCCTTTGTTTATTGATGTATTTCCATAACTTGTCTGATGTATTTCCTGATGATTCCCCACCTATCTGATGTATTCTCGGATGTGTCTGTATTCTGATGTATTTCCATAATTTCCTCGATGTATTACCAGATGTGTCTGTATTCTTATGTATTTCCATAATTTATGATGTATTCTCGAATATGCCTATCTTGTATTCTGATGTATTTCCAGAATTTCATTGATATATTACCGGATGTGTCTGTATTCTGATGTATTTCCATAATTTATGATGTATTCTCGAATATGCATGTCTTGTATTCTGATGTATTTCCAGAATTTCCTTGATGTATTACCAAATGTGTCTGTATTATGCTGTATTCTGGAATATCACTTGTAATTCTGATGCATTTCTAGAATTTCTTTCTTTTACTCTCCGATGAATTCTCGGGCATGTCATTTTTGTTCTGACGCACTTCCAGAATCCATATGCCATTCCCTGGCAATATTTCAAGACTCATTGGTGTCTCCTAAAATTCAGTTGTTACTAGGCATTATTCCAAGCTCAATGGTCACTAGAACTCAGTTTAAACCCATTTTTTGTTGGCATCACTGTCATTCTGTCTGTAAATACAATCGTGATTGGTATCTGAAGTTTGGTTGTCGCCAACATTATTTCAAGTCTAGTTGTTACTGGAAAACTCCGTTGTAGCCGGTAAATGTTTTACTAATGGCTTCTATCGAGTCTAATTGTCGTTGGCAAAATCCGTTAAAAGCTGGTTGTAATCCATTGCTTACAATCAAAGTCCAATTGTTGTTGGCAAAATCCGTTAAAAGTTGGTTGTAATCCATTGCTTACAGTCAAAGTTCAATTGTTGTTGGAAAAATCCGTTAAAAGCTGGTTGTAATCCATTGCTTATAGTGAAAGTCCAATTGTCGTTGGCACCTATCCGTTAAAAGTTGGTTGTAATCCATTGCTTACGGTTAAAAGTCCAATTGTTGTTGGCACGTACAGAGAGTTTGATTACCATGTATTTCCTGATGGTTCCGTGAAAGTCATGTATGACTCATCATCTTGAGGAATTCCCAAAAGCTTGGAGGTTTTTCGTGTTAGAAAGCTCCAATGATGTTGGTTTTGTTTGATTTCTTTGTAAAGAATCATCGTAGCCTTTTGCATGGATGATCTACTTATAAGAAGACTCCCGTTTATCTTTGTTTTGCATAAATTCCCTATTAGGAATCTCCAAAATCTTTGATTGGATGAATTTCTTGTGAGAAATCTCCAGAATCGTCAGATGTATTCTAAAGTTTCAGGTCATGTATGAACCTATTGATGAAACTTGATCTGTATGTTTTTCAGTATTTTCAGGTCATGTGTGAACTTATGCTTGAAGTTTTCTTTGTGTTTTCTAGTTTGTCAGGTCACGTCTGAACCTGTTAATAAATTCTTTGACTTTCTCCAGAATCGTCAGGTCATGTCTGAACCTGTGAGTGAAACTTTCTTTGAATATCCAAATGTTGAGGTCACATATGAACCTATTGATTAAAAATTCCTTGGTTTTCTAATATTCTTAGGTCATGTTTGAGCCTATTGTTGAAATGCTTTGAATTTTCCAATGCTGTTAGGTCATGTATGAGCTTGTTGATGGAACTTTCTTTGTACATTTTCCAGTATTGTCAGATCATGTTTGAATCTGTTTATGGAACCTTTTGATATCCCCCAACATTGTCATGTCATGTTTGAACCTATTATTGAAACTCTTTGAATATTCCAATGGTCAGGTCATGTATGAACCTATTGATGGAACTGTTTGATTTTTTCTAGTGTTGTCAGGTCATGTATGAACCTGCTGTTAAAATCTTTGTGAAACCTCCAGTGTTGTCAGGTTATGTATGAACCTGTTGTTAAAATCTTTTTGCATATTCCCAAGTTGTTTTTCCTCCAGCAAGATTGTTATCTCCATTGAATTTCTACCCTCATTTTTTGTTTCTTGTGGGTCACCTTTATTATATGTCTACATCATTCCCCATAGATCTTTATTTCATTCAGCATCCATCATAAAGCATCCTGCTAGGGTTTATCTTATGTCTGATCATATCCCTAGCAGATCAAAATAAAAAAGGAGAGAGTCTTGCATCAGCGCATATCATATCATATTATGTCATAGGGATTCAGGATCAAAATTCGGGTCTTCTTAGTATTTAATTATCTTCCACTATGATCATATGAAGAGTTTCCTGCTTCATATTCTCTAGTTAAAGATACTTAAATAGGGGCAACTGTCACACCCCAAATTTGACCCTAAATCGCTGATTCAATACATTCATCATAGCTATTGCATCTCTACATAGCATACCATGCATTCCATACCACATAATGCCTAGAATATCAGTCGAAATAATTTTTTCGGATCTACAGGCAAACCGGTTGGATTAATCGACGAATGTGCGTCAAATCAGTGGACGAAATTTTTTAAAATCAAGCTTCCAGACATTAGCTTTATTAATCTACGTTTCGCGTAGTTTAATCTGGTATGCTCGATTTATTTTTCATCTAATTTTTTGGCCATTTTTTTATCAGCTCGAGCCTGTTTAACCGGTCGAAATTTATTTCAAAATGAAAAGAAACGCTGTATTTTTTTTAATAAGTATTTTTTGTGCTGATCATTTTAACGCATTCGGTTTAATTTTTCGAGCATTTTTGCGCTCGATTTTTATTTATGATTGATCCATTTATTTATTTAGTCAAAATAACAACATAATTGATTGAATATATCATTTAGTTTTATTTAAGGTATTTAATTTTATTTTACTAACTCATTTCTAATATTCAATATTTAAAATAAAAAAAGAGAATCCTATGTGAAAAGGATACCATGCCAGCTAGCACCAGCAATTTTCTTTCTCTCTTTCATCGTGTGCGCAGAAACGACAAAAACGGACCACTCCCAACGGCTTTTTCTGCTCCACCAAGGACAACAATCTCTCTCTCCAAAACGGTCATAAAAGAAAAGGTTGATCCATTGGGAAGAAGGAGAGACCCTTTTTCTGGAGTTTTTTCAAGGACTGGTTTTTCCAATAACTTTCTCTCTCTCCAACAACACAATCTCTCCACTCTTCATCCTCCGTCAAAACCTAGCACCCTTCATCTCCTTCAAAAATGCGACCTACCTCCCACCTTCCATTTTGAACCGTAAGCCATTGCTTTTTTTTCTTCATCATCGCGTCGATCCACTCTTCCATCAACGACCACCTAACCTTTACTCTGTTTCTAACGGCGGTGACTTCAACATTTGTGAACTGGGTTTGGAAACGACATGTTACGGCGGTGACAACGGCATCCAATACAGTATCAGGTCCTCAACTCCATGCTCAAATCTAAACCGTTTTCGCTGATGATGGGTCCAAGACAAGGTAACCACCATTGATTTTCGGTCTCACCTCAACATTCTCCACCGTGCCGGTATTCCCTAAGTTTATAGCAACAACAAACACTAGCAGCAGCGTTTCCTTGTATTGGTACTGATGGCGAGAGGAGCAACAACATCATCGTAAAAATATCACTGGTAACTATTCTTTTAATACAGTTATTGATTAATGGGCATTCATTTGAGCATGGGTGTCAATTGATCTATCGCGTATCCGCCATGTTGTGAATAAATTTGTGTCGGTTACCTATGTCTTTATGTCAGAGTGTTGTTTTTTTTTCTCAGAATAAGTGTTGGATCTTTTATCTTTGGAATAACATTGTAAATAATCATAATCTATTTTGTTTCTGCTTTTTGCACTGTACGACTCTGTTTGCGTAGACGGTTTGGTTATAGTTATCGTTAGTTTTTGTCGGCACCGTTAACTCTAATTGTTATAAGAGGATTGTTTGATTGTGGTTACCACTTGTTTAAACTCATAGTTCGAGCTAAGTGTATGATTTACAAATTGTTGAACTTTATTTTGATTTCCAACATACATTGGCTATGTTGCGTTTTTCTATTTTCGGTTTCCCTTGGATTGCGAATTGGTTATGTTGTAAATGTAGTTCTAGCATCGGGATATAACCTTTCACCTTTGTGGCATTTGATTCTCATAGATTTTGTTTATATTTCGAATTAAGTTCTATTTTGTTGTTGTGATCATTGTCCCAATGTTGTGTTTTTTTTCTGGTTTCAAGGCGGTTACTTTGTGTATCGGCTACCTTATGCGTTTTGGTTGCGTATGTTTGTAGATAAAAGTTTTGTTTTGGTTTGTATGTTGATTTGTGTTGGCATGGTAATAATTTAGTACTACTGTACATGACAGTCTATATAGTGACTACATACTGCAAGTTGTTAGTTATTTCCATTAACATGTAGTTTTGGTTCGGTTTACATTAAAAAATAAACTAAGAATTAAGGCTTACATTGTTTTAGTTAGATTTCATTTAATTTTATATGTTGCTTGATTTTAATGAATTATATTTGCAAACAATATTTATCATGAGTGCAATTGTGTACTTCCATAAGCTAGTTGTCTAAATTGGTGAAATGGTGGTGGCGGTAACCGTTGCAATGTGCTAAGTGTTTTCGTTGTGGGCACTATTGATGTTGTGGTTTTTTGTTCCCAAGTTGCGTTTATGTTCTGCTATTTTTATTTTTTTTGTTTTTGTCAACGTTTTCCTTGTTTGTGTTGCATTAAGCTTGTGATTTTCATAATCAAATTAAATATAATACCGAGTTATCGCAACTTTATTACATTGTGAGAAATCAGAATTTGAATCCGCGGATTCGGCAATTTGATGCCGCTATGCCACCAAAGATACAATACATCAATATGATATTTCACCGTGTTTCGAGCTTTGCATATGACATTCTAACTCCGTTGTCGCTATGTATAAACCGGTTATGAGCACACGTTGGCTGATTCAATTCAATTTTTTTTTACATTGTCACTTATTAAAGTTTGGGTTAAATTGGATAATTTTGTTAACTAATTTTAACTAACTTAAATATTTGATTATATTAATTTTTAATCGAATATTTTTGATAATTGATTTTATTTAGCTTAATTAGACGACCTAATTGAATTTTAATCAATTTTAATTAATTAAAAAAGGACCGATTTTATTCCACACTCACAGTTTCATTATCACTTAATAACACAAGTTTGGTTTCATTTAACTTCATCATCCATTCAAAACCACTGTAAACCAATGGGATCATACATTTCTCCATTCAAAGTCGACCACCATTTCCAAACCTTTGTAAGTCGATTGCTTTTAAGCATCGCTATCAACCTGTGGCTTACTCTTGGGCCTTCTTACAATGAGTTTAATTTATTTCGGTTTCGTGGCTTACTCTTGGACCTTCTAACAATGAGCTTTTAAGAAATATCAACTTAATTTTCAATAATTTCAAACCTTTGTATATTAATCATTTTAAATTTAATTTCAAATATTTTCTCAATAAAATCTGAAGAAAAAGATTACCCTGGATGGAATATCCAGTCGTAATCCCGAATATTAGGCGTAAGTTGTAAGAGCTTGTAAGCCCTATGTATTCGTCTTTTCTTCAAAATGCTCCAATATTCAAATCGTTTTCATAAGTGAAACTGAAGAAAAAGATTACCTGGATGAAATATCTAGTCGTAATCCCGAATATTAGGCCCAAGTTATAAGAGCTTGTAAGCCTTATGTATTCGTCTTTCCTAAAGAACACTTGTAAATATTTAAACCTTTTCTTAAATAAAATCTGAAGAAAAAGATTACTCTGGATGGAATATCCGGTCGTAATTCCGAATATTAGGCTCAAGTTGTAAGAGCTTGTAAGCCTTAAGTATTCGTCTTCTCTTTAAAACACTTGTAAATATTTGTCGCACCTCGAAAAAATGGGGATACGACTTCAAAGCGAAGCGCGATCGCACGCTCGCAATGATGGACTGAACAGAGTCGCCACCGAACTTTATTTATTCCTAAAAAGGAAAGGGGAAATATCGATAAAACCCATAAAAGAAAGGATAAGATATGGTCATCGCAACCAGTATCAGGGTTCGGGAGTCGATTACGCAAGGGGAAGGTATTAGCACCCCTCATGTCCGTTGTACTCAACGGGAACCATTAGGTCAGTTGTGTGCATTAGTGTTAGTTAAAATGTTAGGCTTTTCAAGTTATTAAGTGGGAAAGAAAGAATATAAGAGAGAAGAATATTTTTGGATTTTTGACGAAGGACTAAACCTAAGTTTTTTATTAGTGGGCCTGACAAGATTTATAAATCCTGCTCCTACGTATCTCAAAAGAGAAATCAAGGCTTACGTAGTTCTGGGTAGAAAAATGTTTGTTTGTTAGTCGATTTTAGCGAAAGCTATACTGTATTAATCGACGAAAACATTGTTTTACCCAAAATAGATGACGAGTGGACGCATACCACACATCGAACGGATTTATAAATCTACATTCGAAAAAGCGTCATTTATCTCGACTCAACAATCGTGGCCGAAACATTGTTTTCTATCACTTAAGATAGGATACCTTTCGTTTATGAAAAAGGTTTTTGATTAATCGCACGGCGGCGAAAAAGAGTTTGATTTGTTGGATGTATTTTGAGTGATGGTGAGAACTTGGATGCGCGAGATATACATCTTAAATCCTAGTCTCAGGAGTGCGTGGTATACACCACGTTCCATTTCCATCTTTATTGGAAAAAGGTTAAGATAGGAATTAAGTAATTTGGAACTTGATTGAGAAAGGGTTTGAAGAGACCGCATTGACAATTTTAGACGATGGCGAGAGCCAAGATAGGCGAGGCATACGTCTCGAATCTTAATCTCAGGAGTGCATGGTATACACCATGTTCCATTTCCACCTTTATTGAAAAAGTGTTAAATAAGAATTAGGTAATTTGAGTTTTGTTGTGAAAATGACTTGACCCTAGATCAAGTATTGATGGACGTTTAAGAGAAATTCGAATGAGTGTTTGAGAGAAAACAAAGTGGATAAATTTGGATGATGGCGAGAGCTAGGATTGGCGAGATATACATCTCGAATCCTAGTCTCAGGAGTGCGTGGTATACACCACGTTCCACTTCCATCTTATTGAAAAGGTCTTAACTATAAATTAATATTTTTTGAGTTTTTATTAGAAAAAATGGCTTGACGTTGAATCAAGCGTTTGATGAAAGTTTGAAAGAAATGGAATAGAATGGGAGGGAGAAATGAATTGATTTTGTTTATTGAGAAAGTACTCGACGTTGGATCGAGTCATTATTTTTGTATTTTTGGAAATGGTTGATTTTATTCTTGTGTTAGTATCTAACTAGACAGTCAAACAAATAAAACAGTACAAAATTATTACACATCAGGGGAGCGCGGTACATTTTGTCAAATGGGGATTCAAAATCATGAAACAATTAAATCGGGCCCAAACAGCAAATAATGCAAAGTATGAGTGTAAGTGCAAGAGAAACCGGCTCATTGTAAGAAAGCCCAAGAGTAAGCTATGTGAGGTCGATGGCGATGCTTGAAAACAATCGACTTACAAGGGTATGGAAATGGGCTCGACATTGAATCGAGAAAAAATGTTTTTTAATAGTTTAAAGCGGTTTTGAATGAATGATGAAATTAAAAGAAAAAAAATCTGTGTTATTAAACAATAATGAAACTATGAGTATAATAAAGCATAAACAGAAAAAAATGAATGCTTAATAAAATGCTACATATAGGTATCGAACCCACTCCACTAAAGACCATGAAAGCACCCCCTCTCCACTAATCCATTTATGATTAGTTATCATCTTAATGCTAATTTGGATAAGTAAACCAAGATAGATTAAAAATTAGAATTAAAATAATAACTAATATAAAAAACAGTCTGTTGGACTACCAAGAAAAAAACAGAAAATTAAACCCAGCCGCTTGGCTGTTGGGTTTTTCAATGGGATATGAATTGAAAATATAAAAACATTTATTAACTAAAACTTAGGAAGTTTAAACGTGTTTCAAAGATTTATTTTGTTTAAAATAAATCAAAGAAGAAAATTGGAATAGCGTAACAAAAGCCTTTCCTCGTTCTCTCCCAATCTCACTTTCACCCATCCTCAACCTTTCGCTCTCAATCAAATGCTCAGAGAGATTCAAGCAAAAAACTCACCTTCGGTGGCGATGATGACGAGCTTAGGTAATGATCGAACCTTCTTCCTTCGCCTCTCTCAATCGGTTTCTTTTTTATTTTCGGATTAGGGTTTTTGGTGGAGTTTTTGTGTCCGCCTCCGATTTTGTTTTTAGGGTTTCGTTTTTCCAGTTTTTTCGTCCCCTCTCTATTTATGTTCTGCAACTCTAGCGTTTTCAGTTTGGTATGGAGTTCAAAAGAGTATCTCTGCAAACTACTTTTTGTGTGCTCAGAATCGGATTGGTCTCTTTGATGCTAAATTCGAAAATGGTATTCTGAACTCGTGCTTTCTTCTTCGTTTTTTGTCTTAATTCCATTCCGGGTATTTTCTTGAAATTTAACCGACTTGGTAATTATTTTGTTTACTGCAGTGAAGATTGGTTAAAACAAGAGTAGCTTCGGTTATCACAGGGGTTCTGGATCGTGATTTTGGATTGAAATTTCTTCAGTGGAAGCATCGTGATTTCCTGAAGATAACTTCTATCGGTCGTCAAAAATTCACAGGTATGACCGTATTGCCTGTTATGTTGCATCAAGCTGACATTAGCCTGGAGTCAGCCTGTTTTAATGACTCAAGAAACTTATGGCTTTGGTATGATTTTGCCTCGTGATTTCAATGTTTTTGCTAGGTATGAGGTCAAGTACAGGTTTATGCGCATCCAGCAGGTCTGTTTTGGTTCTGCAACATGCTTGGGACTTCTCATATTTGGCAAGGCAGGTTTTGTTTATTCTTGTCAAGCTCATAGCAGTAGGAACAAAGTTTGGGGTTGAGGTGTCTCCGGTTGTCATAACAAATGGTAAGCTTCTTAGTCCTTGCTCAAGCTTTTCATGGCATATGACAAAGTTGGTGAATTTATGCATAATTGTTGCATTTGATGTTTGTGCAGAATTTTAGATATATCCTCCACAGGGCTACATTCTGTGTTTGCGGAAGTTTCTCGATCTGCAAACTGGCGGTGCTTGGAGGCTTAATCCTTAAGTCATGTCCACGGCCTGCATCCAATTTTCGGCCACTCAACTGCCTGTGCATATGAAACTCTGTTTGTTTAGTAGAGCTAAAATCAGTTGATGATGATGCAGAATAATTGCCAGGTCTCGTAAAGCTTCTTATACTGTTGCTTCTTCCATAGATGGTGCTGAACTATTTTCTCTATGAATGTCAAGAGCCATTTGACAGAGTTTCTCTGCTTCATAAATTGCAAAACATGACCATTAGCTACAGCCTGATACCGACAAGTTTCGCCATGTCTTGGGTCTGTACCTCTTCAAAATATAGGGCCATAACATAAATACTCCAATAGTGAAACCAGACTTGTGAATACAAGTCACTATAGAGACAATCTCCATTTTAAAGCTGTACATATAAGCGTTTCTCATTCATCAAAACTCTATCCACACAAGTACAACTTATATAATTGGTTTCATTCATTATTTTCATATTTCATATGTCAAGGCTCATATATTTAATGTTTTAGCAACAAGATGTATAAGAGTCCTCTTGTGGTAGGTGGTGCGAAGCTTCTTGTATTTCTGCAAAAAAAAACTGCAAGGTCAACCTTTTTGACAAGGAGTTGCTGGTGCAGGTTTTCAGACTCCTCATATGTCCAGTGCACAGACTCTTGAATCCTTTGGAGAAGGGATGCAGGGGAATTCAACTTTAGCATTTCTTCTTTCTGCTTCTCGAGCTCATTTAGTTTCTCACTAGCAGTAGCTAACTCAGTTGTTTGAATAATTCTACACTGATTCCTAAGTCCCATGATACGAGGTTCCTTTTGTAGATTTTCCTCTGCAAGCTGCAAATTCTCCTTGCTAAGCTCATCTTTCAGATTGTTTTGAATCTTGACCTGGTCAAGTGACTGTAGAAACTGTTGATAAGCATCAACACTTTTATCCTTCAAAGAAACAATAGTTCCAGCTGCTTCTGCCGGTGGAATATGCGAAGAAGGCCTTGGCGAACCAGACGAGGAAACAGGTGTAGCAGGGCTTGAAGAGCTTGACGAGTTCATCACAGATTGTTGATCTTGTGATCCCCAGAATTTAAACATCACTAATGGTTAACAGGTTCCGAATTGTTGATTCACCGAGACAAGAAGCTCATGTATGTTTCGGACAAGTTATTGATTTGTAGTAGACTTCTATCATTTTTCATGGGTGGTAACTGTCCTTGTGTTGCAGGTTTGAAGATTTAAAATCAGAACCTCAACCTGAGCTGGCTGCACTTGGGACCAATCATTTAAAACATTTGGACAATATTCGAGTCATTGTGCCTTTCTGCTTCTCCCCTAGCAACCAATTACGTTTGTTTTCATTTACGTCAACAAGAAGTCTTTTTCTTTGTTCAATAGGTCCCTGTGTGCTTTGATAAATTCCAAACTCTCTTAGAAGATCATGAAGGACAACAAAGTGGTTATTGTAGTAGTAATTTTCTGTGTCACTTGCATTTTTCCTTGCTATTTGCAGGTTTTTTGTTGGATGATAGATCATCATCATGCTGTTGTTGGGCTAATGCTGAGAGGACGGCTACTTTGTTGAGACTACAAGAAGAACCCACCACATCATATCATCTTGGCAGAATTTTGAAGAAGCAATCAAATATGTAGGAGAAGGTGCTGAATCTGTCAAAACACTTAGACATACTACTCCACCTTAAGATGTTTCATTGTTGGAGTGGTTTTTTTTTGTAAAATGGTTAGATTATATTTAACTGAAAGTGAGTGAAAATTTGAATGGTTTATGTAATATGTGTGAAATTGTTTGTAACTTTGGAATTGAGCAGTGGTTTTGAACATGTGAATTGAAATGGTTTATGTAATAGGATCCCACATGTAACTGTGACTTGGGATTATGTAATGAATGGTCATTGAATTGTATTGAATGGAATTGGATATATTGAATGAAGGTTTGAAAGTTTTAATGAATGGTAAGGTTATGGTTATAGTTTGAACTTGATTGAAGTGATTGTAAAGAACAAGAATGGTGAGACCTTGGTTTATGAAATGGGTGTTTTGGTTATAAAATGGATTTGGATTATTTCTTAGAAATAATCCAAGACTAATCTAAATGTCAATCAAAAATCAAAAAAGCCAAATAAAACCAATTAAAATCAAATTAATCTATAATTTGTTAAAATTACTTTGATGTCAAATTCTAACATTTATTTGGAAATTAAAAATCAATTAGAATTTGAATCATTAGTAAAAACACAATTAAGATTAAATTGAAATTTGGAATTAGACTTAATTTGAAATTAAAATTGAAAAAATAAAAAAAGAGTCAAATATTTAGAATCCATTTCATAATCAAAACACCATGATAAAGAAAAACTAAATAATGACCAATGTTTATGAAAAGATATGGATTTGGGAATGGATGATTGCCTTTGTCCATGAATGCATGCAAATGAACTTTAGGCCAAGCGCCAAATGAAAAAATAAAAAATGAAAGAAATTCAGGACCAAAATCGGGGTATGACAGTTGCCCCTATTTAAGCGTCTTCAACTAGAGAATATGAAGCAGGACACTCTTCATATGATCATAGTGGGAGATGGTTAAATACTAAGAAGACCCGGATTTTGATCCTGAATCCCTATGACATGATGTGATATGATATGATATGATATGATATGATATGACATGATATGATATGATATAAATGATATGATATGATATGCATGGGCGTGATTCTTTTTTTTTATAATTTTTATCTGCTAGGGATATGGTGGACCCTTGACAAGAGATGCTATTAGACAGACCAACCTGTGGGGAATGCTGGTGGTCCACAGGGAGACAGACAAATGGTAAAAACAAACTTGCTGGGGAAGACAAACCCTGCTGAAGAATCAGACACACACTGGGGAGTACTCAAAGTGAAATTTGATAAACGACGCTTAGAATACAAGGGATTTCGGTAGTAAGTTCATATATGACTCACTAAACCCGAATAAGAAAGAAAATGTCACAACAGGTTCAGATATGACCTGACAATACTGGAATAAAAAACACAACAAACAGGTTCATATATGACCTGACAATGCTGGGGGAATATCAAGAAGTTCTGACAGGAGGTTCAGATATGACCTAACCAACTCAGAAAAATTCAAAAAGAGTGTATCAACAGGTTCATATATGACCTGGTAATACTGGGATAAAGCTCAACAACAGGTTCATATATGACCTGACAATGCTGAAACAAACATAGAGAAAGACTCTTCAGAACAGGTTCATATCTGACCTGACACTGGAATGAGGTTCAACAACAAGTTCATATATGACCTGACAAATGGATTAAAGTTCAATAACAGGTTCATATATGACCTGAATAGCACTTGAACAGCAGAGAAAAAATCTTCAGAACAGGTTCTTATATGACCTGACACCGGAATAAAGCTCAACAACAGGTTCATATATGATCTGAATAGTTTTGAATAAACAGAGAAAAAATGTCTAGAACAGGTTCATATATGACCTGACACCGGAATAAAGCTCAACAACAGGTTCATATATGACTTGAATAGTATTGAACAACAGGGAAAAACTCTTCAGAACAGGTTCATATATGACCTGACACCGGAATAAAGCTCAACAACAGGTTCATATATGACCTGAATAGTATTGAACAAAAGGGAAAAAACTTCAGAACAGGTTCATATATGACCTGACACCGGAATAAAGCTCAACAACAGGTTCATATATGACCTGAATAGTATTGAACAAACAGAGAAAAAATCTTCAGAACAGGTTCATATATGACCTGACACCGGAATAAAGCTCAACAACAGGTTCATATATAACCTGAATAGTATTGAACAACAGGGAAAAACTCTTCAGAACAGGTTCATATATGACCTGACACCGGAATAAAAGCTCAACAACAGGTTCATATATGACCTGAATAGTATTGAACAAAAGGGAAAAAAACTTCAGAACAGGTTCATATATGACCTGACACCGGAATAAAGCTCAACAACAGGTTCATATATGACCTGAATAGTATTGAACAAACAGAGAAAAAATCTCAGAACAAGTTCAAATATGACCTGACACCGGAATAAAGCTCAACAACAGGTTCATATATGACCTGAATAGTATTGAACAACAGGGAAAAACTCTTCAGAACAGGTTCATATATGACCTGACACCATAATAAAGGCTCAACAACAGGTTCACATATGACCTGATGATGGAATAAAGGTCAAAGGTTATGGATCAACAACAAGACCTGGGTCAATGCAAAATGAGCACGAAGTACATTTCGGCTATGCATGATTTGAATGCATGATATATGAATGATCATGATTATGAGAATGCTGACACTTGGCAGACTGGGAGTTTGTAGAGACTGTTTACAGAGATTCTGATTCCTCAACACCAATAACTCATACCCGTACAATTAACAGGTGCATCCAGAGGAGAAACTATCATGATTGACAGTTATAAACAACCAAAGGTCTATCCTTCTAAAGGATTAATAAGTTATACTCCGTGGGGACTTTTGTTGGTGCTCTAGGAATATTTATGCAACCTTGAGGCTTTCGGGGAAACAAATGATTTTCCTTTGATTTTCACATATATCCAAGTAATTTTGTTCTTTTTACTAAATTCCAAATTCTTTTTCAAGTTTCAAAACTTCATTATTAACAAATAAATGACATTTTGCATAACAAAGAAAAGCGTAGATGAACACAAACTAACAATGATTGGGAAAACTTGTATTTTATTCAAGAATGGTAGCACACCAATGGCGTAGCTCCATAGAGTGTTACAATTTTTTGGAAAATGGCAATAAGGAAAGGTTTACATTGAATTCAGTGACCACTAACATCCTTAATAGATACGATTCCTCCAAAACCTTGCTCCTAAGGGTAGTGACTGGATTAATCTTCCACCTCAAATTCTTCGGTGTTAATCAGTAACAACTGATGCAGTTTATGCCTTTTGCCCCTAACTTTTGCCTGGATCGCCCTTTCGGGTTTTCAATCCACCAGGACGCTCCTTTTTGCCTAAGTCGCCTTTTCAGGTTTTCAACTTAGCGAGCTACCATTTTTTTATTCATCCCTAACTTTTGCCTGGACCGCCCTTCCGGGTTTTCAGTCCACCGGGATACCCCTTCTTTTTTTTTTTGCCTAAATCGCCCTTTCAGGTTTTCGATTTAGCGGGTTTTTATTAGGCATGGTATTTTTTAACTGTATCAGAGTTCACGGGGTGTGAGAGCTCTTCATCATCCATAGTTGTGAGAATCAAGGCGCCTCCGGAGAAGGCTTTCTTCACAACATATGGGCCTTCATAATTGGGAGTCCACTTCCCACGTGAGTCCTTGTGTATTGGCAAGATCTTCTTAAGCACGAGGTCTCCTTCTCTGAATTCTCAAACACGTACTTTCTTGTCAAAAGCCCTTTTAAGCCGTTTCTGGTATAATTATCCATGGCACAAAGAAGTTATTCACTTCTCATCTATGAGGTTCAACTGATCAAATCTATTTTGAATCCACTCAGCCTCTTCTAGCTTGGTCTCCATCAAGATTCTCATTGAAGGTATCTCCATTTCAATTGGGAGAACTGCCTCCATCCTTATAGGTTTTTACCATTTTCTGCAGGATCTTCTTGATGTTTTTATTTGCGACTTCAACGACACCATTCATCTTTGGACGATAGGGTGAAGAGTTATGGTGCTCAATCTTGAAACTCTCGCATAATTCTTTCATGGTCTTATTGTTCAGATTCGTCCCGTTATGTGTGATGATCCGGCTTGGAATCCCATAACAGCAGATGATCTCTTTCTTGAGAAACCGTGCAACCACTTGCTTTGTCACATTAGCATAAGAGGCGGCTTCTACCCATTTGGTAAAGTAATCAATGGCAACCAGGATGAAGCGGTGACCATTGGAAGCTTTAGGCTCGATGGCGCCAATCATGTCGATGCCCCACATTGAGAAAGGCCAAGGTGACGTCAAAACATTTAGTAGGGTCGGAGGCACGTGTACCTTGTCGACGTATATTTGACATTTATGACATTTTCTAGCATAATTGAAGCAGTCGGATTCCATGGTCAACCAGTAATAACCAACTCTCAAAATCTTCTTGGCCATGGCATGCCCATTGGCATGAGTTCCAAAGGATCCTTCATGAATCTCCTTGATCAACAGGTCTGCTTCACGTCCATCCACGCATCTGAGCAGAATCATGTCGTGATTTCTCTTATACAACACACCATTGCTTAAGAAGAATTTGGATGCTAACTTCCTCAATGTTTTCTTGTCAAGGGTTGTTGCATCTGTTGGATATTCTTGATTTTGCAAAAAGCATTTGATGTCGTGAAACCAGGGTTTACCATCGTCTTCGTCTTCAACCGACTGGCAGTAGGCAGGCTCAACTTTCCGCTCGATCTGAATGAGAGGTGCTTCATTATGGAATCTAACTTGGTACATTGAAGCCAACATAGCCAAAGCATCAGCAATTTGATTCTCAGTTCTCGGGATATGGCGGAAAGTGATTTTGTCGAAGTATTTTATTAATTCCATGACATAGGCACGATATGGGATCAACTTGGTATCACGGGTTTCCCATTCGCCCTTGACTTGGTATATCACCAAGGCTGAGTCTCCACATACTTCAAGGATTTTGATTCGGAGATCAATTGCTGCTTCGATGCCTAGGATGCACGCCTCATATTCTGCTATATTATTTGTGCAATCAAAACACAACCTTGCTGTGAAAGGAGTGTATCCACCATTTGGATTCAACAGGACAACTCCTACGCCATGCCCCATGTAATTGGAGGAACCATCGAACATGAGCTTCCACCGAGATCCGGGTTCAGGTCCTTCATCAAGTCCTGGGATTTCAAGGTCTTTTACTACCATAATGTCTTCATCAGGGAAGTCAAACTTCAATGACTGGTACTCTTCAACGGGGTGGCTTGCCAGGTAATCAAACAACACACTTTTTTTTATGGCTTTCTGAGACACATATTGGATGTCATACTCAGATAGTAACATCTGCCAACGGGCGAGTCTTCCAGTCAAAGCAGGCTTTTCAAAGATGTACTTTATTGGATCCATTTTTTAGATCAACAAAGTAGTGTGGCAAATCATGTACTGTCTTAAACGACGAGCGGCCCATGCTAAAGCACAGCAAGTTTTCTCCAAGAGTGAGTATCGGGATTCACAATCGGGAAATCTCTTACTTAGATAATAGATGGCATGCTCCTTTCGACCGGTTTCGTCATGTTGTCCCAGCACACATCCCATTGACTTTTCAAGCACAGTTAAGTACATAAAGAGTGGTTTCCCCTGAACAGGTGGAATTAGAATAGGGGGCTCTTGCAGGTATTGTATGATCTTCTCAAAAGCCATTTGGCAGTTAGAATTCCATCCAATTGCTTGATCTTTTCTGAGCAACTTGAATATAGGTTCACATGTAGCAGTCATATGAGATATAAACCTAGAGATGTAGTTCAAATGTCCCAGGAATCCTCTAACTTCTTTCTCTGTACGTGGAGCAGGCATTTCTTGTATTGCCCTAACGTTGTCTGGATCTACCTCAATTCCTCGTTGACTAACAATGAAACCAAGCAACTTTCCAGACCGGACACCGAAAGTGCATTTAGCAGGATTCAGTCGTAGTCGGAATTTCCGAAGACGCTCGAATAGCCTTTGCAAATGGTCTATATGATCCTCTTCACTTTGAGATTTTGCAATCATATCATCTACATAAACCTCAATTTCCTTATGCATCATTTCATGGAAAAGAGTGACCATTGCTCTTTGGTAAGTTGCCCCAGCATTTTTGAGACCGAATGGCATTACCTTGTAGAAAAATGTTCCCCAAGGGGTGATGAATGGGGTCTTTTCCATGTCCTCTGGATCCATCTTAATTTGATTGTATCCTGAGAATCCGTCCATAATGGAGAAGACTGCGAACTTAGCAGTGTTGTCTACCAGAGTGTCAATATGTGGCAGGGGGAAATCGTCCTTCGGACTAGCTTTGTTTAAATCCCTATAATCAACACACATCCTGACCTTGCCATCCTTTTTGGGTACTGGTACTATGTTAGCTACCCATTGAGGGTACTTTGCAACTGCTAGAAAACCGGCATCGAACTGACGTTTCACCTCGTCACAAATCTTTAGAGCCATGTCGGGTCTTGCTCTTCGGAGCTTCTGCTTCACTGGCGGACAATCTGTCTGTAGTGGTAGCTTGTGGACCACAATATCAGTATCTAAACCTGGCATATCCTGATATGACCAAGCAAATACATCTACATATTCATGTAGCAATTTGATCAATCTTTCTTTGATGTTTGCCTCAAGTGTAGTCCTAACTTTGACCTCTTTCTTGTCTTCTTTAGTGCCAAGGTTGATTGTTTCCACTGGTTCTTGATGCGGCTGAAGGGCCTTTGACTCATGCTCGAGCATCCTTTCCAATTCTCCAGGGAAATCACAATCTTCCTCACTATCCTCTTTCGCTTGGTAGATGGGGAGTTCAAAATTATAGGAAGTAGCGGGGTCATCGAATTCAACTGGTTTATTGATTATTCTGCATGTTTTTTAATGATGGTTTTTTTTAGAAAAATGGAAATAAAATGCAAAAGAAGTAAAAAATATTTTTGTAGTTTTTGAAAAGATTGCCATTTTAAGGAAACAAAAACAAAGTAAATGAACGAAAAGAATTTTAACAAAATGCTCTTTATTTGTCATAATGATTTTTTGAAATTCAAAAGGGGCCCTACAAATGATCCATTAGCCTTGGGCAGAGCTAAGGATTTTCAAAAACACAAAGGAAAACACAATTACTTTAACACAGGAAAAACTTCTGGAATCTCAACCGCTTCCCAATTTGTTAGGGTTGCTTCACACCGGTATATCAGATTGGATGTTTCTCCATCTTCAGTGTCATCTTCCACTGCACCAACTTGATCTCCATGGATAAATCCTTTGCTCAGGAAAACTTCTTGTATGCTCCGCACACGGTCCTTTGCAGGGACCAGGGCTCTTCCATTAGCAGAAGGCTTGTACCCCAAACCAAAACGGTCATTTTTCTCATTGACGTTGATGACTTGCCCCTAACCTGCAGGGCCTCCACCTTCAACTGCTGATTTTGCGCTCTTCAAAGAGGCAAATGACAAACTGGTTTTCTCAATAGGATCCTTAACCTCTTCAAGTGTTGCATTGGATATTTCAAGTGCTTGAAAAGAGGTTTCTAAGGCATCCTCATCAGCCTCAATATAACGGAAAGAGGAGAGTTGACTGATGATAAAATCTTCTTCACTTGAGACAATAACGAGCTTGTTATCGATAAGAATTTCATCTTTTGATGCAGAGTAGAAGTCACTGCCCCAGCAAAATGTATCCATGGGCGTCCCAAAAGGCAGCTATAAGCTGGATTTATGTCCATGACTTGGAAATTGATGGGGAATACGTCCGGTCCGATCTGTATTGGTAGCTCTACCTCCCCAACTACTATCCTTCGCGAACCATCAAATGCTTTCACCACAAGCGCACTAGGTTTCAACTCCGAACCTTGGTAAGACAATTTAGCGAGTGCCCTCTTTAGTAGAACATTGAGGGATGATCCAGTGTCAACTAAGACTCTGGCAAGAGCATCTTCTTGGCACTTTATGGATACATGCAAAGCGCGGTTGTGATTCTTCCCCTCTTTGGGTAGCTCTTCATTGCTGAAGCTTAGAGTGTTGCAGGCTGTGATATTGGCGACCACTCCATCGAATTGGCCGACCGTTATATCTTGGGTAACATGAGCCTGAGCAAGCACTTTCAGTAGAGCCTCCCTATGAGCTTCGGAACTCAGAAGCAAAGACAAGATAGATATTTTTGATGGTGTTTGATGTAACTGATCAACTATCTTGTAGTCAGATTTCTTTATTATCCTTAGGAACTCAATTGCTTCATCTGTTTGCACAGCCGGTTGTGCCCCTCCATGCTCTGGGGTAGGATTCACATTTGCAGCTTCCCTTGTTGGTTCTTGAGGGTTTGCATTAATATTGGGAGTATAAATCCGACCACTGCGGGTCATCCTGCTTGTCCCTGTGATGTTAGTGATGTCGGTGTCAACATTCTCCAAATCTTTCTTACTTTCAGCAGCTTTGGGCTTTCCATCTACCGCTCCATCTACCACTGTTATGTCGTACTTCCAGGGTACCGCCTTGGTGCTTTCAAAAGGAAATGGGGTAGGCATGCAAACTACCACGGGTGATGGATGAACAACGTCTTTTCTGTGATAAGTCACCTCAAACGGTTCTGGTATATTAAAAACGGGTTCAATGACTGAAACTTCCTCGTTTGTTATTGGACCACAAATTTGTAAAACACTTTGATCCATCAAGTTCTGAATGTCATTTCGTACCACTTTACATCCTCTTGGATGAACGGCACATTCCACACAGTTGTCGTGACATGTATCAATCAATCCAGCCTCCACCAATCTTGCATGAAGCACTAGCAACAGAGTTTTAACATCTTCCACGTTCTTGATTATACACACATCAGAGGCATCCTCGACGGCATTAACATCACCATGCGCTGGCAAAGGGTTACTTTTGACATTGGGTCCGACGTCTCGAAATGACAGAATCTTCTTCTCAACCAGGTCTCGCACAATATGCTTTAAAGCATAACATCCTTCTAAATCATGTCCAGGGGCACCCCCATGGAAAGGACAATGGGCATCTGGATTGTACCACGGAGGTAAAGGATTTGGTGGAGGACCCAAAGATCTGGGAGTCACCAACCCTTTCTGTAGTAATGATGGGTACAATTCAGTGTATGTCATAGGGATTGAAGCAAAGGAACTCTACCTCTTTGTACCCTATTTTGATTTGGAGGATTTTGTGGACGAGGAGCCTATGCCCTTGGCTGTTGATAAGTAGGTGGCGCTGGCGCTTGCTGGTATATAGGCGCTTGTTGAGCAGTTTGATTGACAGAAGCTTGTGATTGGTTAAAATTTTGTGTGACAGCTGCCACATATGGTTGTTGAACATATTGTACTAGATAAATCGGTTGTTGTTGAGCAAATTGGTGTTGTTTCTTCCATGAATGACTCCTCCTTTGACTGGTTGACACTGCATTTGTATCACCCTCCTTCTTTCTTTGAAATCCTACAGGAAACTTTTTTGCATTACTACCAGATGTTTCAGAGGTAGTCATCATCTTTCCATTCTTCAATCCCAACTCGACCTTTATGCCCACGGCGACCAGGTCAGAGAAGCTCGCAGATACACTACTCACCATTCTTTCATAGAACACAGGTTTGACTGTATCCATGAACCAATCCGCTAACTCCTTCTCAGCCAGAGGTGGTTCGACTTGTGAGGCCACTTCCCTCCATCGTTGCGCATATTCCTTAAAAGACTCCTTATCTTTCTAGGACATGCTGAGAAATTGCCTCCTATCTGGAGCCATATCCATATTATAGTTATAATGTTGGATGAAAGCATCAGATAAGTCTTGAAAACAACGAATCCTACTCTGATCAAGGCTTAAGTACCACTTAGAGGGAGCACCCCTCAAGCTGTCTTGGAAGCAATGTATCATGAGTTTGTCATCCTCTACATGCGCAACCATTTTTCGATAGTACATAATAAGGTGACTCTTAGGACACGAGTGGCCCTCATACCTATCAAAATCAGGGGTCTTGAACTTCGCAGGAATCACAAGACCTGATACTAAGCACATCTCCTTAGCGGTAGCACCAAAAACTTGGTCACCTTCCATAGCCCTCAATCTTTTCTCAAGCATCTGGTAATTCTCCTTCATCCCTCTTATGTCTTCCTGCCTTTCCTCATCTTCATCTGAAAAGTCTAGAGCATGTTGTTGATCCTCAAAGTAGGGTTGCACATGTGCACGAACGAGAGGAGGTGCGAAGGTGTGAACCACTGGATGATTTTCATTGATGGTCGGTAGAGGAGCAGTTTGCTGAGCGGATGGTGCAAAACCAGGGGCGCCTTCCACCGTAGGCGTGAAACCGGGAGGTAAACCATAGGTTGGCCATGTTGTTGGTACCGTCCTTGCAGGTTGGGGTTCAATCGTTGGACCGGCGATTTCTGAAACAACCGTCGTTTGGGTGTCTAACTTTGCCCTGATGACCTGTGATATCTCCATGACCTGACCCATATTTCCACGTAGGTCTTCGAGCTCTGAGCTCACTCGCTCCAATTCATGCTCTTGATCTGCCATTCTTTGACGAGCTCTGGCACGAGTATTATACTAGTGTTGAAAATTCAGCGTGACACTGGAGGAAGAAAGGACAGAATGAGACTCTGTTTTGAAAATGCATGAATGCATGTATGGATGCGTTTTGTTTGCAAAACTCTTGGTTAGTTTCAATCATTCATTTCAAAAATGTCACAACACTTGTTCGCAAATATTTAAAATAATAAGGAAATGAAACACAATAAAATGAATCTCAAAAGCGATTTTTATTAATCTCATATCAAAGTTCAAATACAAACAACGTGCTCATGGTTTATGGGCTTTCTGAACCGTAGCAAGGTCGGTAGTTAATCCTTCTAACATTGCCTTACAAAACATAATGAAGTTAAAGACTTGATGCGGTGTGTTCTCAGGACACATGCACCAATCAGCCTCGTGCAGCTTCTCAGGTAGCTCTTGCATGATGGAACTCGCAAATCCGGACAACTTCAGAAATTTGCCCCTCCACTCAGTGTAAAGCCCTTGAAGATCTTGAATGATGCGTAAGTCTTCAGCTTTGGTCACCTCTATGTCCCTATAGAGGTTTCTCCAATATCTGCACTCACCTAGCAACACCATATAGGCAGTATCCTGATCCCCACCTTCAAGTGCCTGGATTCTAGCATCGGCTCGATCCAAATGATGTTTCAACCGTGTGCAAACTCTTTCTGACTCTTCAGTCTTCAGCTTCTCGCGTTCCAGAGTATCCTTGTATTTTTGAATGGTATTCTCCAGTTCACGAATACGAATCTCGGAAATCAGTCGTGCTTCCCTTTTCATTTCAAGGGTCAGCTCCAGAGTCTTGTTGAGTTTTTGAATCCGGAGTAGAGCTCTATCGAACTCCTCTTCCTTTGATTTGAACACAGATTTAGTGCTATAGAGCGCTTGTCCAAACTTTTCTCTCCTTGCTTCAGACTCTCTAGCTCTTTTGTTGGAGATTTCAAGCTCTTTGTCTTTCTTTTGTTGATCGTCTTTCAAGTTCCCATTCTTTATCGAGACTCGGCCAAGCCTGATTCTCAAATTAGCATTTTCCAACTCCAACTCCTTGATACGGGCATTGAGCTTCTCTACATCTTCAGGCAATATGGGTTCTGGCTCAGGAACCAATGGATAGATAGAAGGATCAAATGGATAAGGGAGTTTAATCATCTGAACCCTCTCTCTAACCCAACAAGTGTAAGGCTCTTGGGCAATGACATTTCTCTTACCCAACTCCTTACCTTTCCTGATAACTGCTTTCCAAGACCTCTTGATCTTTTTCACCATGGGATGATCCGCTTCAACACCATGTAAGATGAAAGGCTCTAGAGCTTTAGCTTTTGGAGGACTCCCTAGCTCTTTTGTTGGAGATTTCAAGCTCTTTGTCTTTCTTTTGTTGATCGTCTTTCAAGTTCCCATTCTTTATCGAGACTCGGCCAAGCCTGATTCTCAAATTAGCATTTTCCAACTCCAACTCCTTGATACGGGCATTGAGCTTCTCTACATCTTCAGGCAATATGGGTTCTGGCTCAGGAACCAATGGATAGATAGAAGGATCAAATGGATAAGGGAGTTTAATCATCTGAACCGTCTCTCTAACCCAACAAGTGTAAGGCTCTTGGGCAATGACATTTCTCTTACCCAACTCCTTACCTTTTCCTGATAACTGCTTTCCAAGACCTCTTGATCTTTTTCACCATGGGATGATCCGCTTCAACACCATATAAGATGAAAGGCTCTAGAGCTTCAGCTTTTGGAGGACTCCCTAGCTCTTTTGTTGGAGATTTCAAGCTCTTTGTCTTTCTTTAGTTGATCGTCTTTCAAGTTCCCATTCTCTATCGAGACTCGGCCAAGCCTGATTCTCAAATCAGCATTTTCCAACTCCAACTCCTTGATACGGGCATTGAGCTTCTCTACATCTTCAGGCAATATGGGTTCTGGCTCAGGAACCAATGGATAGATAGAAGGATCAAATGGATAAGGGAGTTTAATCATCTGAACCCTCTCTCTAACCCAACAAGTGTAAGGCTCTTGGGCAATGACATTTCTCTTACCCAACTCCTTACCTTTCCTGATAACTGCTTTCCAAGACCTCTTGATCTTTTTCACCATGGGATGATCCGCTTCAACACCATGTAAGATGAAAGGCTCTAGAGCTTCAGCTTTTGGAGGACCATTCATAAGGTACCCATGCTGCCTCAGAGATAGCACAGGGTTATAGTTGATGCAACCCTTGGTTCCTATCAACGACACATTGGGGAAGTCTTCAATGCTGATAATCACATTCTCGGTTTCCCAATTCCTGATATACCACTTAACATGACTGGAGGTGAGGGAAGCTAACTTCTGGAAGGGCTTGAGTTCCTTTGAGACAAAAGGACCTTCTTCGGGCATATGGGATCTAAACCAGGCATGCAACAACTGCGCACAACATAAGACGATTCCTCCCTTCTTCTCATGACGATCATGGAGAGTGTAGTAGAGATCTGCCAAGAGGAACGGTACAGGGTTACCAGATAGGAAAATTCTCACCGCCAGGTAGTCCACAAAATGGTCAATATTTGGGAAGAGGACTATCCCATATATCAACACGGCTAACACAGCATAAAAGGCTTCCCAATTCCCTTCTTTTTCCATCTTCTTGGCCTGATCTTCCAAGAACTTCCTAGAAAAACCACTGAAAGGTCCTTTCACATCCCAATTGTCCACGACTTCAGGAACTTTCAGACCCAAAGCTGAAGCTACCCTCTTGGGAGGAATATCTTCATCGAGCTTAGGAAATGGGTTATGATCCTTCAAATTCCGGCCTATGATCCGCTCAACCTCCTCCAAGGTAGGAGCCAACTGGAAGTCAGAAAACGTGAAACAACGTAGAGGTGGATCATAGAACTGAGCAATAGTCACTGCGGTCATCATGTCCATCTTCTCATTTAGGATGTCCAGAATTCTTCCATAGTTTTGTACAAAGCTGTTGAGTTTGATCGGTGTTATTTTGGCACTCAACTTCTGCAGCCTGGTAAGGTCCACGTTCTTGTATTTGAACTGAAAAGTGCCTCTTCTCTCAGGATTCATCTTGCTAACAAGTCTTGGATTCCTGAAATAATGCGAAACAAACTAAGAGTTTTGCTTTTTATGCGTATGCAATGAATGGATGGATGCAATGTTTTTTTCTTTTTTTTTCTTTGGATAGGTTCAAAGGTCGGAGGTATGGATAGATTTGATTGCTTTTCCAAAACGGGGTTCTCACCGGGTATGATCTAGGGCTTTGTTACAAAGGATCCCCAGAGTCATTGCTTCACAAGAATGTTTGACGCTTATGGAAAATACTTTCCGGTCGTCAACTCCATCAAGGGAATCTATTCTGGGTGAGGTTCTCGTACCGACCCTTACGAAGTATTCACCTCGGGAGTCCGTACTACGCAACCATCGACTGGGTTCTAGACAGGGTACTCAGATTCATGGATTCAGAAGACTGTTTGACGCTTACGGAAAATACTTTCCGGTCATCAACTCCATCTAGGGAATCTATTCTGAGCGAGGTTCTCGTATCGATTCTTACGAAGTATCCATTTTGGGAATCCACACTACGCAACCATCATTTCTAGTTGGCCAAAGGTTCAATGTTCTAAAGGTTCTTAGAGTCATGGACCCCTTTGAAATATCGAAGCTTACGAGGTATACACCTCGGGCGACAATATTTGCAAAAGAATCTACTCTAAGTGAGGTTCTCGTACCGACTCTTACGAAGTATCCACCTCGGGAGTCCGTACTACTCAACCATCGTCCTATCTTATGTTTTTTTCCACTCTAGACTCGGGTGTAGAGTCTTTCCCACATGGTTTGCAATCAAAATCCAAGTACCCAACACAGTGGAACCAATATACAACAAATATCAATATAACAATAAAGATATTAAAAAGCAACAAATAAGGGAAAAACCACAAAATTAAACAAACAAAGGCATACAAACGTCCTAACTAGGCTTAACTCACTTAGGGATTAGGATTGTTGTCCCCAGCAGAGTCGCCATCTGTCGCACCTCGAAAAAATGGGGATACGACTTCAAAGCGAAGCGCGATCGCACGCTCGCAATGATGGACTGAACAGAGTCGCCACCGAACTTTATTTATTCCTAAAAAGGAAAGGGGAAATATCGATAAAACCCATAAAAGAAAGGATAAGATATGGTCATCGCAACCAGTATCAGGGTTCGGGAGTCGATTACGCAAGGGGAAGGTATTAGCACCCCTCACGTTCGTTGTACTCAACGGGAACCATTAGGTCAGTTGTGTACATTAGTGTTAGTTAAAATGTTAGGCTTTTCAAGTTATTAAGTCGGAAAGAAAGAATATAAGAGAGAAGAATATTTTTGGATTTTTGACGAAGGACTAAACCTAATTTTTTTATTAGTGGGCCTGACAAGATTTATAAATCCTGCTCCTACGTATCTCAAAAGAGAAATCAAGGCTTACGTAGTTCTGGGTAGAAAAATGTTTGTTTGTTAGTCGATTTTAGCGAAAGCTATACTATATTAATCGACGAAAACATTGTTTTACCCAAAACAGATGAGGAGTGGACGCATACCACACATCGAACGGATTTATAAATCTACATTCGGAAAAAGGTTTTTGATTAATCGTACGGCGGCGAAAAAGAGTTTGATTTGTTGGATGTATTTTGAGTGATGGTGAGAACTTGGATGAGCGAGATATACATCTCGAATCCTAGTCTCAGGAGTGCGTGGTATACACCACGTTCCATTTCCATCTTTATTGGCAAAAGATTAAGATAGGAATTAAGTAATTTGGAACTTGATTGAGAAAGGGTTTGAAGAGACCGCATTGACAATTTTAGACGATGGCGAGAGCCAAGATAGGCGAGGCATACGTCTCGAATCTTAATCTCAGGAGTGCACGGTATACACCATGTTCCATTTCCACCTTTATTGAAAAAGTGTTAAATAAGAATTAGGTATTTTTGAGTTTTGTTGTGAAAATGACTTGACCCTAGATCAAGTATTGATGGACGTTTAAGAGAAATTTGAATGAGTGTTTGAGAGAAAACAAAGTGGATAAATTTGGATGATGGCGAGAGCTAGGATTGGCGAGATATACATCTCGAATCCTAGTCTCAGGAGTGCGTGGTATACACCACGTTCCACTTCCATCTTATTGAAAAGGTCTTAACTATAAGTTAATATTTTTTGAGTTTTTATTAGAAAAAATGGCTTGACGTTGAATCAAGCGTTTGATGAAAGTTTTAAAGAAATGGAATAGAATGGGAGGGAGAAATGAATTGATTTTGTTTATTGAGAAAGTACTCGACGTTGGTTCGAGTCATTATTTTTGTATTTTTGGAAATGGTTGATTTTATTCTTGTGTTAGTATCTAACTAGAAAGTCAAACAAATAAAACAGTACAAAATTATTACACATCGGGGGAGCGGGGTACATTTTGTCAAATGGGGATTCAAAATCATGAAACAATTAAATCGGGCCCAAACAGCAAATAATGCAAAGTATGAGTGTAAGTGGAAGAGAAACCGGCTCATTGTAAGAAAGCCCAAGAGTAAGCTATGTGAGGTCGATGGCGATGCTTAAAAACAATCGACTTACAAGGGTATGGAAATGGGCTCGACATTGAATCGAGAAAAAATGTTTTTTGATAGTTTAAAGCGGTTTTGAATGAATGATGAAATTAAAAGAAAACAAATCTGTGTTATTAAACAATAATGAAACTATGAGTATAATAAAGCATAAACATAAAAAAATGAATGCTTAATAAAATGCTACATATAGGTATCGAACCCACTCCACCAAAGACCATGAAAGCACCCCCTCTCCACTAATCCATTTATGATTAGTTATCATCTTAATGCTAATTTGGATAAGTAAACCAAGATAGATTAAAAATTAGAATTAAAATAATAACTAATATAAAAAACAGTCTGTTGGACTACCAAGAAAAAAACAGAAAATTAAACCCAGCCGCTTGGCTGTTGGGTTTTTCAATGGGATATGAATTGAAAATATAAAAACATTTATTAACTAAAACTTAGGAAGTTTAAATGTGTTTCAAAGATTTATTCTGTTTAAAATAAATTAAAGAAGAAAATTGGAATAGCGCAACAGAAGCCTTTCCTCGTTCTCTCCCAATCTCACTTTCACCCATCCTCAACCTTTCGCTCTCAATCAAATGCTCAGAGAGATTCAAGCAAAAAACTCACCTTCGGTGGCGGTGATGACGAGCTTAGGTAATGATCGAACCTTCTTCCTTCGCCTCTCTCAATCGGTTTCTTTTTGATTTTCGGATTAGGGTTCTTGGTGGAGTTTTTGTGTCCGCCTCCGATTTTGTTTTTAGGGTTTCGTTTTTCCAGTTTTTTCGTCCCCTCTCTATTTATGTTCTGCAGCTCTAGGGTTTTCAGTTTGGTATGGAGTTCAAAAGAGTATCTCTGCAAACTACTTTTTATGTGCTCAGAATCAGATTGGTCTCTTTGATGCTAAATTCGAAAATGGTATTCTGAACTCGTGCTTTCTTCTTCATTTTTTTGTCTTAATTCCATTCCTGGTATTTTCTTGAAATTTAACCGACTTGGTAATTATTTTGTTTACTACAGTGAAGATTGGTTAAAACAGGAGTAGCTTCGGTTATCACAGGGGTTCTGGATCGTGATTTTGGATTGAAATTTCTTCAGTGGAAGCATCGTGATTTCTTGATGATGACTTCTATCGGTCGTCAAAAATTCACAGGTATGACCGTATTGCCTGTTATGTTGCGTCAAGCTGGCATTAGCTTGGACTTAGCCTGTTTTAATGACTCAAGAAACTTATGGCTTTGGTATGATTTTGCCTCGTGATTTCAATGTTTTTGCTAGGTATGAGGTCAAGTACAGGTTTATGCGCATCCAGCAGGTTTGTTTTGGTTCTGCAACATGCTTGGGACTTCTCATATTTGGCAAGGCAGTTTTTGTTTATTCTTGTCAAGCTCATAGCAGTAGGAACAAAGTTTGGGGTTGAGGTGTCTCCGGTTGTCATAACAAATGGTAAGCTTCTTAGTCCTTGCTCAAGCTTTTCATGGCATATGACAAAGTTGGTGAATTTATGCATAATTGCTGCATTTGATGTTTGTGCAGAATTTTAGATATATCCTCCATAGGGCTACATTCTGTGTTTGCGGAAGTTTCTCGGTCTGCAAACCGACGGTGCTTGGAGGCTTAATCCTTAAGTCATGTTCGCGGTCTGCATCCAATTTTCGGCAACTCAACTGCCTGTGCATATGAAACTCTGTTTGTTTAGTAGAGCTAAAATCAGTTGATGATGATGCAGAATAACTGCCAGGTCTCGTAGAGCTTCTTATACTGTTGCTTCTTCCATAGATGGTGCTGAAGTATTTTCTCTATGAATGTCAAGAGCCATTTGACATAGTTTCTCTGCTTCATTAAATTGCAAAACTTGACCATTAGCTGCATCCTAATACCGACAAGTTTCGCCATGTCTTGGGTCTGTACCTCCTCAAAATATTGGGCCATACCATAAATACTCCAATAGTGAAACCAGACTTGTGAATACAAGTCACTACAGAGACAATCTCCATTTTAAAGTTGTACATATAAGCGTTTCTCATTCATCAAAACTCTATCCACACAAGTACAACTTATATAATTGGTTTAATTAATTATTTTCATATTTCATATGTCAAGGCTCATATATTTAATGTTTTAGCAGCAAGATGTATAAGAGTTCTCTTGTGGTAGGTGGTGCGAAGCTTCTTGTATTTCTGCAAAAAAAAGCTGCAAGGTCAACCTCTTTGCAAGGAGTTGCTGGTGCAGCTTTTCAGACTCCTCATCTGTCCAGTGCACAGACTCTTGAATCCTTTGGAGAAGGGACGCAGGGGAATTCAACTTTAGCATTTCTTCTTTCCGCTTCTCGAGCTCATTTAGTTTCTCACTGGCAGTAGCTAACTCAGTTGTTTGAATAATTCTACACTGATTCCTAAGTTCCATGATACGAGGTTCCTTTTGTAGATTTTCCTCTGCAAGCTGCAAATTCTCCTTGCTAAGCTCATCTTTCAGATTGTTTTGAATCTTGACCTGGTCAAGTGACTTTAGAAACTGTTGATAAGCATCAACACTTTTATCCTTCAAAGAAACAATAGTTCCAGCTGCTTCTGCCGGTGGAATATGCGAAGAAGGCCTTGGCGAACCAGACGAGGAAACAGGTGTAGCAGGGCTTGAAGAGCTTGACGAGTTCATCACAGATTGTTGATCTTGTGATCCCCAGAATTTAAACATCACTAATGGTTAACAGGTTCCGAATTGTTGATTCACCGAGACAAGAAGCTCATGTATGTTTCGGACAAGTTATTGATTTGTATTAGACTTCTATCATTTTTCATGGGTGGTAACTGTCCTTGTGTTGCAGGTTTGAAGATTTAAAATCAGAACCTCAACCTGAGCTGGCTGCACTTGGGACTAATCATTTAAAACATTTGGACAATATTCGAGTCATTGTGCCTTTCTGCTTCTCCCCTAGCAACCAATTACGTTTGTTTTCATTTACGTCAACAAGAAGTCTTTTTCTTTGTTCAATAGGTCCCTGTGTGCTTTGATAAATTCCAAACTCTCTTAGAAGATCATGAAGGACAACAAAGTGGTTATTGTAGTAGTAATTTTCTGTGTCACTTGCATTTTTCCTTGCTATTTGCAGGTTTTTTGTTGGATGATGGATCATCATCATGCTGTTGTTGGGCTAATGCTGAGAGGTCGGCTACCTTGTTGAGACTACAAGAAGAACCCACCACATCATATCATCTTAGCAGAATTTTGAAGAAGCAATCAAATATGTAGGAGAAGGTGCTGAATCTGTCAAAACACTTAGACATACTGCTCCACCTTAGGATGTTTCATTGTTGGAGTGGTTTTTTTTGTAAAATGGTTAGATTATATGTAACTGAAAGTGAATGAAAATTTGAATGGTTTATGTAATATGTGTGAAATTGTTTGTAACTTTGGAATTGAGAAGTGGTTTTGAACATGTGAATTGAAATGGTTTATGTAATAGGATCCCACATGTAACTGTGACTTGGGATTATGAAATGAATGTTCATTTAATTGTATTGAATTGAATTGGATATATTGAATGAAAGTTTGAAAGTTTGAATGAATGGTAAGGTTATGGTTATAGTTTGAACTTGATTGAAGTGATTGTAAAGAACAAGAATGGTGAGACCTTGGTTTATGAAATGGGTGTTTTGGTTATAAAATGGATTTGGATTTTTTCTTAGAAATAATCCAAGACTAATCTAAATGTCAATCAAAAATCAAAAAAGCCAAATAAAACCAATTAAAATCAAATTAATCTATAATTTGTTAAAATTACTTTGATGTCAAATTCTAACATTTATTTGGAAATTAAAAATCAATTAGAATTTGAATCATTAGTAAAAACACAATTAAGATTAAATTAAAATTTGGAATTAGACTTAATTTGACATTAAAATTGAAAAAATAAAAAAAGAGTCAAATATTTAGAATCCATTTCATAATCAAAACACCATGATAAAGAAAAACTAAATAATGACCAATGTTTATGAAAAGATATGGATTTGGGAATGGATGATTGCCTTTGGTCATGAATGCATGCAAATGAACTTTAGGCCAAGCGCCAAATGAAAAAATAAAAAATGAAAGAAATTCAGGACCAAAATCGGGGTATGACAATATTCAAACTTCTTTTCTCAGTAAGTTGGAAGAAAGAGATTACCTGGATGAAATATCCAGACGTAGTCCCGAGTATTCGACCCAAGTTGTAAGAGCTTGCAAGTCATAAATACTCGTCTTTCAAACCCAAAAATATATCCAACCAATCAATCTATTTTTCTCTGCCGTGCGATTGATCATAAAAACCTTTTCATAAACGAAAGTTATCTTGTCTTAGGATGATGTAAAGAAATGCTTCTTCCATAATTATTGAGTTGAGATAAGTGACATTTTTTCGAATGTTGATTTGTAAATCCATTCGATGTGTGGTATACGTCCGCTCCTCATCTGTTCTGGGTAAAACAATGTTTTCTTCGATTAATACAATATAGCTTTCGCTAAAATTGACAAACAAACAAACATTTTCTACCCAGAACTACGTAAACCTTGATTTCTCTGTTGAGATACGTAGGAGCAGGATTTGTAAATTTTGTCAGGCCCACTAATAAAAAACTTAGGTTTAGTCCTTCGCCAAAAAATCCAAAAATATTCTCCTCTCTTCTATTCTTTATTTCCCACCTAATAACTTGAAAAGCCTAACATTTCAACTAACTATAATGCACACAACTAACCTAATGGTTCCCATTGAGTACAACGGACGTGAGGGGTGCTAATACCTTCCCCTTGCGTAATCGACTCCCGAACCCTGATCTGGTTGCGACGACCAATATCATTATCGTTTTGTCTTGGGTTTTATCGGTATTTCCCCTTTCCTTTTTTAGGAATAAATAAAGTTCGGTGGTGCTTCTGTTCAGTCCATCATTGTGAGCGTGCGATTGCGTTTCGCTTAGTTCGTGTTCTCATTTTTTGAGGTGCGACACAATGTAACCCTTTTCCATGTAAATTACCATTTTCAACTTTGTAAAGATCTATAGAGTCTTGTCATTTACAGACTACCACTCTATTAAATAAAGTTGAGCTTTTATCCAATTGTTTCCACTCTTATTTGTTTCAGCCAAATAGTTTAAATTTTATTATGATCATCTTTAAAATTAAAATTTTAAATCAAAATCATTTTTTATTAAAACATATAAAAGCAAGAATTTTAAAGCAATATCAACAACATTTCAAAAAAAAGAAGCAAGTCCTAAGTGTGAAGCATTATTGGTTCTCGAGCAGTTAACCCTCGGTTATCCCCGACTAAGCTGGTCGATTCAGTTCCCCTACGGAGTGTTTGTTCCCAACAAAGTTTGTGAATAAGTTTCCGACAGAATCGATGATTACCCAGCTAGTTTTGATCTCCGGGTGAGTGAGGAGGGTTTCCTCAGTAGTTTGGGTGATGGCAGTAGAACTTTATTTTCCCCACCAGTTGTCATCCGACTCACTTCCAGTCAGAGTTTCCTCCTGGTTTTTGAGCAGCTATTTGCGTTTATCCTCTGTACGATTGTCTCCCATTCAATATGGTGTTGACTTAAAATTCCTCGCAGACTCGATAACGTTTCCGTTCCTCAGCAGATCTCCTCCTTCCCCAGTTAGGGTTGAGCCTGTGGGATGTTAATCTCTTTTCTCCAGCATTTGTCTCCTTATTTTTTGGATTACCGAGGATTGTACCAATGATTCAAATTTTGCGATACCTTTGTATCCTTTGCGATCTCTCTGTCAACATAATCATCATATATACATATACATATACATATACACTCATAATTTCATAATTGCATCATCATATTTACTGATTCATTGTTTGAGATCCTTATTCTCTATTATGGCGGTACTTTAGCCCCATAAATATGGCGTATGTCATCCTTCAATTGTAGAGTGTCGGCCCCTTAAGCAGAAAGACTTTAACCTTTCTCCTTTACCCACTGAGTTATTTCCTCCTGGATGATTATTCTTTTAGTTTCCTCTCTAGTGGATTATCTGGATGGAATCACTCCCCTTGGGTTATATCCTCATTGGGTTGAGTCTTTATTGACCGTTTCTTTCTAGATCTTACCTAGATAGAGTTTATTAAACAATAACTGGTGATATTCTTCTTAGTTTGCAGTTCGTTACTTCTTAACCAATACCAGGAAAAAGTACCCCTGTTTTCCCCATCTGTAGAGTCCCCAGTGGATTCATTTTTCCTGGAAATATATCCTTGATATGTTCATCCTAACCGGTGACATATATCTTTTTTTCCCTGTTTGAGTTTATCCTTGATATTTTCATCCTAACCAATGAATGATACTCTCATCCTGTGGTATTGTACCCAGTAAAAAGGTAGTTGTAATCCCTATTTTGTTCCCCAGAGATTAATCCTTGATATGTTCATCTTAACCGATGACGAGTTTCCTTCTCTTTGCGGTCTTCTACCCAGTAACCGGTAGTTGTAAATCCTGCTTATCTTTCCCCTTTGTAGAGTCTATCCTTGATATGTTCATCCTAACCGATGACAGGTTTTCTCTTTGTGGTATTCTATCTAGTATCTGATAGATGTAATTCCTATTTTGCTCCTCAACAGAGTCTATCCTTGATACGTTCATCCTAACCGGTGACAAATTTTCTCTTTGATGGTATTCTATCTAGCATTCGATAGATGTAATTCCTAATTTTTGCTCAGTTCGTGTATCCTTGATATGTTCATCTTAATCGATGACGGATATCCTCCTTGACATCCCAGGCAAGTCTATCCTTGATATGTTCATCTTAACCGATGACGGATTTTCTTCCCTGCTGAGTCTATCCTCGATATGTTCACCCTAACCAGTGATGGATATTCTCACCTTTGGTGTTCTTCCTAGTAACTGGTAGTTATAATTCCTATTCCTACAATTTTCCCCCCAACAAGGTTGTTCTTACCCAGTAACCAGTAATGAATACTCCCTCCTGATGGAGATTCCCAGTGAGCCATCCTTGATATGTTCATCCTAACCGATGACGGGTGTCCTCTTTGTCAGACTTTTATTATCTCCTTACCCAGTGTAAGGTATTGGATAATAGATTTCTTCTCCTCTTGTGTTGAAGTTTATTTCTTCCCCCAGTTGAGTTGAGTGTGCATTTCCTTAGTGAAATCACTTTTCCTGCATGATCCAAGTACGTCAGGTTTACCCTTATCTACTCGTTTCCCCTGCAGATGTTTTGTTTCCTTGACTGGGTCTTTCTAATTTTTTATGGAATTCCTCTGAGTCCCCTATCAGTTTTTAAGTCGTAGCCTAGCCTACGCATAACCTTTTTCCCAAAGTCTCTGTCTCCCCGACGAGTTTTCCTTATGGAATGTATTATGCTCCTGCGGATATTCGGTCTCTCTGATTTCTTCTCCTTTGTGGCAACATTTCCCCACAGAGAATTTGCTTCTACATTCATACCATATGCATCATGAGGTCTCTTAGGGACCAAAATTTGTTTTTATGTTGTTATCTAAGCCCATTCTACTGAGTCGATGCGAAGATTTTAACCTTCATCTTCTCAGTTAGAACATCCTTAAATAGGGGCAGTTGTAAGACCCCAATTTTGACCCTAAGATCCCTCATGCTATTTCATCATATGCATTGGCCTTGGGATCATACCTTGGCATCCTCCTTACCCCTTATTCATTGGGTTTTTTTTGGGAGAGATCACCAAGCACCATCTGATTATATCATACTTGTATATAGTGTTATTTTACTAACCAAAATACCAAAAATATGTCTTTGTATTTTCCTAACTCTTTTGTAGGTAGGGTATGATCACCATTGATCTAGCAAGTTCACACCTAGGGTTTAAGAACCTCATGACTAAGAGCACAATGAAAGACTGGTCCATAATGTCTCAAAGCATCATATATGAGTCCCAATAATCTCTACATGTTATATTGGTCAAGTATTCCTCAAGAGTTTGGAAGTGATTTGCCTTTGAAACCCTAGTTTGTCTGGGTATCTTAAGTAACTTCTCCAACAAGCTATCTCACCAATTGATCAAATTTTTCAAGGGGCATTTCAAAATTCATCATCTTGTGCATATATCATCTACCATTAGCCTATAAAGTCAAGATAATTGAAGGTTAACAAGTTGGTTGATGGTGGTTGGCCAGATGAATTCATCTACTCAAAACTGGGTCTCCCTAGACCATATCTCCTACAATTTTCACCATATGAAAATGATTCGAAGAGAAAAGTTACTCTAAGTGACTCTCCAAACAACTTTCATGTTCATATATAGATCTATTTTTTCTTGGAAAATCATTTTCTATGTTGAAACATTGTAGGTCATTTTGTCTAAACCCTAATTTGAAAGTCAACTTCCCAAGGCCATAACTTGCTCAATTTTTATGATATGAAAGATTTACAAGTTGCACAATAAAATTAAATATGCCTAATTCAACTTTGATGTTTGGAGTGGGAGCTAATTCAACTTTTATTATCATGTGATATGAGGATACAATATAGGTCATTTTTGCCCTATACCATTGAACAAGTGATTTTCCTCAACTTCAAAAATGAACAACTCTATCATTATAAATTCAAATGTCATGAATTTGGTTACCATTTTGAATGTATTTGAAAGAGCTACAACTTTTATGAAGAAGCTTTTCTCATTTTAAGCTCACATAAAAAGTTAAGTAAGGTGGAATATTGAGATATATGGCTTAACACTTAGAAACTTTTTCAACATGTTGAAATTGCAAAACTTCCACCTCGAAATTCACCATGATCCAAGTTCCAAATGAAAAAGTGTCCAACCTAAAAGTTATTTCCCTTGATCTAAGCTTTCCAAAGAACCCAATTTCATTGGATGGGATTTGCTAGGGTTGCGCATGGTCTTAAAAGGGTTGTATCATTTGAAGAAATCAAATGTTCAAAATCCTATTTCACATTACCTTGACATCCAAGCCTCATTTGAACTTCAGAATAGTTATACATGGATCAAATTGGATTGCTTCATGGGCCTGTACACACCCATGCAAGCTTGTGCATCACCGTGTCGAAATTTAGCAATTTTTCAAGTGGGCAAATATCACTCTAAAATGTTATAAATACAGGCCCTTGGAGATCAATTCAAACACACCTTGCTTCCCAGCTTTTCCCACCAATTGAAACCCTCACCATTCATAGGAAAATTTGAGAATTTTCAACTTGAAAATTGAGATTGAATCTCCCTGTTTGGAGATTCAAAAACTCCAGGATCCAAAGCTTTGTACCATTGCCAAACCTCTTCTGCAAGCTTCTCAAGTGTGATCAGATCAAGTTTGAAGCAAGCAAGATCCATTTTTGCACAGCATTGAAGGTAAATTTCAGAAAACTTATTCTCTTCGATTCTCACTCAATTATCATCAATTCTCTTGGATCTTTGGTTGTATGAAGTCCTACCAATGTAGGCAAGAATATTGAGTTGCTTTGAGGTCAAATCGAAGCAACTCAGTTGACACACCTCAAAATTCAATTCCTCATATCTTTCTATATGTGTGGAGTTAGTAAAAATTAAGGTCAGATTTGTGCTCTACGATATTTTTTCTTTTAGATCATGTCGTTTTTTTTCATTTTCTTGATGGTGATGAGTGAACCAGTCTGGTCGACCTCGCCTGAGAAGGTGACCGGAGGTTCAACGCCAGTGGTGTGTTGGACAGGTTCTGAGCCATTGATCTCATTTTAAATGTTTTAATCTTGGGCGTTGGTTGTGATTACCACGCGTGTGGCGCGCTGACTAAGTTCCACCATGGAACGTGTGTTTCCATCCACTTGATTCGCCACCTCAATTAATGAGGGAGATTAAGTGGTCCACATTTTTTTTATTTTCTAATTTTCAATTTATTTCATTTGATTTTCATTAATTCATATTAATTTTAATATTGATCCAAAAAATATGATAGTTTCACCAAAACATTTTAAATAAAATCCTCCTTCAAGTTTTGAATTAAAATTATTTTTTGGATCATTATTAATATTTTTCATGATTTAATTGATTTTGATAATATTTTTAATTGTTTAAAAATACTTTTAAGTTTCCAAGAATTCTGAAATTTTTTCTCCAAGGTCCTTTGACCTTGGTTGACCTATTATAAATCTCATGGCCATTTCTTTGGTGTTTTGATGAGATTTTGGGATTTTGACAAACCATATTTAATTTAATGCATTATTTTTAGTTTTTTTAAATTGAATAAATGCCAAATAATTTTATTGAGCTATTTTGATGATTTATATATGTTTCACTTGTGTTGTTGAGCCTTGGTCAAGGCTGATTTAACTTTGCTAGGTTAAGATCATTGGATTTAGGGGATTGATGGAACGTACATTCCATCTCCCAAAATGAATGAATGATCTTAATTTGGTAAAAGTAATCCTTTGACCAAATTGAGTTTTGATCCATTCCCCTCCCTCTTCATCTAACTCCCCTCCTTTATGCATCCATTTCATTTGGTCTATGATGTCTCTAAATCCTAAGGCTAGTTTATTGAAAAATTAACATAAGTATGGATGAGATTAGGTCACCTCTTTTGCATCTTCTTTTTGTGTGTGGTATGTTTCATGAGCATAGTCCAATATAATATGTCTCTAACATGTATTAACACCAAAATTCTATTGCCCGACCTCAAATAGTTGTGACTTCTACATAAGTCCAATTACGATTGCTTAACATAGCACTAAATTTTTGATACAAAAGGTATAGCATTCTAGTTAGTCAGATTGTAAGTCTCCCCTCTTTCATGGTATTGTATGGAAACTTGGCCTTTTTTCCTTCCTTTGGAAGATGTATTGGTTCAAGGATCCATGCTTGTGATAAGTGGGTTGAGTGTTCTCCAAAGAATGACTTAAAATGAAAAGAAAAATCAAAACCAATACTAACTTCTAGTTCATTAACAACTAACATTTAATTTCAAGCCATATACTTTTAATGCACTTTAATTTTTAAGCTCTATTCATTTGCCATTATTCATACCATTCTAATTGTTTATATTAATGCCTTTTCACTTTGTCCACTTGGACCATATTGTTTGATATATCTTGTTTGTGTGTATTTTGTTTATTTGTGTGGTCTTTGACCATTAATGTACATAATAAGAAACTAAAACCCTAAAAAAATATTGTGTGGACAGTTGGTTTGATCTTGGACAATTGGACTTAGAATCTAGGAAACATCCCTATGCAAAAGGACTTGGCCAATGCCAACTTTCATGTAACCAAGTGCTTGCAATTTCAAACTTCATCTGATACATCATTGAAGAGTCCTTTGAGTTCATCTGCTACATGATCTTTGTGGAGCTGTTATTTTGAACCAGTGACTTGTGGAATTCATGTGTTACATGGGCAATTTTGAAGGAGATCATGGAGCGGCTAAAGCTTGGATGGGGCCATCTTTATTTGATGCCTTGCTCTTCAAGATAATATTGTATGCATTGTTTGTTGCTTGATTCTAATATCCAAGAAAATTTGGGGTTTCTATATGGCATTCTTTCCTATTGGATTGCTACCCATCGGTCAGATCTTTTCAACTCTTAACTTTTAAATTTATGCTTAGGATTAGTCTCTTCATCTCCTCCCCATTTCTTTAATTTCAAAATCTCTCCCTCCTTTTAAAGACTTCTTTATTTGTACTTATTTTTTTTAACTTGGAACATTTTGCAAACTAGAAACTTTGGCCTTATGCCGTTGCATTTTCAAAACTTCTTTTCTTAAATCAAACTTCTAAATAAACTTAACTATAATTGACTTAAAATTTTCAAAAGCCAAAAAGAACTAACACATTCAAACCATTTTCTAGGCCCTTGTGCCTTTCAAACTTAATTTTTGATTAAAAGTAATGCATCCCCTTTGAAATTTGTATTACGAACTACGAGGTTTTGATCCCTCATTTTTATGTTGGTACGTAGGCACAAGTCTGAAGATCTTGTCAAACACAAAAATATAATTAATGACTTCTTTTCTCATCCCCCCATTCTATTTGTTTGTAAACATCACTTTGTACAAAATACATATGCACACAAGAAAGGGCTCCCTAGGAGTACCTAGGACACTTTGGGTGCTAATACCTTCCCTTTGTGTAACGAACCCCCTTACCTGTAATCTCAAACATTTTATTAGTTTTGATTTAAAAACTTCTTACTTTTGGGTTTTGTTCATACTTTTCCCATTTCCTTTGGAAACAATAAAAGTGTGGTGGCGATTCTTGTTATTTGATGTCTTGCTTATCCATAGCTTGATGATCTTGAATTTACCGCTACAGACATCAGTATGTGGCGTTAGTAACTCCAGTTATTAATCCTACTCTGGTTGTTCAAGTAGCACTGAGTTATCAACCGTGTTTTAAACAAAGTAAAAATCAACAGAATTGTGCCCAGAGGCCTGCACAATTGGATCCAATTCCAAATACCTATACATAATTATTTCTTGCTTTAATACAGAAGAATTTGGTACAAACAAAGACTCCATCAGCTATTCTGAAAGAGCTTCCGTGGTGATATAAACCTGATCATCATTGTGAATTCTACCAAGGAGCATCCGGTCATGATATTCAAAATTGTTTCTCTTTGAAAGCTGAGGTGAGAAGGTTAATGCAAAGTGGTATTTTGTATTTTAAAGACTCTGGTCCCAATGTATAAGCTAATCCGTTGCCTAAACATGGTGGTGCAACTGTAAATATGGTTGAAGGATGTCTTGGAAAATACCGACTTTTTGATGTCAATCTAATTAGAAGATTCTTGGTTGAAATGAACACAACTTTATGTGAGTTGAGTTATTATGAGCATGACCATGCTTCTTTCCACATTTGCTCCATAAGCCCCTAAGGGTGTGTTGTGGTGAAAAGAGACTTACAAGAGATGCTGGATTAAAATCTTATTCAGATTACGAGGGAAAAATATGAAGATGAGCATGAGGTAAATGTCATAGTTCCCCGTTTCAATCTCCCAGAACCAGTTGTGATTGCGTATAATGGCCAGAAGCCTATTGTTTCTCCATTGTTCATTCGTTTGTAGGTTCCTACGCCCTACGAATCTGATAAAGTTGTTCCTTACAAGTATAGTGCTATCATGGTGGAAGACGGTAAAAAGGTGCCTATTCCTTCTTTTTCGTCTTTTGTGAACATCATCGAGTAAGTGGTGTGACCCAAAGTGGTTGTGTATTTACCGCTGCAGCTCCTAGAAGAACCGAAGATATGGTAATAGGGAAACCAACTCAAGAGAAAACTATTGTTATGCGAACTGGTTAATCCACCATTGTGAATAAGAGTTTTGATCAAGATGAAATACTGAAATTGATTAAGAAGAGTGATTTCAATGTGGTGGAACAGTCGTTGCACATCCCGTCCAAGATATCTGTATTATCTTTACTTATGAGTTCAGAGGCTCATCGAGAGGCTTTGCAGAAGGTCCTGGAGCAAGCTTATGTGGACCACGACGTAACGATTGATCAAATTTGATGGCATTGTGGCCAATATTACCACATGTAACAATCTGAGCTTCAGTGATGAAGAGTTTCCCGAGCAGGGGAGGAACCACAATTTGGCTTTGCATATCTCTATGAACTGTCAGGAAGATGCCATGTCCAATATGTTGGTGGACACCGATTCTTCTTTGAATGTTTTGCCTAAATCCACTATGTCCAAGCTTTCTTATCAAGGTGCTCCGATGAGATTCAATGGGGTTGTTATGAAGGCCTTAGGTGGCTCAAGGAAGTCTGTAATTGGGGAGGTTGATCTCCCAATGAAGATAGGTCCATGCTTATTTCAGATCACCTTTCAAGTGATGGATATTCATCCCGCCTACAGTTGTCTCTTGGGTCGTCCATGGATTCATGAGGGTGGGGCAGTGACATCAACTCTCCATCAGAAGCTAAAGTTTATGAAGAATGGGAAGTTAGTGATCATGGGTGGCGAGCAAGCAATGTTGGTAACTCATCTCTCTTCATTTTCATACATTGATACTGACGAAGTTGTGGGAACTTCGTTACAAGCTCTTTTTGTTGATAATATTGCTGCTAGGAAGAACGAGGAATCCATGGAATCTTTGAAAGGCGTCCAACATGTGGTGGAGAATGGTAAATTACTAGGTGAGGACAAGTTGTTGACCTTGCCGAGAACAAGAACATAGCTGGTTTAGGATTTTCACCCGGTTCAAACCAAAAAGATTTGAAGCAAATTCAGGAAGTGTTTCATAGTGCTGGCTTTATTCATTCTAAGGATCAGTCTGCTGTCGCCATCCCAGAAGATGATAAAGAGAAAGAAGCACCAAACTTTATGACACATGGATCGATTTGCCAAAATTGGATTTCTATTGATGTTCATTCTGTCATTCACTTATCAAAGTAATATTTTTGTAGTTGTTATTTTCAAAAATCCTTTCACTATGCCAAGGTGAAAGTGGATCTATGTGGGCTTTGTTTCAGATTTTTATCATCATTAATAAAATGTTATTTCGTTTATCCATATTATATTTTCTCTTTTTGATTTTTTCTGAAAAAATGGTAACATAAAAAACCAAGATAATAATCACTTTTATATCTGCATCACAAAGTGCGCTTATCCGTTCATATTCTAAAATCAAGCATAAAATCATTGTGCATATTAATTGTTAAACCCGTTGAAAACAATGACCTTATGCCCTCTCCCAACTTTGAATTCCTTGTGTTCGAAATGGAAGAAGAGGATGTTGAAGATATTCCTGATGAGATTTCCCATTTTCTTGAGCACGAGGAGAAGACCACTCATCCTCATAAAGTGCTATTGGAAGTGATTAATTTGGGTTCCGAAGATAACAAGAAAGAAGTCAAGATTGGGGCACTATTTTGTTCAGATGTTAAGAAGAGGATGGTAGAGCTTATTAGAGAATATGTGGATGTGTTTGCCTGGTCTTATCAAGATATTCCAGGTACTTATATTGGTATTGTAGAGCATCGATTACCATTGAAGCCAGAATATCCGCTGATTAAATAGAAGTTAAGAATAACTTACCATGATATTGCTGTCAAGATCAAAGAGGAGGTGAAAAAGAAGATTGATGTTGGGTTCCTTGTTACTTCTGAGTATCCTCAATGGGTGGATAAAATTGTACCAGTTCCAAAGAAATATGGAAAAGTTCAGATGTGTGTTGATTATAGAGACTTGAAAAAAGCTAGTTCGAAAGATGATTTTCCTCTGCCACACATTGACATGTTGGTAGATAATACAACTGAGTTCAGTGTCTTATCCTTTATGGATGGGTTCTCCGGTTATAATCATATCAAGATGGCACACAAGGACATGGGAATGACAACATTTATTACACCCTAGGGAGCATTCTGCTATAGAGTGATGCCTTTCAGTTTAAAGAATGTTGGTGCAACGTACCAAAGAGCCATGACTACTCTTTTCCATGACATGATGCACAAAGAGATATAAGTCTATGTTGATGACATGATTGATAACTTAAAGACTAAAGAAGATCATGTTGAGTATTTGTTGAAGTTGTTTCACCGCTTGAGATAGTTTAAACTCCGGTTGAATCCTAATAAATGTACTTTTGGTGTCTGGTCAAGGAAGATGTTGGGTTTCGTTGTCATCAAGAAAGGTATTGAAGTAGATCTTGATAAAGTCAGAGTTATTCAAGAGATGCCTGCACCAGAGACAGAAAATCAAGTTACGGGGTTCCTCGGGCGTCTAAATTACATATCTAGATTTATATCTCACATGACCACCACGTGTGGGCCAATCTTCAAGCTTCTTCGCAAATATCAAAGTTTTGTCTAGATAGAAGACTGCCAAAAATCCTTTGACAACATCAAGGAGTATCTGCTTGAACCTCCTATCTTGTCTTTTCCAGTGGAAGGAAGACCATTAATTATGTATCTAATTGTGTTAGAAGAGACCATGAGTTGTGTGCTTGGACAACAAGATGAAACTGGTAGAAGGGAGCATTCCATCTACTATCTGAGTAAGAATTTTATAGACTGTGAGTCCCGGTACTCCATGCTTGAGAAAACTTGTTGTGGTTTAGCATGGGCTTCAAAACATTTAAGCCAATATATGATCAATCATACCACTTGGTTGATATATAAAATGGATTCAATCAAGTATATTTTTGAAAAGCCTGCTTTGACTGGAAGGATAACTCGTTGGAGATGCTATTCTCTGAATATGATATTGAGTACTGTACTAGAAAGGTGGTTAAAGGAAGTATTCTCGTAGATCGTTTGGCTCACCAGCCGATCGACGATTGTCAATCCATCATGTTTGACTTCCCTGATGAAGAAGTTATATACTTAAAAGCTAAAGATTGTGATGAGCCATTTCCTAAAGAAGGACCATAGCCTAGATCCTGGTGTGGTTTAGTGTTTGATGGAGCTGTTAATGCTTATGGTAATAGAATTGGGGCAATAATTATTACTCCTAAAATGTTGGAATGATGCACCCAGTATTACGATTATGCACCTTTATAGTCCTGGTCATGTGTTTGCAGTAGAAGAAGTCATAGATGATAAGCCTTGGTATTATGACATTAAGTGTTTCCTCTAGAGTCGGGAGTACCTGCTTGGGGCATCGAGTAAAGATAAGAAGACTTTGAGAAGACTGGTTGGCAATTTCTTTCTGAATAAAGATGTGATGTATAATAAAAATATTGACATGGTCTTGCTCAGATGCGTGGATAGACACGAAGCAGACATGTTAATGCAAGAAGTTCACGAAGGATCATTTGGCACTCGTGCCAATGGGTATGCAATGGCTTATAATATGTTAAGAGCATGTTACTATTGAATGATAATGGAATATGATTGCTGTAAATATGAAGAAGTGCCATAAATGTCAGATCTATGTGGATAAGATTCATGTGCCTCTGACACTTCTCAATGTGATTCATCCCCATGGTCTTTCTCTATGTGAGGAATCAACATGATTGGTATGATTGAACCCAAAGCTTCAAATCGACATCATTTTATCCCGGTATCTATTGATTACTTCACCAAATGGGTTGAAGCAACATCTTATGCTAATATGAACAAGCAAGTTATGCTCCGATTTATCAAGAATCAGACTGTTTGTCGATATGGTGTTCCAAGTAAGACCACTACTGATAATGGGTCGAACTTGAATAATAAGACGATGAAAGACATTTGTGACCAGTTCAAGATCGAACATCACAACTCTTATCCATACATACCTAAGATGAATGAGGTTGTTAAAGCCATGAATAAGAACATTAAGAAGATTATCCAGAAAGTGGTTGTTACATATAAAGATTGGCATGAAATGCTCCCATTTGCTTTGCATGGATACCGCATGTCTATCCGCACTTCAATAGGGGAAATACCTTTCTCTCTTCTGTATGGCATGGAAGTAGTACTCCCCATAGAGGTTGAGATCCCATCGATGCGAGTCTTGATGGAAGCAAATTAGTCTGAGGCTGAATGGTGTCAGAACAAATATGATCAGTTGAATTTAGTTGAAGACAAATGAATGACGAATTTGTATCATGGCAAATTATATCAAAAGAGGATGAAGTAAGCATTTGACAAAAAGGTTCGATCTCGTGTATTCCGAGAAGGTGACCTTATGCTCAAGAAGATCTTGTCTTTCAACACTAATTTTGGGGGCAAATGGACTCCTAATTATGAAGGCCCATACGTTGTTAAGAGAGATTTCTATGGTGGTGCATTAATTCTTACAATTATGGATGGCGAGGAGTTCCCTCGTCCTGTGAATGTTGATGCAATCAAGAAATACTTTGCCTAGAAAATAAAACAACAACTCGCTAAGTTGAAAACTGAAAGGGAGGCTTAGGAAAAAGTGAGTCTCCAGGAAAAAATTAGAGACATAAAGATAAAATAATCATCCCGATAGATTGAATCCGAAAGGACAATCTATGCAAAAGGTAGGGATCATGGCAAGTAACTGTATCATGCCATACTTGATCGCTTGAAGCTACAATGCCTATCACAGGTTCCTATTCAATCATCCTCGACCAAAGTCCAGAGCATAATGGAATTCAAAGTTGTTAGAGACAATACTGGTCATTGTATCCTAATGTAGCCATTTCCATGTATTTACCATTTTCCAAATTTGTAATGATCCATGGAATCACGCCATTTGTGGACTACCATTCTTTCAATAAAATTTGATACTTTTGCCCATTTGTTCGCTATTCTTATTTTGTTTCAATTTTTGAAATTTCATTTATTTGTGATGATGATTTTTGAAACAAAAATATATATCTAAACAATCATAATTTTGAAAATTTACAAAAAAGATATGTATTCTCCTCGACTTGTGAATACAAGAGTGGAATGTTAATTGCAATCCCAAAGATGGTAAGATCTTGAAGAATGGAATTTAGTGACTTCCCCAGGCCGAATTTTTTCTTGTTATTACTTATGGAAATTTCCCCATCATTAGATTGGGAGATTGGTAGAATCCCTAAGGAATCTCTGCCGACACCTCCATCTTGTTGAGATTAGCTGAGTATTCGGTTGTACTGTGCTATCAGTCTAACTCTCTTTGCACTTGTTTTATCAGCATAAGCATACGCATCTGTATAGCATCATCTTTATTTGTTATTTTGAATTTTTCTCGATGCTCCCTTTACTCTCTGGAACTTCTCTCCTCGTAGAGTGTGTGCGTCTTCTCTCCAATATAGTGTTGACCTTAAGCAGAAAGAGTTTACCCTTTCTAATTCCCCACTGAGACTGATCCTCGTGGAATATTTTGTTTTAGTTTCTTCCTTTAGTTAATCATATGGATGGAATTAATCCCCAATTGATTTTATTTCCTCAATGGGTGAAGTTCTCTTTGACCGCTTCTCTTCAGTTCATTCATGGGTTAAACTTTGGTCCCCTTTGGTTAATTACCTTTGTTAAGCTATCACTTGGCTAAGAGTTGGCAATCATTCTTTTTGAGCTTGTTACCTTTTGTTAAGCTATCATTTGGCTCATAGTAGGTAATACTTCTCTTACCTTTGGTTGGTTACCTTTATTAAGTTATTACTTGGCAGATAGTTGGTAATAATTCTTTTTTAGCTTATTACCTTTTGTTAAGCTATCACTTGGCTCATAGTAGGTAATGTTTCTCTTACCTTTGGTTGGTTACCTTTGTTAAGTTACCACTTGGTTGATAGTTGGTAATCATTCCCTTTAGTTTATTACCTTTGTTAAGCTATCACTTGGTTGATAGTTAGGTAATATTCCTCTCCTATCGGAGTTGGGTTTTTCCCCTTTTGACGATTTATTTTCCCTGGCGAGGTCTTACTTTGATAATTCTTCCCCGTTGGATCTTTGGTTCATTTGTTTCTAACTATGCATTGGTTATTCTCGATTCCTTTCTTTTTCACTTGCGAAAATTTGTTTGTCCCTAGCCGGTTCTCCCTGTGGAAACTGTTATTCCCCACAGAGATCCCCGTTTGCTTTCATATCATATCATAAGCATTTTGCGGTAACTTAGGGCCAAAAATTGGTTCTTTGATATTTAAGTCTCTTCAATCTTGTCGAGACAAGGATTTCAACCTTCGTATATCCAAATTGAAGAAACTTAAATAGGGGCATCTGTCATACCCTAATTTTTAACCCTAAGATCTCAGATATCATTTTTATCATTGCACACAAACAAGTTCACATCTTGGTCCTTCCCCTTATTCATCTTTGGGTTTGCTTCTTGCAGGGATCACCAAGCACCTATTTATTGTTGATTTAGCTTTGTGTTTATATGATTAATTCCTTATCTAATCAAAATACTAAAAATATGTCTTTTTTCCCTTAATTTTATGTTGCCAGATAGGCCTTTTCAATCAAGAGCATCTCAAAGTTTTGTGGCTTACTTCTCAAAGAAAGTCAAAGCTTTATGTGTTTATTACCATGCCTTCTTCAACAAGAAACTTCAAGCTTTGAGCAATTCAATAAAAAGGAAATTAAGTACACCTTATTTTGAGTTCATATGTGTAGCGGGAAATTCATGATCATTAAGCTATTGACAAGCTAAAGATCAATTAACAAGAGTCGCCACCACGCTTTTATTTTTTCCAAGGGAAAAGGGAAAAAGTACGAACAAAACCCAAATAGTAAGAAATTTTCAAATAAAAACTAATAAAAAATCAGAGATCACAAGTAAGGGGGTTGGTTACATAGAGGGAAGGTGTTAGCACCAAAAGTGTCCTAGGTACTCCTAGGGAGCCCTTTTTGTGTGCATATGTATTTTGTACAAAGTGATGTTTACAAACAAATATAATGGGGGGATGAGAAAAGAATTCATTAATTATATTTTTGTGTTTGACAAGACCTTCAGTCTTGTGCCTACTTACCAACATCTAAATGAGGGATCAAAACCTCGTAGTTCGTGCTAGAAATTTCAAAGTGAGTATGTTGGTTTTAACAAAAATTAAACATGAAAGGCACAAAGGTCTAAAATGGTTTGAATGAGTTAGTTCTTTTTGGATTTTTGAAAGTTTAAGTCAAGTATAGTTAAGTTTATTTACAAGTTTGATTTAAGAAAATAAGTTTGAAAATGCAATGGCATCAGGCCAAAGTTTCTATCTTTTGTAAAAGTGGTCTAAGTTTAGAACAAAAATAGTTCACACAAAGAAGGTTTTTGAAAATGGAGGGAGAGATTTTGAAATTAAAGAAATGGGAAGAAGATAAAGAGGTTATCCTATGCACAAAATTTAAAAGTTTAAAGTTGAAAAGATCTGACCAAATGGGAGCAATCCAATAGACAAGTATGTCAATAGAAACCCAAAATTCCCTTGGACTTTTTAGAATCAAGCAATACACATATGCACAATTATATCAATATTGAAGAGAAAAGGCATCAAATAAAGATGGACTCATCCAAGCTTATCCACTTCAATGATCTTCTCCAAAATAGCCCATGTAGCAGATGAATTCCACAAGTCACAAGTTCAACATAACAGCTTAACAATGATCAATGTTGCATATGAACTGGAGAGATCTTGAATGATGTATCAGATGAATTCAAATTTGCAAGTTCTTGGTTCTTCAACAAATTAGCATTGGCCAAGTCCATTAGCAAAGGAATGTTGCCCAAGTTCTAAGTCCAATTGGGCAAGATCAAACCAACAGTCCACTCAAAGTCCTTTAGGGTTTTTGTTATTATTATGTGCATTAATGGTCAAAAGACCAATCAAAGAAACAAGGCAACAAAGTATATCACACAATATGGTCCAAGTGGACAAAGTAAAAATTGCATAAACATAAACAATTAGAATGATATGTACAATGACAAATGATAATAGAATACTAAAAATAAATTGCATTAAAAGTAAAGGCTTGAAAGTAAAAGTTAATGGTTAGTAAGTTAATAGTTAGTTTTGTTTTTCTTTTGATTTCAAGACATTCTTTGGAGAACACTCAACCCACTTGCCACGAGCATAGATACTTGAACCAAAACATCTTCCAAAGGAAGGAAAGAAAGTCAAGTTTCCACACAATACCATGGAAGAAGGGAGACTTACAATCTCACTAACTAGAATGCTTATGCCTTTTATGTCATAAATTTAGCGCTATGTTAAGCAATCGTAATTGGACTTATATAGAAGTCATAACTATTTGAGGCTGGGCAATAGACTTTTGGTGTTAATGCATGTTGGAGACATAGTATTAAGAACTATGCTCATTAAACATACCACACACAAAAAATATGCAAAGGTGTGGCCTAATCTCATCCATACTCATGTTAATCTTTCAATCAACTAGCATTAGGATTTTGAGATGTCATTGGCCAATTGAAATGAATGGATAAAGAAGGGGAATTAGATGAAGAGGGAAAGGGATGAATGAGATCACAAATTGGTTAAAGGAGGACTTTTACCAAATTAATATTATTCATTCATTTTGGGAGATGGAATGTACATTCCATCAATCCCCTAAATCCAATAATATTAACTTGACAAAGTCAAATCAACCTTGACCAAGACCCAACAACAAATGAGAAACTCAAATAAGTCAATTCAAATGGTCAACACAATTAAAATGGTATCATTCAATTAAAAATATTAAAATAGTGCATTGAATTCAAATATGTTTTTTTCCAAATCCTAAAATCACATCAAAACACCAAATAAATGGCCATGTGTTTTATCATAGGTCAAACAAGGTCAAAGGAGCTTGGATAAAAAAATTCATAATTTTTGGACACTTAAAAATATTTTTAAACAATTAAAAACAAATGAAAAATCAATTAATTCATGAAAAATATTAATAATGATCCAAAAATAATTTTAATTCAGAATATGAAAGAGAAAAATATTTGAAATTTTTTGGTGAAAGTCCCATATTTTTTGGATCAATATTAAATTTATTATAAATTATTGAAGAAAGCGGAATTAAATGAAAAAATCAGAAAATGCTAAAATACGTGGACCATCATATCTCCCTCATTAATTGAGGTGGCAGATCTGATGATCCACAACGCGCGTTCCACCTACACGTGAGTCAACCGCGCTGCAAACATGTTAATCAAAAGGAACGACTGCGATTATAGCTTGGAGTAAGGATCACACGGTTTAGACCAAAGACACCTCATCACCAGAGCCAGAGCTCCGGTTGTCTTCTCCGGCAAGCTTCGCCAGACTGATCATCATGAACCATCACCAAAATTTCAAACAGGGACATGATTTTAATGAGAAAACATCACCGAGCACGAATATCACCTCCATTTCTTCCAATTCCGATTATATTGAAAGATATGTGGAATTTAAAAATGAGGTTCATGATCTGAGTTGCTTCGATTTGGCCTCAAAGCAACACAAACACCTTGCCTACATTGTTAGGACTTCAGCCAACACAATAACCAAGAGAATTGAGCAAGAAACTAGGAGAATCGAAGAGATCAAATTTTCAGCAAATTACCTTCAATGGAGGTCTGAGCTTGCTAGATCTTAATCTGAATCGTGTTTTGCTTCACTTCAATTTCTTGCAGAAGAGGAATAGAATGGCTTAGAATCAATGGACTCCTGGAGAATTAAATTCCAAAACAGTGGAGATTCAAGCTCAAATTCAACTGAATTTTTCTGGTTTATCCTCTTAGTGTGAAGGGTTTTCTGTGGGGATTCAAAGCTGGCGCAGTGCGTGTGTGATTTCTGAGCATAAGCAACTGTATTTATAGGGGAATTGGATGATGTTTGCACATTCACTTTTACTTTCCAAAATTGGCAAATGATGAAAGCATGGAGCATGGGCGCGCATAGGCCCATGAAATGATTGCTTGAAAGTCCAAAATGAAGTTCAGATGCATTGGAGGTGGATTGGATTGCAAGGCAATTGAGCATTTTCATTTGAAGTTTGATCCATGCCACATGATACCAGCCTGTTTAAGCCATGCGCAGCCTATGCATTTCTCATCCAAAATGCATGAATTTTAGCTCTTCGGAAATGTGAGATCAAGAGGAACAAGTTTTATGTTGAACACTTTTTCATTTGGAGCTTGGAACTTGGATATATTTAAGGTGGAAGTTTGGAAAAATTTGACATATTGAAAATTTTCTAAGTGTCAAGTCATATGTCTCAATATTCCACCTTGCTTAACTTTTTATGGGAGCTTCAAATGAGAAACGTGTCTTCATCAAAGTTGCAGCTCTATCAAAGACCTTCAAAATGGTAACAAATTTCATGTCATATGTATTTGAAATGATAGTGTTATGCATTTTTGAAGTTTGGCAAAATCACTTGATCAATGGTATAGGTCAAAAGTGACCTATAATGTAGCCTCATATCACATGCTCAAAAAAGTTGAATTTTCTTCCACTCCAAACATCAAAGTTTAATTAGACACATTGAATTTTATTTTTCAACTTGGAAATATTTCATATCATTAAAATTGAGCAAGTTATGGCCTTGGGAAGTTGACTTTCAAATTAGGGTTTAGACAAAATGACCTATAATGTTTCAACATAGAAAATGATTTTACAGGCAAAATTAGCTCTAGGTCCCAACTTGAAAGTTGTTTATAATGTCATTTAGAGTAAGGTTTATCTTGGAGTCATTTTCATATGGTGAAAATTGTAGGAGATAGGGTCTAGGGAGACCCAGTTTTGATCAGATGAATTCATCTGGCCAACTACCATCAACCAACTTGATAACTTCCAATTCTCTTGACTTTATTGGCTTATGGTATATAACATATGCATAATATGATAAAAATTTGAAGTATCCCTTGAGAATTTGATCAATTGGTGAGATAACTTGTTGGAGAAGTTACTCAAGATACCCAGTCAAACTAGGGTTTCCAAGGAAAATCACCCTCAAACTCTTGAAGCAAACTTGATCAATATAACATGTAGAGAACATTGAGACTTATATGATGCTCATAACTATTCTTGAATCAATTCTTGATTGTGCTCTTTGTTCATGAGGGTCTTAAACCCTAGATGCGATCAATGAATCAAGGAGATCATGTCCCTTACCTACAAAAGAGTTAGATAGATACAAAGGCATATTTTTGGTATTTTGGTTAATGAAATGATAAAATACAAGTATGACATAATCACAAAATGCTTGGTGATCGCTCCTAAAACAAACCCAATAAAGGAGGGGTAAGGAGGATGCCAAGGCATGATCCCAATGCTAATGCTTGTGATGAAATTCATGAGGGATCTTAGGGTCAAAATTGGGGTCTTACAATATGGTCATCTATGTTCTTTTAAATTCAAGTAAAGTCCAACTACACAAGCTTATTCCAAGACGCTTGACCAAAAAGTCAACATTTTGAAGTCAAAGTTCCAAGGATCACAACTCCTTCAATTCTCAACATTTTTAAATGATTCATTTTGCATATTACTCTTCTCAGTATCCTCTGCAACCTCTCTTTAAATTAAAAGAGCCATTTTTGCTTGGAGGATCATCAAAAGTTTGGAGACATTATAGTTCATTTGTGGACTTAGCGAAATTTGACCTATTTTCAAGTGATTTTTCCTCAACTTTCAAGGATCATAACTTCTTAAATTTTCAAAATATGAGGTTGATTCATTTTTCGAAATGTCATTTGTGATTCCCTCTATAAGCTTGCTTCAAGGACCAAGGTCAGAATATGCTTGGAAGGCCATGGAATTCATTGAAACATTACAGGTCATTTTCAGACATTTTCAGCCATTACAGGTCATTGATTCCCTCTATATGATCAGTTTTTCATGCCAACTTCAACATGGCATAACTTTGTGCTCAAGCATCCAAATGCAACCTTTCTTGGCACTTTTTAATCTTGGCCATAATGTTAACACATTGCAAATATAATGGGATCAAAATGCCTCATGAGCAAGATGCCCCATTGGGTTGAACATCGTGACTTGTAACTGAAGAAATTACCTTTTCCCGAGTTTTGAACTTTACTAATCTCAATTCCAAGCCAAATTAGAATGTTTTTTTGGACCTAAAAGTGTTTAACCAAGTCTCCAGAAGTTAATTGACCCTTAAAACACATCATTTGACTGAGTTTTGATGAGTTTCAAGTCACACTTTTCACACACTCGGATCAAATTCATTTTACATGAATTTTGCATCATTTCACCAGTATTTGGATCTAATCACATTCCCTATAAATAGAGGAAGTTATTACATTCGTTTCTTAGATTTCGAGAGCCAAGAAATCCTTGATGCAACTTGAAATTTTTCAAGAAAGTTCAATTATCGTGTTTTGAGTTTCAACTTGTTTCAATCCAATTTCAAAATTCCATTAGCACCTTCGGCACCCTCTAAAACTTTTGCAATAATTCCCAAGCTCTGAGACCTTATGAACTGCTCTAACCAGATCAAGCTTCATCAACTTCTAACCACCATCTGAACAAGGTAGTTTTGAGCATCATTTGAACTCAAACAAGTTACCACAATGTAGTCCTTCATTCTCTGATGCTTTCCCCTAACTTATCTGGTGTTCATTGACCGTGTTGATCATTTAATTTTATTTTTTATGGCTTCCTTTTTTCTGAAACTTCTATGAAATTCCCTTTGCTCAGTTTATATAAATGAATTTGGAGCATAAGGTTGAATTCAGAATGAGAAGAAGATCACAATGTTGGTGGTCTTGTGTCTTGAATTTACCAAATGATGAAACTCCAATGAGAGCTCACCGAAGTAGACAACCGGAGCTTTCTCAGGTTCTCTGAGTTTGATCAGACACGTTTGCAAAATGAAATGTTTCGATTGGTTGGATTTAAATTAGATCATGTGTTTAGCTTGCAGCTTGTTCCCTCGTGTTCTCTAACATTTGGAGTGTTAGATCTGCCACGTCAATTAATGAGGCGTGATCCAACATTCCGTGTTTTTTCTGATTTTAATTATTTTTCTTTTATTATTTTTAATTGCTTTTTATTTAAAAATTCATAGTAATTTCATTTTTTATCCAAGAAATCCCAAAATAATTTATAAAATACTCTTTTATTTTTCTTCATCTGATTTTTATTTTTCCATATTATTTTCACTAATTTCTTATTTTTCCTGAATTTTGTCTTTTGTCCTTTGTTTTAATTGGTTAAAAAATACTTTTCTGTATTTTAAAATTCTGAAAAACCTATTACATTCTTCTTATCTTATTTCCAACCTTCCATATTTTTCTAGGCCATTTATTTTGTGTTTTGAAGGACTTTATAAATTTTTCACTTTATTTCTATTTTAAAATTCATTTAAAAATATCTTTGAAGCATTTTTATTTCATTTTATTGAATTTTATATTTGTTTGACCCTTGTGTACTTCTGTAGGCCTTGGATCATGCTGGTTTAGACCTTAAGTCTCATCAAACTGAATAGATCTTAGGTGTTGACGGGGTGAAAACCCTAATCCACCAAAATAAATTATTGATTTTGATGATGACTTGATCAAACTCTTGGTCCAATTTGGGTGTGATTTCTCTTGTCCCCTTCTTCTTAATCTCTTTCTTTTCACTTTGATCAATTGGATGGTTGTGTCCATCTTGTTCATGATGTGTGGATTGGTACTTGATGAACTTTCATCATTTCAAATCTATCTCCTAATTGATCATGGATCATTTAAGGTACTTTGGATTGATGCATAAGTTTGTCCTAAGTGTCATGAAGTGTGGATTGAAGTAATGGGCCATCCTCCTAGCCTTTGTGCTTGATCATCCCTTTTTTTGTGGCATGTCTTTAAGATAATGATTTATATATAATTTCTCTAGCATGTATTAACATAAACATTATCGTTGACCGGCCTCGGATAGTTGTCACTTCTACATAAGTCCAATTAAGATTGCTTAACATAGCGCTAAATTTGTCCCAAAGAAAACAAAGACATTTTTATAAGTGAGATTGTAAGTCTCCCATTCCTCATGGTATTATGTGAAAATGTTGCTCCTTTTCCATTTGTGAGAGCTAGTGGCATTCTTGTTGATTTTATACAAGTTGGAGCCCTTCTCATAAATTATGTATATGTTCATATTTTCATGCTTGTGAGTTGATAGTTGAGTGTTCTCCAAAAAGTGACCAAAATATTTTTTCATCTTTGATTACTAACATCCTTTACTAACACTTTACTTGTATTAACTTTTACATCAAAGTCATTTACTTTTATGCTCTTTTATTTTATGCCATTTACTTTTTACTCTATATTTAGAATTCCATATCATATTATTTATGTTTTTGTCATTTTGTTCTTTGTCCATTTGGGCCTTTTTTTTATATCATTGTAAAGAAGACATTATTAAAGAAAAACCTAAAAAATACTTGATTATCTTGAATCATGGACTTGTGGTTACTATCCTTGGCAATATTATGGAGTGATGGACTTAGAATTGAGACCTTGACCTTTGCTTTGGACTTGCGATTTGAGATCTTGGGATTCATCTGATACCTTTGACTTTGGACTTCCTTTAGAGACTTGGTTGAGTTACTTTGGTTTCATCTGATGCATGGATTATTATTTTCCTATTTGGCTTGATTTAGGCTTAATCTAAAGGAGGGAATTCTTGCTTGACTTATGTCATAAATCTTGCTATCTCTTAGTTAGATCTTTCCGCCCTAGCTTTTACTTTATGCTCTAGGATATTATCTTCTTCTCCTCCCTTTCTTTCATTTTCAAAATCTTCCCTCTTTTTCAAAACCTTCTTGTTTTTTAAACATGCACCACTTTCTCAATAAACCTTGACTTATGTCAAGTGATTTTCAAAAAAAATCCTAATAAATTCTAATTCATATCAAGCATATTTAGACAAATTTCTAAATACCTAAAAAATGTCTAACTCATTCAAATCATTTTATGCCCTTGTGCACTTTTCCTTTTAAAACTCTTCTCAAGGGATTAGACATGAGTCATTTCCATTGTTGAGATATAATTGTCCCATCCCCATAATATTGATGACAATTCTTTTCCATTTGTAAGAGCTAGTGACATACTTGTTGATCCTTATCCAAGTTAGAGCCCTTCTCATGATGATTAAAAGTACTTATACTTGTGGGTGACTAGTTGAATATTCTCCTAAAAATGACAAAATGTTTTTTCCATAAAAATGAATACAAACAAACTTCCTTTGTTATTTTTACCAAGAACTACGAGGTTTTGATCTTCCATTTCACATTGTTGGTACATAGGCATGAGACTTCAAAAGTCTTGGCAAACACAAAAATCATAAAAAAATATTTCTTTTCCTCATCTTTTCATTCTTTTTGCAAACAACACCATTTTAAAGGCAAAATGCACAAATTTTCAAAGAGGTTCCCATGGAGTACCAGGGAGGTTTAGGGCGCTAATCCCTTCCCTTTGCATAACTAACCCCCAAAACCTTATCTCTTTTATTAGTTTTATTTTAAAACTTCTTCAGGTTTTGTTCATAATTTTTCCCTTTTCCTTTGGAAACAATAAGAGGACGGTGGCGACTCTTGCTTTGCGAGTTAAGTTATTTGATACCTTAATCCCCAAAAAATTATCGCTACAAAATTGCAATGGCTAAAGAGATGTTAAGGACAGGTTACTATAGGTTAACAATGGAATATGATTGTTGTAAATATGTGAAGAAGTGCCATAAATGTCAGATTTCTGCTAATAAGATGCATGTGCCTCTGACATTTTCTCAATGTTATTTCATCTCCATGGCCTTTCTCTATGTGGGGAATCAATATGATTGGTATGATTGAACCAAAGCTTCAAATGGACATCGTTTCATCCTGGTAGCCATTTATTACTTCACCAAATGGGTTGAATCAACATCTTTTGCTAATGTGACCAAGCAAGTTATGGTCCGATTTATCAAGAATCACATTATTTGCCGATGTAGTTTTCCAAGTAAGATCATCTCTGATAATGGGTCGAACTTGAATAACAAGATGATGAAAGAGCTTTGTGATGACTTCAAGATTGAACATCATAACCCTTATTCTTACAGACCCAAGAAGAATGGTGATGTTGAAGGCGCAAATAAGAACATTAAGAAGATTATCCAGAAGATAGTTGTGACGTATAAGGATTGGCATGAGATGCTCCCTTTTGCTTTATATGGATATCGTACGTCTGTCTGCACATCAAAAGGGGCAACCCCTTTCTCTCTTGTGTATGGCATGGAAGCAGTGCTCCTTGTAGAGATTGAGATCCCATCAATACGAGTCTTGATGGAAGCTAATTTGTCTGACACTAAATGGTGTCAGAACAAATGTGATCATTTGAATTTAGTTGAAGAGAAAAGAATGAAGGTTGTTTGTCATGGCCAATTATATCAAAAGAGAATGAAGAGAGCGTTTGACAAAAAGGTTCAACCTCGTGTATTTAGAGAAGGTGACCTTGTGCCCAAGAAGATCTAGTCTTTCAACACTGATTCTAGGGGCAAGTGGACTCCTAATTATGAAGGCCCATATGTTGTTAAGAGAGATTTCTATGGTGGTGCAATGATTCTTACAACTAGGGATGGTGAGGAGTTCCCTCGTCCTGTGAATGCTGATGCAGTCAATAAATACTTCACCTAAAAGAAAAATAAAAGAACAACTCGCTAAGTTGAAAACCCAAAATGAGGCATAGGAAAAAATGAGTGTCTCGGTGGATTGAAAACCCGAAAGGGCGTTACAAGAAAAAATTAGAGACATTAACAGAAAGTAATCATCCCGATAGATTGAACCCAAAAGGGAAATCTAAGCAAAAGTTGGGGATTATGGCAAGTAACTACATATGGTTATCACAGCTTCTCATTCAGTCATCCTTGACCGAAGTTCAAAGCATAACGGAATTCAATGTTGTTAGGGAGAATAGTGGCCATTGTATTTCAATGTAGCCCTTTCCATGTATTTACCATTTTTCAACTTTGTAATAATCCATGGAGTCATGCAATTCGTAGACTACCATTCTATTAATAAAATTTGATCCTTTTGCCAATTTATTTTCTATTCGTACTTTGTTTTAGTTAAAAAAAATCATTTATTTTTTATAATAATTTTTGAAACAAAAGATAACTAAGCAATCATGTTTCGAAAATTTACAATATATATATATATATATATATATTATATATAATATATATATATATATATATATATATATATAATATATATATATATATATATATATATATATATATAATATATATATATATATTCTTCCTCGACTTGTGAATACGAAAGAGGAATGTTAATAGCAATCTCAAGGATGGTAAGATCCTGAAGAATGGAATTTAGTGACTTGCCCAGACAAGATTTCGTTTTGTTACATGTGTAACATTTTCCCCAATATAAGATTGCAGAAATGGTAGAATCCCTAGCAAGATCTCCGCCAGCATCTCCTTCTTGATGAGATTAGCCGAGTATCCGATTGTACTATGTTATCAGTCTAACTCCCTTTGCGTCTGTTTTGTCAGCATATTCATACGCATATGCATAGCATCATGATGTTTTGTAGGTGTTTAATTGGCTGCATTATATGGTAAAACACTAGCTGGATTCTAATGTCTTGACTGATGTCATGACATGGTGTGGATGTGTGACTGCATTGTAGGTTAGAATATCTAACTGTACTCTGATGTCTTGACTGATGTCATGACACACTTGAGTAGTTACTGCAGGATTACCTAACACAGGATTTATTGAATGTCAAACTGGATGCTGTGACATTCATCCCTGTAAGCAGCTACTGAGGAATATAACAGTTGGTGTTCTGTTAGAGCTCAGTATTCATTTGCAGTCTGGTTATCAAGGAAGAACCAGATCTGGCACAAGGCCTACTGTATGAATGTCAAACTGGATGTTATGACATTCATCATGGACAGTATATACTGAACATTAGACAGAGTGGTGTTCTGCTATACTTCAGCATGGTACTTAGTCTGTTACTATAGTATGGTCATTTTGATCATGTACAGGTCAGCAAAATTGTACAGTCTGTTTACTGGAAAAACAGACTCAGCATATGGACCTTGTTGTCAAGCTGAATATCGTGACATTCATTCCTGACAGCATATGCTAGATTGTAGGTTGTTCAGTTTTCTATTTCAGCTTTTCTTGGGCTATTCTTCAGGAAGTCAACAGCTTAGAGAAAAACCAGGAAATCAACAACCAAGTTACATTTAATGAACCTAACAAATAGCCTATTTGTTAGTAACCTAAATGTTGAATTTATGGGAACTCGTGTGACCTTAAATTCAGGAGAATACAGGTGCAAAAGCCCAGGTGCTGCAATATAAAAAGGAAGGCGTTCCTTCATTCAGCTTCGGGGATTTTGAGGCGTGAAGATTAAGTGTGTCCATCTTACTTCATTGTTGTATTTTTGTGAGTCTTGTATTAGACATATCTTGTAAGCCAAGCCATTATCACGTTGATGATTGTTTTGGTATAGGGTGTTCATTGAGTTGTAAGTGTTGTGTCACTCAAAGCTTTTAAGCGTGAGTGTTGTGTATCTTGATTAAAGCTGTGAAGCACAATCAAGAGTTGTTTGAAGTGTGACTTCAAAGTATCTTTAATATTGATTAAAGGTAGTAATCACTAAGGTGATTGAGGGGGAGTGAGTAGGAACTCTGATCTTAGTGTAAGATTGAAATTGCATTGGGTAGGGATTAAGTGATAAGTTGTAAACGGGTGAGTTTAGCTTTGAATTGATACTACTAATAGTGGATTTCCTCCCTGGCTTGGTAGCCCCCAGATGTAGGTCATGTTGGACTGAACTGGGTAAACAATCACTTGTGTTATTTACTGCACTTACGTTTAAGTTCTGTATAATTCCTGTCTGTGCAGAATTGGATGTCATAACAACCCGTGTGACATCTAAAGTCTGATAACTAGAATTTCAATTGGCATCAGAGCATGAACCCTGCCTGTGAATTTCTGGGTGAGATCTAGGGAAGTTACTTTCTAGTACCATGGACAAGGATATAGGACACTCAAACAGACCACCCATGTTGGATGGCTCTAATTATGATGACTGGAAGCCTCGTATGATAGCCTTCTTAAGGTCTCTAGAAAGCAAAGTCTGGAGAGCTGTCAACAAAGGATGGGAACATCCAATGAGGACAGGTGAAGATGGAGTCAGTGTGCAGATTCCTGAAGAAGAGTGGGACAAGGAGCAAGAGGCATTAGCTCTTGGAAATTCCAAGGCCTTGAATGCATTGTTCAATGGAATCAGTAAGAACATCTTCAGGCTGGTACACCACTGTGAACTAGCTAAGGAAGTTTGGGATACCCTCAAGGTAACTCATGAAGGTACTTCCAAGGTGAAGATGTCCAAACTTCAGATGCTGACCACCAAGTTTGAAAATTTGAGGATGAAAGAGGATGAGACTATTCATGACTTTCACATGAATATTCTTGAAATTGCAAACACCTCTGGTGGACTAGGTGAGAAAATGGCTAAAGAGAAACTTGTAAGAAAGATTCTCAGGTATTGCCTAAGAGATTTTCTATGAAGGTCACCGCCATAGAGGAGGCGCAGAACATCTGCAATATGAAGGTAGATGAGCTCATTGGTTCTCTCCAAACCTTTGAAATGGGCTTGTGTGAGAATGCTGAAAAGAAGAACAAAAGCATAGCTTTTGTATCTAATGCTGAAGAGGAGTCAGAAGCAGGATATACTGAAGGTGATGAAAGTATATCAGAAGCCTTAGCCATGCTTGGGAGACAGTTCAACAAGTTCGTGAAGAAGATTGATCAAAGAGGGAGACCTAATGTCAAGAACATCCCGTCTGACATCAGGAAAAGATCAACTTCTGAAGAAAAGTTCAACCAAGGCAAGGGAATCCAGTGTCATGGTTGTGAAGGGTATGGACACGTCAGAGCTGAATGCCCTACTTATATCAAGATGAAACAGAAGAGGCTAACTATCACATGGTCTGAAGGAGATTCTGAAAGTGAATCTGAAGGAGAATCTGCCAAACATGTCACTGCACTAACCAGTGTTTGTGCCTTTGATGATGACTCAAGTGCAGATGAACTGACCTTTGATGAACTTGCTATAGCCTATAAGAAGATGTGTACCACCAGTGCAGAAGTGCGTGCACAAGGAGAAAAGCAGAAGAACCTCATCAAGGAAATGGAAGATGAGAGACAGAAGCAACTGTTTGTCATAGAGGGTCTAAATGGTGAGATAGCCCTGCTGACCTCCAAGCTGAATCAGATGACCAAATTCATCAGAATGATGAATAAGGGAACTGACATCTTGGAAGAGATACTAAAGGTGGGACAGCAGTCTGGAACCAAATCTGGCCTAGGATTTGGGAAAATATCCTCAGCTGAACACAAACGCCCAAAGGCAAAAGTTCAGAAGTTCAAGCGGAAGTCAAAGCCAATGTCTCAACATCGAGGAATTAGGATGAATGATCATCAGAAGAGGAAATACCAGGAGTGGAGGTGTCACCACTGTGGTAGGCTTGGTCATATAAAAGCCTTCTGCTACTGGATTCATGGTTTCCCTAACCAAGCCACGCATGGCAGGCCTAAGCATAAACCATATAAGCGCTATGTTCCCATCAAGAAGCAACAATGGTATGCTAAGATAGCACACACTGCTCTAAGGGCCTCTACGAGAGAAGACTGGTACTTTGATAGTGGATGCTCAAGACATATGACTGGTATGGAAAATCTACTGGTGGATATTCAACCTTACACTACCAGCTATGTGACCTTTGGTGATGGTGCCAAAGGTAAAATAAAAGGTGTGGGTAAGCTGGACTCCTCTGGAGTTCCAAAACTGAATAATGTGTTGTTAGTAAGAGGACTAACTGCAAACCTCATCAGCATAAGTCAGCTGTGTGATCAAGGGTTTCATGTTCAGTTTACTAAGGAGCTTTGCATTGTGGCTAATGGTGGCAATCAGGAAGTTATGAGAGGAACCAGGTCCAAAGATAACTATTATCTGTGGGAACCTAAAGTCTCTAACTTTTCTACAATATGCTCCTCAACCAAGGAAGAACAGGAGGTGAAGATGTGGCATAGACGTCTTGGACATCTCCACTTAAGGGAAATGAAGAAGATTATATCCAAGGAAGCAGTCAGAGGGATCCCAAAGCTGCATATTGATGAAGGAAGAGTCTGTGGTGAATGTCAGGTGGGCAAGCAAACCAAGATGTCACATCCGAAGCTGGGACATCCTACAACTTCCAGAGTTCTGGAACTGTTGCATATGGACTTAATGGGACCTATGCAGGTTGAAAGTCTTGGTGGGAAGAGATATGCCTACGTGGTGGTTGATGACCATTCCAGATACACGTGGATAAGCTTCATCAGAGAGAAGTCAGATACATTTGATGTCTTCAAAGACCTGTGCATCAGACTTCAAAGGGAAAAGGACAGTTGTGTGGTCCGAATTAGGAGTGATCATGGTACGGAGTTCAAGAATTCCAAGTTTGAGGAGTTTTGCTCGTCTGAAGGAATAAGTCATGAGTTCTCCTCCCCTATAACTCCCCAGCAGAATGGGATAGTTGAAAGAAAAAATAGAACTATTCAAGAATCTGCCAGAGCAATGATTCATGCAAAGAAGCTCCCCATGCACTTTTGGGCTGAAGCAATGAATACCGCGTGCTATGTTCACAACAGAGTCACCTTGAGAAAAGGAACCTCCTCCACTCTGTATGAAATATGGAAAGGCAGAAAACCTACTGTGAAGTACTTTCATATCTTTGGAAGTAAATGCTACATTCTAACAGATCGTGAACAGAGAAGAAACCTAAATCCGAAAAGTGATGAGGGTATATTTCTGGGATACTCCACTAACAGCAGAGCCTACAGAGTGTTCAACTACAGGACCAATGTCCTGATGGAATCCATAAATGTTATTGTGGACGATAAAGAGGAAGGAACCGATGTCATGGAGGATGTTGAAACATTCCTTGACAGTTCAACTGACATTCCAGTCAAGTCTGAAGAAGTAGAGGAACCTCCTCCTGAATGTGAAGTAGATGCAACCACCAAAGTGCCATCTATCAGAATTCAGAAAGACCACCCTAAGGATCTTATCATAGGGGATCCCAATAGTGGTGTGACTACCAGGTCACGGGGAATAAGCTCAAATTCCTGCTTTGTATCCAAGGTTGAACCAAAAAATGTGAAAGAAGTCCTGACTGACGAATACTCGATCATTGCCATGCAAGAGGAACTTGAGCAGTTCAAAAGGAATGAAGTATGGGAGCTAGTTCCAAGACCTGAAGGGACCAACATCATTGGTACCAAGTGGATCTAAAAAAACAAATCTGATGAGAAAGGAGTAATCACTAGGAATAAGGCAAGACTAGTGGCTCAAGGATACACTCAAGTTGAAGGGGTAGATTTTGATGAGACATTTGCTCCTGTGGCTAGGCTTGAGTCCATCAGATTGTTGTTAGGGGTAGCATGCATCCTGAAGTTTAAACTATTCCAAATGGATGTGAAGAGTGCATTCTTGAATGGCTACTTGAATGAAGAAGTCTTTGTGGAACAACCTAAAGGGTTTTGTGATCCTAACCAACCTAAGCATGTATACAAGTTGAGGAAAGCCTTGTATGGGTTGAAACAAGCACCTAGAGCATGGTATGAAAGGTTGACCGAATTTCTGACCTCAAATGGATACAGAAAAGGTGGAATAGATAAAACCTTGTTTGTGAAGGATGAAGACGGCAAAATCATGATTGCTCAAATCTATGTGGATGATATAGTCTTTGGTGGAATGTCAGAACAAATGGTTCAACAATTTGTTCACCAGATGCAATCTGAGTTTGAAATGAGTCTAGTTGGAGAACTGACCTATTTCCTTGGAATGCAAGTAAACCAAATGGAGGACTCTATGTTTCTCTCCCAAAGCAAGTATGCCAAGAATATAGTTAAGAAGTTTGGTATGGATAATGCTAGGCACAAGAGGACTCCTGCGCCTACTCATTTGAAGTTAACCAAAGATGATGGAGGGCCTGGTGTTGATCAATGCTTGTATAGAAGCATGATAGGAAGCCTACTTTACCTAACTGCAAGTAGACCTGACATTTCTTATGCAGTTGGAGTATGTGCTAGATACCAAGCAGAGCCTAAAGTGAGCCACTTGAATCAAGTCAAAAGGATTCTCAAGTACATCAATGGGACTTGTGACTATGGGATGCTGTATTCACATGGGTCTGAACCTGTCCTATCTGGGTACTGTGATGCTGACTGGGCTGGGAGTGCTGATGACAGAAAAAGCACATCAGGTGGATGTTTCTTCTTAGGAGACAATCTCATATCTTGGTTCAGCAAGAAGCAGAATTGTGTTTCTCTGTCCACTGCAGAGGCTGAATACATAGCTGCTGGAAGCAGTTGTTCCCAACTGGTTTGGATGAAACAGATGCTCACTGAGTATAATGTCACTCAAAATGTCATGACATTGTTCTATGATAATCTCAGTGCCATCAATATCTCCAAGAATCCCATCCAACACAGCAGGACCAAACATATTGACATTAGGCACCACTTCATCAGAGATCTGGTGGAAGACAAGGTGATCACTTTGGTACATGTAGCCACGGACCTTCAACTGGCTGACATATTTACAAAGGCTCTGGATGCTACTCAGTTTGAAAACTTAAGGAGCAAACTGGGAATATGTCTCTCTGAGACCTTATAGCAACCACTGATGTTTGGGATGTATTGTTTAATATCTCTGCCTATTAAACAATTGGTACTATGCTCTGATTGTTCAACAGATCACAACTATGCTACTTGCAACAAGTGTGTCTACAAGAGGGTAAGGAGACACCCTACCGTGAGAAGGCCAATATACCTGTAGGAGTTCAAGGATGATGTTCATGCAGGAGTGGTTCTGGATGTCAGAAACAAAATCATGGCATCTGATATGGTGGTACCTACTGTAAAGCAAAAGTGGGTGATTACTTGATCAAAGCTGTGAAGCAAGATCAAGTGGATGCTAACTTGGTTGAAACTGAGGAGTAAAACCAAGTCTGTAACTCTGTCATTATTCTCTGGTTTTGTTGTTGGCTTTGGCAACATTTTTGACAAAAAGGGGGAGTAATAACCACCACACCACCACCCCTGACAAACAGAGTGGGTCTCTACAACAGACTCTCGTGACAGATTCCCTCCCCTGCAGCTGCTGTGTGTTGAAGTTTAGATTTAACTTCTGTATGTGTGTGCTGCTGTGTGAAGTTTTTCTTTAACTTCCATGAGTGTGAGTGTGCTGCCACTCTGAGTGTATTAGCTAGGTTTATTTCCTGCTAGATGTGTGATTCCGCTGCTATGAACACTGTTATGGGGATCAAAGTGTTTTAGCCAAAAATTTGCCAAAGGGGGAGTTTGTAGGTGGTTAATTGCTGCATTATATGGTAAAACACTAGCTGGATTCTAATGTCTTGACTGATGTCATGACATGGTGTGGATGTGTGACTGCATTGTAGGTTAGAATATCTAACTGTACTCTGATGTCTTGACTGATGTCATGACACACTTGAGTAGTTACTGCAGGATTAGCTAACACAGGATATATTGAATGTCAAACTGGATGCTGTGACATTCATCCCTGTCAGCAGCTACTGAGGAATAGAACAGTTGGTGTTCTGTTAGAGCTCAGTATTCATTTGCAGTCTGGTTATCAAGGAAGAACCAGATCTGGCACAAGGCCTACTGTATGAATGTCAAACTGGATGTTATGACATTCATCATGGACAGTATATACTGAACATTAGACAGAGTGGTGTTCTGCTATACTTCAACATGGTACTTGGTCTGTTCTTCAAGAGAATAACAGAACTAACTTAAGGCCAAATGTGTAAATGTTAAATTGGACACTTTGACATTTATTAATGTAAGTTGTTACTGTAGTATGTTCATTTTGATCATGTACAGGTCAGCAAAATTGTACAGTCTGTTTTCTGGAAAAACAGACTCAGCATATGGACCTTGTTGTCAAGCTGAATGTCGTGACATTCATTCCTGACAGCATATGCTAGATTGTAGGTTGTTCAGTTTTCTGTTTCAGCTTTTCTTGGGGTATTCTTCAGGAAGTCAACAGCTTAGAGAAAAACCAGGAAATCAACAACCAAGTTACATTTAATGAACCTAACAAATAGCCTATTTGTTAGTAACCTAAATGTTGAATTTATGGGAACTCGTGTGACCTTAAATTCAGGAGAATACAGGTGCAAAAGCCCAGGTGCTGCAATATAAAAAGAAAGGCGTTCCTTCATTCAGCTTCGGGGATTTTGAGGCGTGAAGATTAAGTGTGTCCATCATACTTCACTGTTGTATTTTTGTGAGTCTTGTATTAGACATATCTTGTAAGCCAAGCCATTATCACGTTGATGATTGTTTTGGTATAGGGTGTTCATTGAGTTGTAAGTGTTGTGTCACTCAAAGCTTTTAAGCGCGAGTGCTGTGTATCTTGATTAAAGCTGTGAAGCACAATCAAGAGTTGTTTGAAGTGTGACTTCAAAGTATCTTTAATATTGATTAAAGGTAGTAATCACTGAGGTGATTGAGGGGGAGTGAGTAGGAACTCTGGTCTTAGTGTAAGATTGAAATTGCATTGGGTAGGGATTAAGTGATAAGTTGTAAACGGGTGAGTTTAGCTTTGAATTGATACTACTAATAGTGGATTTCCTCCCTGGCTTGGTAGCCCCCAAATGTAGGTCATGTTGGACTGAACTGGGTAAACAATCACTTGTGTTATTTACTGCACTTACGTTTAAGTTCTGTATAATTCCTGTCTGTGCAGAATTGGATGTCATAACAACCCGTGTGACATCTAAAGTCTGATAACTAGAATTTCATGTTTGTTTACGCATTTTTAATTCTCTTGGTGCCTCCCCACTTTCTGGTGTTTTCACTCCATGCAGAGTGTCTGCGTCCTCTCTCCAATAGAGTGTCGACCTTAAGCAGAAAGCGTTTATCCTTTCTAAATTCCCCCCACAGAGCTTGATCCTCGTGGAAAATTTTGTTTCAGTTTTCCTTTCCAGTTTATTACTTGGATGAAATTAATCTCCAATTGAGTTCATGTCCTCATTAGATCGAGTCTTCTTTGAACTTTTCTCTCCAGTTCCTAGTCGGGCCCCCCTTTGGAAACTGTTATTCTCCCTATAGAGATCCTTGTTTGCATTCATATCATATCATAACCATTTTGCGGTATCATTGGGCCAAAATTTTGGTCTTTGATATTTAAGTCTCTTCAACCTTGTCGAGATAAAGATTTCAACCTTCATATCTCCAAATTGAAGAAGCTTAAATAGGGGTATCTATCATACCCTAATTTTTAATCCTAAGATCCCACATACCATTGGCATCCTTTCACACAAACAATGTCACATCTTGATCCTCCCCCCTATCATCTTTGGGTTTTCTTTTTGCAGGGATCACCAAGCACCTCTTTATTAGTGTTTTACCTTTGTGTTTATATGATTAATTTCTTATCTAACCACTAATCAAAATAGCAAAATATATGTTTTATTTTCCTTAAGTTTATTATGCAAGGTAGGGCTTTTCAATCAAGACAATCTCAAAGTTTTGTTGCTTACTTCTCATGGAAAATCAAAGGTTCATGTGTTTATTTCCATGCCTTATTAAATAATCAACTTCAAGCTTTGAGCAATATAATTAAGAGGAAATAAAGGACACCTTATTTTGAGTTCATATGATCATCCATGTTCTTTAAAATGCAAGGAAAGTCCAAGTCCATAAGCTTGTTCCAAGTGGTTTGACCAAAAAGTCAACATTTGAGTCAAGGTTCCAATAATCACAACTCCTTCAATTCTCAACATTATTTAATTCTTATTTTTGAATATGTCTCTTCTAAACAGCCTCTACAACTCCACTTTACAAGACAAGATCCAATTATGCTTGGAGGATCATCAAAAGTTTGGAGACATTATAGGTCATTTGTGGACTTAGTGAAATTTGACATATTTTCAAGTGACGTTTTCTCAACTTTAAAGATTCATAACATCTTCAACTTTTAACATTTAAGACTAATTCTTTTTGCACAATATCATTTATGTCTGTCTCTACAAGTTTTCTTCAAGGATCAAGGGAAAATATGCTTGAAAGGCCATGGAATTCATTGAAACATTATAGGTCATTTTCATCCATGGAACACTTGAATTTTTCTAAGTTATATGATCAGCTTTTCATGCCAACATCAACCTGAAATAACTTTGTTCTCAGACATCCAAATGCAACCTTTCTTGGAACATTGTAATGTTGGCTATATTGTCAGCACATTGCGAAAACAATGGGACCAAATGCCTCCTGAGCAAGATGCTCCATTGGGTTGAACATGGTGAATTGGAACTAAAGAAATCACCATTGCCCGAAATTTGAACTTCACTAATCTCAATTCCAAGCCAAATTAGCATGTGTTTTGAACCTAAACATATTTAAACAAGTCTCCAGAAGTTTATTGACCTTTGAAATACCTCATTTGACTGAGTTTTGATGAGTTGCAAGTCACACTTTTCTCACATTCATATAAAATTTGTTTTGCACGAATTCAACATCATTCCACACGTATTTGGATCCAAATACGTTCCCTATAAATAAGGTAATCTACTGCATTTATTTCGAAGATTTTAAGAGCCAAGAAATCCCTGCTGCAACTTGAAATTTTCCAAAAGAAAACTCAACTATCGTGTTTTGAATTCTAGCTTATTTCAACCCAATTTTATTGATTCCATTAGCATCTTCGGCATCCTTTGATGCTTTTGCAACAATTCTCAAGCCCTGAGACTTTCTGAAGTGCTCTAACCAGATCGAGCTTCATCAACTTTTGACCACAATTGGACAAGGTAGTTTTGAGCATCATTTGAACTCAAACAAGTCACCACAATGTAGTCATTCACTCTTTGATGCTTTCACCTAACTTATCTGGTGTTGGTTGATCGTGTTCGTTATTTAATTTCATTTTTCATGTCCATCTTAATCTAGGGAGTGTTGGATTTGCCACGTCAATTAATGAGGCATGATCCAACGCTTTGTGTTTTTCTTATTTTTAATTCTTTTTCTTTTATTATTTTTAATTTCTTTTTTTGCTAAATTCATAGTAATTTCATTTTTCATCCAAAACATCCCAAAATAATTTTTAAAATTCTCTTTTACTTTTATTCATCTGATTTTTATTTTTTCACGTTTTATTTCACTGATTTTCTATTTTTCATGAATTTTCTCTTTTCACCTTTGTATTAATTGGTTTAAAAATACTTGTTTGCATTTTTAAATTATGAAAATTTATTACATGCTTCTTATTTTATTTCCAACCTTTTATGATTTTCTTGGCCATTTATTTGGTGTTTTGAAGGACTTTATGGAATTTTCATTTTATTTCTATTTTAAAATTAATTTAAAAATACTTTTGTGCATTTTTGTTCCATTTAATTTCATTTTATATTTGTGTGACCTTTGTGAACTTCTGTTGGCCTTAGATCATAATTGTTTAGATCATAAGTCTCGTCAAACTCCATGGATCTTGGTTGTTGATGGGGTGAAAACCTTAATCCACCAAAATGGATGATTGATTTTGATGATGGCTTGATCAGACTTTTGATCCAAATTGGGTGTGACCTCTCTTGTCCCCTTCTTATTCATCTCTTTCTTTTCCCTTCGATCAATTGGATGATTTATGTATATTTTTTCTTGATCTGTGGATTGGTACTTGATGAACTTCCATCTTTTCAAATCTATCTCGTAATTGATCATGAATCATTTAAGGTACTTTGGATTGATGCATAAGTTTGTCCCAAGTATCATGAAGTATGGATTGAAGTAATGAACCATCCTCATAGCCTTTGTGCTTGATCATTCCTTCTTTTATTTTTTGTGTGGAATGACTTTAGGAGAATTATTTACATATAATTTCTCTAGCATGTATTAACACTAACATTATTATTGATTGGCCTCAGATAGTTGTAACTTCTACAAAAGTCCAATTACGATTTCTTAACATAGTGCTAAATTTGTCCCAAAAGCAAAGGCATTTTTATAAGTGAGATTGTAAGTCTCATACTCCTCATGTTATTGTGTGAAAATATTGCTTCCTTTTCATTTGTGAGAGCTAGTGCATTACTTGTTGATTTTATCGAAGTTGGAGCCCTTCTCATAATGATGTATAGGTTCATCTTTTCATGATTGTGGGTGAATAATTGAGTGTTATCCAAAAAATGACCAAATCATCTTTCATTTTTTATTACTAATAGCATTTACTAACATTTTACGTGTATTAATATTTACTTCAATGTCATTTACTTTATGCTCTTTTATTGTATGCCATTTACTCTATGTTTAGCATCCCATATCATATTATTTGTGATTACGTCATTTGTTCTTTTTCCTTTTGGACTTTTATTTCATATCCTTGTAATGGAAACATTAATAAAGAAAAACCTAAAAAGAAACTTGGCTCTCCTGAGTCATGGACTAGTGGTTACTATCCTTGGCAATATTGTGGAGTTATGGACTTAGAATTAGGATCTTGACCTTTGCTTTTAGACTTGTGATTTGAGACCTTGGGATTCATCTAGTACCTTTGGCTTTGGACTTCTTATGTAGATTTGGTTGAGTTACTTTGGTTTCAACTGATGGATGATTATTCTTTGCTTTTTCTGGCTTGCTTGAGGCTTAATCCAAAGGAGGAAATTCTTGCTTGACTTATGTCATAAATCTTGTTATCTCTTGGTTTGATCTTTCCTCCCTAGTTTTTACTTTATGCTCTAGGATAGTCTCTCTTTCTCATCTTCTTCCTTAATTTTCAAAATCACCTCTCTTTTTTTCCAAAACATTCTTGTTTTCTAACTTAAACCATTTTCTTAACAAACCTTGAATTTTGTCAAGTGATTTTAAAAACTTTTTACTAATAAATATTAATCAATCTTAAGCATATCTAGAACAATTTCAAAAGACTTAAAATATGCATAACTCATGTAAACCATTATGTAGCCTTTGTGCCCTTTTACTTTTAAAACTTTTCTCAAAGGTTTAGACATGATTCATTTCCATAGTTGAGATATAATTCTCATATCCCCATAGTATTGATGACAATTATTTTCCCTTTGTGAGAGCTAGTGGCATACTTGTTGATCCTTATACAAGTTGGGGCCCTTGTCATGATGATGCAAAGTTTTAATACTCGTGGGTGACTAGGTGAGTATTCTCCTAAAAATGACAAAATATCTTCTCATTAAAAATGAATCAAAACAAACTTTTTTGTTATTTTTACCACGAACTACGAGGTTTTAATCTTCCATTGCACTTTGTTGGTAAGTATGCATAAGACATCAAAAAGTCTTAGCAAACACCGAAAATCATAAAAAAATATTTCCTTTCCCATCTCTCCAATCTTTTGCAAACAACACCTTTTTCAAACTAAAATGTACAGATTTTTATAGAGGTTCCCATGAATATTTAGGGGGCTAATACCTTCCCTTTGCATAACTAACTCCCGGACCCTTATCTCTTTTTATTAGTTTTGTTTTAAAACTTCTTTGAGTTTTGTTCATACTATTTCCCTTTTCATTTGGAAACAATAAAAGCGCGGTGGCGACTCTTGCTTTATGAGTTAAGTTAATCAATAGATTAATCTCAAATACTTTACCGCTACAGGTACCAGATAAATCCTTTACAAATCTTGTAACATAATTCTTTATAAATTTAAAACGTGTAGGGACCTCACTAATATCATCTATAAGGGGGTATCAATAGACCTTAGTAATGATCACTTTGCGAAAATCTTTGAGCTGAATTTTGTAGGAATATCTTACAACCGTGATAGACCCTTAGGCTTTAGAAACTTCAAACACTCCAAAACCCTTAATACCATTGTCATCTATCCTATGGAGAAGAAGAACGTCCCTTTTAAATCCATCCACTTGAAACCAAAGGTTAGTATCCTTCACTACCTTCTAACTAGGATTCTCTTTTCAAGGAACATAAACCATAGCTATGTCATTAGAGAATATGTAGTACCCTTATGGATTTTGACCCAAGAAATTTCTACTAATTAGGAAGAAGGAATTTTTTAACCACATGATCTAATGCAAAGAGATTCAAGCAGCAAGACTCCCGTAGAATACCTAGTTTATCAATTTGTCTCATGTTTTATGTTCTATTTCAATTTTGTAATTTTGCATTTGTACTTTTGAATTCCTAGAAATTTCAATTAATAAAAAGAAAGATGTATTTAGTTTTCCCTAAATGTTTATTTTTCTATGTTTGCATATTTAAATTATCGCAATGCATATTTACACACCTTTTTTTTATTTCGAAGAATGGGGAGAAGTATACTCTCAGGGGGAGTAGAGTATACTCTCTACTAATTTAAGGGGAGTTTAATGACTCCAAACAAACATGTGTTATTTCTATTACCATCCCTATGAGAGATGCATTGTCATCATCATAAAGGGAGAGAATGTGTAACCTTGTTTTGGATGCTATGGATTATGCATTTGATGATGATAACTATTAGAGATGAACATGCCTTTGATAATGACAACAAGTCTTGATGATAACCAGATAGTGGTTAAAGATGAAACCAGATAATTAGGGTTGATGAACTTGACTATCAGATGATGGCAACCAAATTGAATACAACTCAAGCCTTATCTCAAGATCAAGCAAGTGTCTACAAGGATAAAGCATGTGACAAGTCTTGAAGTATATGAAAGCCTGCCTCAATACGTCTGAGTAATTATATATATATATATATATATATATATATATATATATATATATATATATATATATATATATATATATATATATATATATATATATATATATATATATATATATATATTCTAGAAGGGTAGACTTGTAAGTTCACCAAGGAAGTTTGCATTTACCTTTGTTGAAAATTTCATCCATTTAAGGATTATTTGTATGGGTTCGAAGCTAAACTCGTGAAAAGATTTGATTTGGGGTTTGTGTGATCAAGTCTCCGTTTAGGTTTGAAAGTCCAACCTGTTAAAAAGCTTTCAAGGTTCGAGATCGATTTGGTGGAAAAATCTCATAGGTTCTTGGATAGCCAGATATAAAACCAAGTTTCGGTTAAAGCTCAGCCCGATGTTAAAATTGGTTCGAGATCAACCCAATGGTAAAATCTCAGAAGTTTTTGGTTAGTCTGGTATAACACTAAGTTTCGGTCTTCAATCTTAGATAGGTGTTAAAACCTCTCAAGGTTCAAGATCAACCCATGATAAAATATTTGTTTGAAGCTTTAAGATTAACTAATCCAAGTTTTTTGTGGAAACGAGACTAACTGCTTCAATCCATCGTTTGGAAGGAAGATTCATCACTTCTCTCCTTGTTTGTTATTTGGTTGGAAGTTAGCCACAAATTTGATTCTCCTTGTATAAGGTGTCGCATTACGCGAAAAACCGGCGGGAAACGAAGAACAACAGAACCGCCACCGTGCGTTATTTATCCCAAAAGAGGGAAAGGAAACGCTCAGAGTAAACCTAGGAAAGAACATGGTCTCGCGACCAAAGAGAATGGGATCGGGAGTCGGTTATGCGAAGGGAAGGTATTGACACCCCTACGCATCCGTCGTACTCGACGGGATCCACGCACAATAGGAAGGAAAAATGGTTGCTGAAACACTGCTCACACACACACACTGGCTTAAAGAGACACAAGAAAACAGACAAGACCGACTCGGCAGGATACCGCATCCTGGGCCTACTTAGTCTATCAGGCATAGACATCAGAGTCGAAGTAGTTCGGACTGGGGAAAACACATGCTCGCTAGGATATCGCATCCTATGCATACGTATCTCCTTGGACGAAGGAGAATCAGAGCATTCGTAGCTCGGCTGACACGCACACAAACAATCAGGCAAAGGCAAACATGGAGCCCGACTGCCAATCACTGGACTTACATCAGCATCCGAACCAAAACACACCCACACTGGAACCCGAATGCCACTCGATGGACTTACATCAGCTTCCAAGCACACAACAACACACACAGAAGGGTTGAAGACACAAAGGTGGAAAAAGAAAAAAGGGCGAACACGCGAACTAATAGGGAGACTAGAGCTCGAGCCTAGATGTTGTCATGCAAAGTCGTCCCTAAGTTAAGGTTTCTAGCTAACTTGTACAGGAAGCAAGCCTATCCTAAACATGACTTGCACAGGAAGCAAGCCACACCTAACCTAACTTGCACAGGAAGCAAGGGTCTCGATTGCAACTAGGGCACGAGAAAGGGGAGGTCTCAATCGCAACGAGGGCGAGAGAAGAGAATTAGTGTTAATTGTTAGTCAAACTCGACAAGACATCGCATCTCGTGCCTACGTATCTCATCTGGACATGAGAATCAGAGTTGCCGTAGTTCGGCCAAACTATTCCCGTTGGTTTGTGTTTTTTAAGTGGACAACGTCACTGCGCAATCTACCTGATGCTCGACCTTTGGAGACTTACTCACCTGTAGTAGAAGGAGTTAACGTATCCTTAAGAGGGGATAATGTTTGTTTGTGTTTTAGGAAAGCTCAAGCAAGAAAGGAAGTCCTATACGAAGGAACCGTGCTACCTTAATTGACATGCAAACGAGACTACGCGGAGTCTAGCAAACCTAGGGTATACAATCACACCACACAAGCACATACAGCATGAAATAAACACACCAACAAGGGGCTCAAACATCAAGGCTAGGTTTTAGTCGAGGGGTCATATCAACCTCAACAAACAAACCACTGGAACTGGGTAGTGTTAGCTCTTAACCTTGCCATTGAGGGGCTAAGGTGAAGCAGATGAAAGGTGAGTGAAGATAAGACTTCACAGCTCTCATCCCTGGCCTGGGAGAGCTTAAGACAAGAATGTGTGGGTTCAGAAAGTGGGAACCCTTGTACACATTTGAAACTGACTCAACTGTACAATTGTACAAGATCTTGGGTTTGTATCTGCAATGCATCAACACAGTGGTGTGAGCAAAGCAGATGACACACAGAATAGAAGGGGATAGGTTGCATATCCCTTGGGTTCTGCCAATTGCCTCTTCACTTAGGAGGTCTTTGACTCTATACAAGGACAAATGTAAACAGTCACAAACATTGCCTCTTAAGGAGGACTTCAGACAGTTGCCTGGCCAAGTAACAGGCCAGGTCTTCCAGACTACATGAAGATAGAAAAGTATACCTCAATGCAAATTTCTTATCAAGCAAAGCAAAGCAAAAGTTCACAAGGAACTGAGCAACTAAAAGCACCTGAAATAGTCAAGCAGACATTAGTATACAACTTCAAAGTTAAAGTAAAAGGAAGCAGAAGTCAACAGTTAACACAAACAAGTGAATGTGCAAGGCACAAGGCTCAAGGCATGTGAGCCAAGCAACCTACAAAACAAATGGATTAGTCATGATAAACAAGCAAACACAACCAATTTGTATTGGTCTCATTGGATAATTGTTGGTTAACCTTAAAAAATGAGCTCAAATGTGAGTAACAGGACCACTAGGACAAGCCTAGGGTCAAAAGAGAATGAGAAAGTCAAAACAGCAAATGGCAAGTGTCCAAAATCATGTTCAAACAATCAAGAAACAAAACCCAATTGGTCTCACATTCATATCAATCATTATCATCATTTTATAAGCAAAAGAAGTCAAAGCATGGCATTTAAAAGCTCATAGAAGTCAACATCAAGACTTGAATCAAAAGCAATCTTAAACATTTCCAAAAATCATCAAATAAATCATGATCAATCACAATCCACAGCATGGTAAGCATGTCAAATTTCATCTCATTTGGACAAGTAGAAGGTGGTCAATGAAAATCAGAAAGGCAAAGCAATTCCAAACATGCTCAAAGAAGTCAACCAAACATGCATCACCTTGAAAAAATCATAAATCAGTGATAGCATATGAGAAATGAATGGGACTAAAACCATGGCAAAGCTTAAGATGTCTACTAATCACATATCAAATTTCATGTCCATCCAATAGAGTATGAGAATTTCACAAAGGAAATGGGAACATGTATCACAAAAAGCAAAACATAACACCAAACAGGGGACAAAAATCTCAATCAATTGGAAAATGCCATAATCAAATCCACAAAAAATCACATCTAAACTAGACATACTCAAGTGAATTCATGCAAAAAATCAAAGCATTTTGAGGTCAATAGGCATGGCTATGAAAATCATCAAGTTACACATCAATGGTGTGACACAAATTGTCACACCCTACTTCAAAAAATCATAACTCAATGACCAGAGAATATAAATTCATGAACTCTATACCAAAATCACCATGGATGGGTCTAGTTTATGCACAAAAAATTTCAAGAGCATAGGATAATGCATCACTATTTCACAAAGGTTTTGGTAAAAGGTGCAAAATATGGATACATGTTATAAACCCTAATACCAATTAAAAACCAACCATCCAAAAATTCTGGAAAAAATATGACAAATAAGTAGAGGTCAAGATGAACACAATGCAAAAATTCTCATGAAAATTGGATCACAAATGGATGAGTTATGAATTTTGTAAGATTGAGTAACAAAATGAAATAAATATTGAAACAAATAAATGATTTAATGGATTAATTGGGCACGATGGCAATTTGGTAAATAATGGAGCCGGTTAATGAAACGCGGAGTTCAGGGCCATGGAAACGGAATGTTCTGATTGGTCCGCTTAATGTAACAGTACCATACACATGTAGAACACGTGAACAGGATTCTGGAAAATGCATTTTAGGGTTTCTCGAGCTACAGTGTTCATCATCATCTTCTTCACAAATCGAAAAAAAATAATTTGCCCAGAAATACCAATTGAACATACTATCATGATCAGCAAACATCACACATGCATAATCTAACAACCAAATTCATCAAATCATGCTAAATAAGAAGCATCGAGCAAGAACAAGTTGGAGTGTGAAACTTAAAAACCAGATTTCTCACACAATATGCAACCAATCTTAATGACTCAAAGCTCAAAACAATCAGCAAATGAAGACCTACATAATGCATAGCATGATTTGGTGAAATAAGAGATTCGAAAACTGACCAAATCTGCAAGGCAGTGTCGATTCAGGTGTTTTTTGGTAGTTTTCGCTTGAAACAGATGCTCACAAAGCTTCCACAAGGTGAATGGTGAAGGATGTTTAGCTCAGGAATCTTTGAAATAGCTCAACTCGAATCTTGCCATGGAAGTGTTCTTCAATGGAACAGTTGTGTGCTTGGCTTACAGTTCAGGAATGGAGCTTGAAAATGCTTCACAAGTGTTGGCAAATGATGGACAAACCAAACCAAGCTCGTATGCTTTGAGATTTTTCAGAAAAAATGCAAAGTGAAAGAATGAGCATTTGAGAGAAAATGATTTTTCTGTTTTGGTAAGAGGCTGCTAGGGTTCCAATTGACAGAAAATGTGCTATATATTTGCTGTTTAAGGTTACTAAGTGGAATGCTAAACACAATTATCTCAAATGAATCATTTTGATCATTTTGCTAAATTTCACCAACTTGGCAATGGGGTGTGTGCTGCACGAATTGGGCTTGGCAAACATGTCTCAAACAACATTTCAGATCAATTTTGAATAGCCAAAATGGTTGGAAGTGCATAAATCAAAAGTTCACTTTTTTACCTCACTTAAAAATAATTCAAGTAAGTCAAAAAATGCGATTTTGATCCATAAGGTTTTGGTGCATGAGTGTTACATTTTTGGAAAGAGGAGGTTAAATATGACTTGTTGGAAAAAACCTCACCAAATTTGGCCAAATGGTTTGAGAGATATGGCCTTTTGAAGTTCAAGAATATTTGAAAATGAATTGATCATATCTTGCCAACCATACATGGGAATTGAGAGTTCTTGGACTTTTTGGAAATGGGAGAACAATATCTTCAACTTTCATGTTGGGAAAAAATTCATTTGAAGCTTGTATCATGAAGTAAGTTTGGGATCAAGAAGTTTCCATTTTTGGCAGTTAAAATTACAGGTCCAGTTTCTATTTTTGAAAATTTCTGATTTGGCTTCAAATTCTCCAATGATGATGTTTGCCATGATATATGAGGCCTATTTGGACATGAATAAGCTCTCTCAAACCAAATCCATCCATCAAAACCATAAAATCAATCACAGTTGACCAAGTTTGACTTTTTAGGGTTTCTGACTGATTGTGCATTGACTGATGGCTTCTGAACATCAAATCTTTGACCTAAACACTTCAAATGGATCCCCAAGTCATGTGAACATGTTGGACCAACCCTAGGGCCTTGGCTCAATGAGAAACACACTTGCTTGCTTGGTTGACTGATCTCCTGATCAGTTTGACCTAATTCTTCTGACTGGCTTGCACTTGAGGCAAAGGGACAATGCAATGCTATGCAGTGGACCATGTTATGTTATGACCTAATATGAGAATGTATGTACAATGATAGGTGCAAATTTGAGGTGCTACAGCTGCCCCTATTCAATCAGCTGGGAACCCGAATGGATGATAGCAATGGGTGTCAGACTTTCAGGGTAAACAGGGATTGAATACTAAGAACCGTAGAAATTTGCACCAACTGGATATAACACAAGAATGCCTGTCAGGATCGGCAAAGAAAACAGTCTTGAAAGAAAAACCCGTCTGGAACGGAAAAAGAAATCGGCCTGAATACCGAAACAGAAACGTCGACCTGGATACCAAAATAAATGGTAACACAGGGATAACCACGGCCTGAGCGCCGCTCGTCATTCCGAATACGGAGCATCGGTATATGAGAGATTTGATGTCGATCTGAAACATCGGAAATTGGCCTGGATGCCACTTCGGTCTGAATACCGGAAAATTGGCCTGAGTGCCATAAGTACATCGACCTGATCGTCGGAAACTTCTTCGGTCTGAATACCGGAAAAAACATAAGTACATCGACCTGATCGTCGGAAACTTCTTCGGTCTGAATACCGGAAAAAACATAAGCACATCGACCTGATCGTCGGAAACTTCTTCGGTCTGAATACCGGAAAAACATAAGTACATCGACCTGATCGTCGGAAACTTCTTCGGTCTGAATACCGGAAAAAACATAAGTACATCGACCTGATCGTCGGAAACTTCTTCGGTCTGAATACCGGAAAAAACATAAGTACATCGACCTGATCGTCGGAAACTTCTTCGGTCTGAATACCGGAAAAATTGGCCTGAGTGCCAAAGCGTGAATTGGTTTGTGTTCCAAAACACTCAACATCCTGAAGAGGGCTTAGAAAAGCAGTCTTGTTAAAGGATGGACATTCGATTCCACAAGAAATACGAATCTTACTCGACTGGGGAGGACGACTTCGACCCAAGAGCGCATGAGACATATTATCTATAGCCGTCAGAACGTAGATAATAACCTCGCATGGAAGATTATCCATAACCGGGTTGTAGGTTGTTAAATAGAGAAACGACCGAAAACATCCTGAAGTGAGCGAAGGCAAACTTGTTAAAGGATGGACATTCGATTCCACAAGGAATACGAATCTTACTCTGCTGGAGTTAACAATCGAAAGATTGACCAAAGAGTGCATGAGATATATTATCTATAGCCGTCAAAATGTAGATAATACACTCGCATGGAAGATTATCCATAACCGGGTTGTAGGTTGTTAAATGGATAAGCGACCGACATCATCCTGAAGAGAGCGAAAGCAAACTTGTTAAAGGATGGACATTCGATTCCACAAGGAATACGAATCTTACTCTGCTGGAGTTAACAATCGAAAGATTGACCAAAGAATGCATGAGATATATTATCTATAGCCGTCAAAACGTAGATAATACACTCGCATGGAAGATTATCCATAACCGGGTTGCAGGTTGTTAGATGGAGAAACGACCGAAAAGAAAGGCATCAGAGTACCAGGACTAGGTATGCAAAAGATGACCAATCAAAAGAGGATAAAGTTGCTAACTCGGAGCAAATACCCAAAAGGAAGGGAAAGACCCAATGGGGACAATACTGCTTGATCAAGGCAAGTATCCAAAGGGGACAAGACTTATCAATACCACAAAGAGGGGATTACATCTACCGGTTTGTAGGCAGAAAACCACAGAAAGGTAACCAGTCATCGATAGGATGAGCACAAAGGATTAACTCTGCTAAGGAAGGAAAGTGGGATTTTACAATTACCAGTTTGTAAGTAGAAAACCACAAAGATAGGACTTACAACTACCGGTTTGTAGGTAGAGGCCACCAAACGATCTGCTGAGAGACAGAGTGAGAAAAAAGGATTTATAACTACCGGGTAGTGGGTAGAAGACCGTAAAGAAAGGACTTACAACTACCGGTTCGTAGGTAGAAGCCAACAAATTCCACTGAGGATAAGATGAATGAGTGCCGGTTAGTGAGCGACTATTCATTTATGCCCCAGGGAAGCACAGGAGACAACACAAAGCCAATTTAGGATTGATCCAAAAAGGCAGACTGAAACAAGACTCATCCTAATGAGGAAAGAACTCAATAGGGAAAACCCATCCCGTGTAGGGAGGGAACGGAAACAACCGTCATCCACGAGGATGTATCTCAGTGGGGAAATGGCAAGAAAGGATAGACACTTTCTGCTTAAGGGGTTGGCTCTACATGGAGAGATCAGACACACCCATATCTGTTTAAGGAAAAATCTACTGGAGAGATCTATATTACCAAATAGCAGAAGGCAAACATCAACGGATACACTGCAACAGCTGCAACATTAGTACCTGAATGTTATGATTATGCATGTATGCTTTATACCTAAAATGTATGATGAATGTTGACAAACGGACATGCTCATCACATAGGTCCAGGAATCAACCATCCGGAGAGAAAACCAAAGTCATCATCCTGCAGGGGAGGAAGAGCCACAAGAGGCTTCCGGAGGGATCGTCAGTCATAACCGGAGAACATAATTCAACATACAGGTGGACGCGCCACAACAACTTGTGCTAGAGATACCAATAAGCAACCAGATCTCTGATGAGGATGCGTAGGCATAGAGAAAGCTCATCATGCCAACAACTCCGTTGAGGAATCTATCTGAGGGACAAGATGGAGTACTGGGATGTCAATCCACCAAATACTGGATCTTCAGAGAAGAGCACCCATGCTGGGGAGAGGAGAAGACTGCTCTGCTGGAGAGAGGAAAGTTAAAGTCTTCAGTAAACGCTCTGCTAGGGGAACTGCCCCACAATAATGTCCGAAACAGCAAACTTGCTGGGGATGCCCCATGATAAGGCTCAAACAGCACTCTATCAGGGATGCCCCACAATAGGGCTAACAGGGATTTGGAGGAAGAATGTTGTACTGCCGGGAACGTGAAGATAAACAACTTCAACCAACACTGCACTGAGTAACCTTGCTGAGGAGAAACCAAAAGAGGTTCGACAGGAGAAAGATAAAGTTATGCTCGAGATACGAACAAATGTCTTACCTGTTGGTAATCATACCACCCTCGGGAGAGCACTGCGGATCTCCTAAGTATCCTTCCATCATTGTGAATGTTCACTTTGTTTAAGAACAATTTTTTTTGAAAAATTTGTTTATTTTGAAAACAATGATACTTTATCAATTAAAACATGCAAAACATTTGTTGAGTTAAAACAAATAAGAGTGCAAATAATTGGATAAAAAGCTCAAATTGATGTGATGGAATGGTAGTCTGCAAAGGGCGAGACTCCATAGATCTGTACAAGTTTGAAATCGGTGATATATATTGGAGAGGGCTACATTGAACATAATGACCTTTCCTCTACCATTCCGAATTTTCGATGTATTCGGAGCTTCAGTCGACAACGAATCGAGAATCCCTGACGGATGACAGATATAGAGCACAGTCTTGTCAAGATGCAGTTACTTGCCAAATCCCTAATTTTTGCCTAGATTGCCCTAGTGTGAGGTGATCAATCTAGCGGGATGCAAATTCTTTTTTCAATGTCTCTAACTTTTGCCTGGATCGCCCTTTCGGGTTTTCAATCCACCGAGACGCTCCTTTTTGCCTAAGTCGCCCTTTGGGGTGTTCGACTTAGCGAGCTTTTGCTTTTTTTTGTTTTTTTTGTTTTAGGCGAAGTATTTCTTGACTACATCGGGAATTCACAGGACGAGTGAACTTCCATCCATTGTTGTAAGTGTCAAAACATTGCCTGAAAAGGCTCTCTTGACAACATATGGACATTCATAGCTTGGGGTTCACTTGCCCCTAGAATCGGGCGCGAAAGACAAGACTTTCTTGAGCACACGGTCCTTTTCTCAGAACTCGAGACTTGACCTTCTTATCGGATGCTTTCATCACTCTCTGCTGATATAACTGACCATGACACATGGCAGTTGATCTCTTCTTCTTGATCGAATTCAGCATCAGTCAACTTGGGACTTTGAGGGTGCTATTTTTCTTTTGTTTTCTTTTGATTTTGCTTTTGGTTTCTTTTGATTTTGCACCCTCTCTTTCTTTTTTTCCTTTCTCTTTCTTTTTTGATTTTTTTAATGCCCCAGTTGGCTGTTCTGCTGATTCTCGAGATGCAGCTGAGTGATTTTCTTTTCTTGCTCAAGAAGTCGGGAAATCTCGTCAGGAATCCCTTCAACATTATCTTCGTCCGCTTCAAATACAGGGAATTCAAAATTGGGAGATGACGTCCGATCATTATGTTCAATGGGTTCGAGAAACAACCTGCATGAAGATTTTGAGTATAAAAATCATTTTGAAAATCAAACAAGACAATCGTTATGCAGATGAAAAAATTGCTTTTATTCTTGTTTTTTTAGGTTTTTTGTGATCACCAATTTCATGCAAAAAGCGAAAAGGGAAAACGAATGGAAAAACAAATGTTTAACATGAATTTATTTGAATGAAAATATCATTGCACAAAATGTTGCCAACAATGTCATCACTTCTCCTTTTGGCATGGGAGAAGGGTTTTTAAACAAAGTGATTATTACTCTGACTTATGAACAACTGTAGGAACGCCCACAGTGACCCAAATGTGATAGGTCCCACCGGGGATGACAACTGTCAGTATCTTTTGCATCAGCAGCTTCTGTTTTCTGAACAACCCTTCTGAAGAAAAGTCGGCGCCAGCCCAGGACTTGTTATCTTCAAGCTTGATTATCACGGGGACCCAAGTCTTCAAAGTTTAGAATACCTGACCTCACGAGGTCTTGAACCTTCATCTTCAACTGAAAGCAACTATCCACATCATGACCAGGAGCACCCGAATGATACACACAATGCTGTTCAGGCCTATACCACCACCGAGGGTTGACGGGTATGGGCGGCGGGTCTCTGGGAGTAATCAAGTTCCGCTCTATCAAAGAGGGATACAGTTCGGCGTAGGACATGGGGATTGGATCAAAAATGATCTTCTTCCTCTCATTACTCGTACTGGCTTGCTGGGAAGCCTGCTGCTGAGGACGATGTTGTTGATGCTGATATTGCTGAGTTGGTCTTCTCGGCTGTTGTTGAGGTTGAGTTGCTGGAATAGTCACAGCAGCAGCCTGACGATACTGTCCTCTATTCGCACTCCTCCGTCGGTGCACAGCATTTGTTTCACTTTCTCCCCTTTTGGGTGCCCCAGAGAATGGCTTCTTAGAATCGGAAGAACTTGAAGAGCCAGGATGGCGAACCGGAGCGCGGGTTGCTCTGACATTAACAGTCTCTACAGCAAGAGGCTGTTCACTGATTCTGATCCCCCTCAATTCATCACCCATATCATAGTCACTGGCGGGAGTGACAGCAGCAGCATTATCATGAACGGGTACATCCACTGGTGAAGCACGGTGGACTGGTGGAATCACGGCTTCCAGTCTCTGGGCTAAGGCACGCAGCTCCTCTTGCCCCTGAATAACTCCTTGCATCATTGTCATGAACTGGGCCATGTTTGCCCTCATCTCGGCCAATTCTGCTTGAACCTGATCCATACTCCTCTGTTGATTCAATCTGGTTGAGTAGCGGTGCGGACGACGATCAGCAATCCTGTCTCAGTCAAAACCCAGAGTGAGAAGTCGCTCGCAAGCATGTCTGCAATGCAAGGATGATATGTGCATGATATGCGTATGATGCGGATGCTATTTTATCATGAATGATCCTGGAAAGGATATGAGTATGCGAGTTAACTTTTTTCATGCATTATTATTTTTTTTTGAAAATAAACATGCTATGATGCAAATGATGGAGCCAAGACTGGCAGGAACTGGCATCTGAGGAACCATCTGAAACCCCAAAGTCATCTGAGGAGCTGGCATCTGAACCCAAGTCTGGAGAACTGAGTCACCATCTGAGCGGGTACCCTCAAATTCAGCCCAGGGATCCGAAATAAACGGAACCCTCTGATCAATACCAGGGTCAAACCTCCAGCGTCTAGAAATATAACTCGTAGTCACTATCAGTACCAGGAGTCACCAACTGTACCTGTTAGAATGATCAATCCCCCCCACTCACGGGTGTCATCTAGGCCAGGGTAAGGTCGAGAGAAACGCAGCATAAATAACCTTTCGCAGAATATCATCCTGTGCACACCCGATGTATGCACCGATAATATCCTACCAGGGTCTGAACTGCTCGTGATATCAATGTTCCGCTAAGTGGCGTACACCACCCGCTTCCCATGAATCACTCTATTCCTAGGTTTCCTAGATTGCACTCATAGCCTGGGTATTGGGCCTTTTACCTCGAGTAACTCCCACCCCCAAATAGAGAGAACACAACATAACCAGCAGATGAATATGAATGAATGCAAACATTAATGCAGACAATAAATGCAAACAGTAAACAATGAATGCAATCAACAACACAGCAAAAAGCAACCAAAACCCTAACCTAGAGAACGCTAGGAGAGACTCGCTTAGGGAAGAAGGACCAGCACAGGTCAACTTCTCTTTATCCCCAGCAGAGTCGCCAGCTGTCGCATTACGCGAAAAACCGGCGGGAAACGAAGAACAACAGAGCCGCCACCGTGCGTTATTTATCCCAAAAGAGTGAAAGGAAACGCTCAGAGTAAACCTAGGAAAGAACATGGTCTCGCGACCAAAGAGAATGGGATCGGGAGTCGGTTATGCGAAGGGAAGGTATTAGCACCCCTACGCATCCGTCGTACTCGACGGGATCCATGCACAATAGGAAGGAAAAATGGTTGCTGAAACACTGCTCACACACACACACTGGCTGAAAGAGACACAAGAAAACAGACAAGACTGACTCGGCAGGATACCGCATCCTGGGCCTACTTAGTCTATCAGGCATAAACATCAGAGTCGAAGTAGTTCGGACTGGGGGAAAACACATGCTCGCTAGGATATCGCATCCTATGCATACGTATCTCCTTGGACGAAGGAGAATCAGAGCATTCGTAGCTCGGCTGACACGCACACAAACAATCAGGCAAAGGCAAACATGGAGCCCGACTGCCAATCACTGGACTTACATCAGCATCCGAACCAAAACACACCCACACTGGAACCCGAATGCCACTCGATGGACTTACGTCAGCTTCCAAGCACACAACAACACACACAGAAGGGTTGAAGACACAAAGGTGGAAAAAGAAAAAAGGGCGAACACGCGAACTAATAGGGAGACTAGAGCTCGAGCCTAGATGTTGTCATGCAAAGTCGTCCCTAAGTTAAGGTTTCTAGCTATCTTGCACAGGAAGCAAGCCTATCCTAAACATGACTTGCACAGGAAGCAAGCCACACCTAACCTAACTTGCACAGGAAGCAAGGGTCTCGATTGCAACTAGGGCAAGAGAAAGGGGAGGTCTCAATCGCAACGAGGGCGAGAGAAGAGAATTAGTGTTAATTGTTAGTCAAACTCGACAAGACATCGCATCTCGTGCCTACGTATCTCATCTGGACATGAGAATCAGAGTTGTCGTAGTTCGGCCAAACTATTCCCGTTGGTTTGTGTTTTTTAAGTGGACAACGTCACTGCGCAATCTACCTGATGCTCGACCTTTGGAGACTTACTCACCTGTAGTAGAAGGAGTTAACGTATCCTTAAGAGGGGATAATGTTTGTTTGTGTTTTAGGAAAGCTCAAGCAAGAAAGGAAGTCCTATACGAAGGAACCGTGCTACCTTAATTGACATGCAAACAGACTACGCGGAGTCTAGCAAACCTAGGGTATACAATCACACCACACAAGCACATACAACATGAAATAAACACACCAACAAGGGGCTCAAACATCAAGGCTAGGTTTTAGTCGAGGGGTCATATCAACCTCAACAAACAAACCACTGGAACTGGGTAGTGTTAGCTCTTAACCTTGCCATTGAGGGGCTAAGGTGAAGCAGATGAAAGGTGAGTGAAGATAAGACTTCACAGCTCTCATCCCTGGCCTGGGAGAGCTTACGATAAGAATGTGTGGGTTCAGAAAGTGGGAACCCTTCTACACATTTGAAACTGACTCAACTGTACAATTGTACAAGATCTTGGGTTTGTATCTGCAATGCATCAACACAGTGGTGTGAGCAAAGCAGATGACACACAGAATAGAAGGGGATAGGTTGCATATCCCTTGGGTTCTGCCAATTGCCTCTTCACTTAGGAGGTCTTTGACTCTATACAAGGACAAATGTAAACAGTCACAAACATTGCCTCTTAAGGAGGACTTCAGACAGTTGCCTGGCCAAGTAACAGGCCAGGTCTTCCAGACTACATGAAGATAGAAAAGTATACCTCAATGCAAATTTCTTATCAAGCAAAGCAAAGCAAAAGTTCACAAGGAACTGAGCAACTAAAAGCACCTGAAATAGTCAAGCAGACATTAGTATACAACTTCAAAGTTAAAGTAAAAGGAAGCAGAAGTCAACAGTTAACACAAACAAGTGAATGTGCAAGGCACAAGGCTCAAGGCATGTGAGCCAAGCAACCTACAAAACAAATGGATTAGTCATGATAAACAAGAAAACACAACCAATTTGTATTGGTCTCATTAGATAATTGTTGGTTAACCTTAAAAAATGAGCTCAAATGTGAGTAACAGGACCACTAGGACAAGCCTAGGGTCAAAAGAGAATGAGAAAGTCAAAACAGCAAATGGCAAGTGTCCAAAATCATGTTCAAACAATCAAGAAACAAAACCCAATTGGTCTCACATTCATATCAATCATTATCATCATTTTATAAGCAAAAGAAGTCAAAGCATGGCATTTAAAAGCTCATAGAAGTCAACATCAAGACTTGAATCAAAAGCAATCTTAAACATTTCCAAAAATCATCAAATAAATCATGATCAATCACAATCCACAGCATGGTAAGCATGTCAAATTTCATCTCATTTGGACAAGTAGAAGGTGGTCAATGAAAATCAGAAAGGCAAAGCAATTCCAAACATGCTCAAAGAAGTCAACCAAACATGCATCACCTTGAAAAAATCATAAATCAGTGATAGCATATGAGAAATGAATGGGACTAAAACCATGGCAAAGCTTAAGATGTCTACTAATCACATATCAAATTTCATGTCCATCCAATAGAGTATGAGAATTTCACAAAGGAAATGGGAACATGTATCACAAAAAGTCAACATAACACCAAACAGGGGACAAAAATCTCAATCAATTGGAAAATGCCATAATCAAATCCACAAAAAATCACATTTAAACTAGACATACTCAAGTGAATTCATGCAAAAAATCAAAGCATTTTGAGGTCAATAGGCATGGCTATGAAAATCATCAAGTTACACATCAATGGTGTGACACAAATTGTCACACCCTACTTCAAAAAATCATAACTCAATGACCAGAGAATATAAATTCATGAACTCTATACCAAAATCACCATAGATGGGTCTAGTTTATGCACAAAAAATTTCAAGAGCATAGGATAATGCATCACTATTTCACAAAGGTTTTGGTAAAAGGTGCAAAATATGGATACATGTTATAAACCCTAATACCAATTAAAAACCAACCATCCAAAAATTCTGGAAAAAATATGACAAATAAGTAGAGGTCAAGATGAACACAATGCAAAAATTCTCATGAAAATTGGATCACAAATGGATGAGTTATGAATTTTGTAAGATTGAGTAACAAAATGAAATAAATATTGAAACAAATAAATGATTTAATGGATTAATTGGGCACGATGGCAATTTGGTAAATAATGGAGCCGGTTAATGAAACGCGGAGTTCAGGGCCATGGAAACGGAATGTTCTGATTGGTCTGCTTAATGTAATAGTACCATACACATGCAGAACACGTGAACAGGATTCTGGAAAATGCATTTTAGGGTTTCTCGAGCTACAGTGTTCATCATCATCTTCTTCACAAATCGAAAAAAAATAATTTGCCCAGAAATACCAATTGAACATACTATCATGATCAGTAAACATCACACATGCATAATCTAACAACCAAATTCATCAAGTCATGCTAAATAAGAAGCATCGAGCAAGAACAAGTTGGAGTGTGAAACTTAAAAACCAGATTTCTCACACAATATGCAACCAATCTTAATGACTCAAAGCTCAAAACAATCAGCAAATGAAGACCTACATAATGCATAGCATGATTTGGTGAAATAAGAGATTCGAAAACTGACCAAATCTGCAAGGCAGTGTCGATTCAGGTGTTTTTTGGTAGTTTTCGCTTGAAACAGATGCTCACAAAGCTTCCACAAGGTGAATGGTGAAGGATGTTTAGCTCAGGAATCTTTGAAATAGCTCAACTCGAATCTTGCCATGGAAGTGTTCTTCAATGGAACAGTTGTGTGCTTGGCTTACAGTTCAGGAATGGAGCTTGAAAATGCTTCACAAGTGTTGGCAAATGATGGACAAACCAAACCAAGCTCGTATGCTTTGAGATTTTTCAGAAAAAATGCAAAGTGAAAGAATGAGCATTTGAGACAAAATGATTTTTCTGTTTTGGTAAGAGGCTGCTAGGGTTCCAATTGACAGAAAATGTGCTATATATTTGCTGTTTAAGGTTACTAAGTGGAATGCTAAACACAATTATCTCAAATGAATCATTTTGATCATTTTGCTAAATTTCACCAACTTGGCAATGGGGTGTGTGCTGCACGAATTGGGCTTGGCAAACATGTCTCAAACAACATTTCAGATCAATTTTGAATAGCCAAAATGGTTGGAAGTGCATAAATCAAAAGTTCACTTTTTTACCTCACTTAAAAATAATTCAAGTAAGTCAAAAAATGCCATTTTGATCCATAAGGTTTTGGTGCATGAGTGTTACATTTTTGGAAAGAGGAGGTTAAATATGACTTGTTGGAAAAAACCTCACCAAATTTGGCCAAATGGTTTGAGAGATATGGCCTTTTGAAGTTCAAGAATATTTGAAAATGAATTGATCATATCTTGCCAACCATACATGGGAATTGAGAGTTCTTGGACTTTTTGGAAATGGGAGAACAAGATCTTCAACTTTCATGTTGGGAAAAAATTCATTTGAAGCTTGTATCATGATGTAAGTTTGGGATCAAGAAGTTTCCAATTTTGGCAGTTAAAATTACAGGTCCAGTTTCTATTTTTGAAAATTTCTGATTTGGCTTCAAATTCTCCAATGATGATGTTTGCCATGATATATGAGGCCTATTTGGACATGAATAAGCTCTCTCAAACCAAATCCATCCATCAAAACCATAAAATCAATCACAGTTGACCAAGTTTGACTTTTTAGGGTTTCTGACTGATTGTGCATTGACTGATGGCTTCTGAACATCCAATCTTTGACCTAAACACTTCAAATGGATCCCCAAGTCATGTGAACATGTTGGACCAACCCTAGGGCCTTGGCTCAATGAGAAACACACTTGCTTGCTTGGTTGACTGATCTCCTGATCAGTTTGACCTAATTCTTCTTACTGGCTTGCACTTAAGGCAAAGGGACAATGCAATGCTATGCAGTGGACCATGTTATGTTATGACCTAATATGAGAATGTATGTACAATGATAGGTGCAAATTTGAGGTGCTACATAAGGGGGTTTAAGAGTTCAACCTGCTAAAAACTCTTAAGTTTATTGGATACTCTCAAGATCAAATCTTGGAGATATGACTATGTTATTTTTTACTAAACCTATATAAATCCTGGTGTCTTCTTTCTTCCCTTCCCTTTTATTTTCCACCCTTTACTTTTTGATTTTTTTCTGCTACTTGACTCTAAGACTTTTCTAAAGTATTTTTAAACTCTAATTTTAATCCTAAAATTATTTTGAATCCAAGTTTTCTTAAACACACAATTCACACCCCCTCCTTGTGTTTGAGGTCACATGTCCAACATACTTTTCTTGTATCTTGATGCACATGAGATAGTTCTATCATATTTTACCTCTCGGTACAAGGCTTCTTGCCTTTTGACTTTGTGCGTGTTAGCTCGATTTTTATTCTTTATGCTTTCTCCAAATCTATTTTTAAGCTTGACATACTTATCATTGTAAGACACCCACAATTATAAAAAAAATACAACCAATATCATGATCTAGTTATAACATTGTAAACCCTGAATAATTCACATAAAATGTACCCAACCTTTTCAGCCCACTGAATAAAATCATTAAGATACATTACCAAATATAGTTACCGATTCTTAACAATCATGTTGCTCTATTCAACCAAGTATATTTTTATAACACAAAGTGGTCCTATTATTACTTTGGCTGAAATGTTTTTTTGGTCCCCCAAGTTTTCGAATTGCTTGATTCTGGCCCTTCAAAATTCAATTGTATGATTTTACCCCTAAAATTTTCCCCCTTTTGCATTTGATAGTACCTTAATGACATGTAGAATAAAAATAAAGGAGTTGATGTGGTCAAAAAAACTTTTCCAATGCAAAAGGCAGATTCACATGAATGACAAGACCCCCCCCCCCCCACACACACACACATTATAAAAAAAATTAAAGGAAGGTGTAATTACATCTTGTACCAAGAATAAATTCCGATGATGATAAAAAAAGTATTGAACATTTGTTGTGATATGATTTGAGAGAATCGCCCCCTTAATACATGACTCACTTTATCCCCCTTTTGACATTATAAAAAAAGAGAAAGAACAACGATTGTAGAATTTTGAGCATAAGCATAACATATAATTCGAACAAATACATGCATATACTACATTTAACACACTTGGAACATAAGAACAACCAATATAATATATAACTTAAAGTACTAGAAAGCTTACAACATCAAAATACGATTTCAACATAATTTGAAACTAGAATTAAAAGTAAGAACATAGGAAAAACATATAAAAGACATAAAACACAACTACTCTTCTTCTTGACCACCATATAAAAGACATAGGAAAAACATGTAAAATACATAAAAACATATAAAAGACATAAAAGACATAAATTTGTTTTAGGGATAAAATACTTTTTGTGATAATTTCATGGCCTCTTTTGGGGTTGGAGACGATGAAAATCGTGCTGGAAACGCCTTTTTGGTAACGCCTTTGTGCATGGTTTTGATCATGACTTTAAACTCATAAATAATTTTATGAAGGGGTTTGAAGTGTTGGATATCTGAAACAAAAGGATATAATTGTTTTAGGAATAAACTGTTTTTGGTGATGATTTCATGGACATTTTGGGGTTGGAGAAGATGAATATTATGATGAATTTTTTTGGTAACACCTTTGTGAATGGTGTTGATTATAACTTTCAAATCGTAAATTGTAGGACGGGGTTTCAAGTGTTGGGTATTTGAAATAGAGGGTTATAACTTTGTTACAGGAATAAAATATTTTTAACGATTTTATCAGAGATTGGTAGCAGGTGGTAAAGAAGTGTATGATGTGACGAATATGGACGAGGTTCATATTAACAAATTATTTGATGTGTTGTGAATGATTGGGAAGGTGTGTTTGATTATATTGGTGGTAGTCTAGAAGGGTGGATTAAATTATTTATGGTTGCAATTGTTTGATAGATTAGGGATCACTAACTATTATTATAACTATTTGTTAATTGCATCATTACCTTGCCATGCATTCATTGTTGATATGTTGAAGGGGGGATTCAGGATTCTGAAGGGAGAATCGGGTTCTTATGATGAACAATTTATGAGAATTGGTACCACATGCATCGTGTAATGTTGTCGGGTCTCATTTCATTGTAATTATGTTATGCTTGTGTATTTGTTGTGGTGAGAATGTGATTATGAATGAATGTGACATGTGTGTCTAAATACTACTCTCTTAATTATTATACACCGTTTATTATATGAATGAATTTCTCACCCCTTATGTCTTTTTGTGTATGTTCTACCTCGGAGTACACACAATCAAGTACCTGAATAGTTGGAGATGTACCTGATTTTGCTATCGGTCGAGTCTACTAGTGGAGTGGCTCTTGTAAGACACCAATTTTGTCCCTAAGATCCCTCATGGCATCATAACATTGCATTTGCATTGCCTCAAGGATCATAAGCATCTTGGTTCCCCTTACCTTTGGGTGGGACCTCTTGTGAGTCGTTTGAGATCACCAAGAATGTTTGAATTGTATATCATTGCTTTTCTTATATTTTTTTACTAACCAAAAGCAGAAAAATATGTCACTAACATTTCTTGTTTGTAGCTTGAGCAATCACAAGGTCAAAAGCCTCTAGGAGATCATAAGTACAAAGATATGGCCAAGAGAAGATGAAAACAAGCATGGTAATGGTTCCCAAAGCTCTCATCCATCAAATATGCCTCCCTAGCATCTCGATTCATCATTTTTGATTAAAGCAAGTCAAAGAGTTTGGGGTTTGTTCCCCAAGGAAACCCTAATTCATCTGTGTACCACAATGCCTTGCTCTTGAAGTAACCTCAGCCCATGATACAATACAATCAAGGGAAGTTCTTTAATTCATCATTTCATTCATATAGGAACTTATTTGAGTGCCCTCAACCATCAATTCATCAAGATATGGGACATGGACTTGAGAAGTTGATCAGTCAATTCATCTGATTATTTTGAAACGCATTGAGACCTAACTTTTTATGTGTTGGTCAAATGGAGATGATCCCAAAAGAAAATATGTTCTTAAGGACAATGTGAACAACATTAATGTTCATCAAAAATTGATTTGAAGGTTGGAAGGTCATCTCCCATTCCAAGACGTTATAGGTCATTTTGACTGAAACCCTAAATTTGGGTCAACTTCCCAAGAACATAACTCATTCAGTCTTTATGATTTTAAGGTGGGATCAAATGCATTGGAAAGCTTTCGATGTCTGCTTCAAATGTTATGTTGAACAAAATTTCAAAATCTCAAAGGAAATACATGTGATAATGCAAAACATTATAGGTCACTTTGGACCAAATGCATTGAAAGTTAAAAAAGTCCAACTTCAAGTGCCCATAACGCTTTCATCAAAAATCCAAATGATGCAAAATATAAGTCCATTTTGATTGTCTCGAAAAGATCTACAACTTTGATGTTGGAGGTGTTTTCATTTGGGGCTTGTATCATCAAAACAGAGGGGCTTGAGCATTGGCCAAATTTGGAAACCTTGCCTTTGCATGTTTTGCACCTTACACTTTAAACTCAAAAATCACTAATTTCCACACTTAAAATAGATTTTTGCCCAACATAACATTTGTTCCTTACATCAAGACCTTTCCAACCATTACTCACATGCTCATGTTTGGATTTGGAAAATGGCATTTTCAAAGAGGAGAAGTTTTAGGCATAATTGTGCATAACATGTTGAAACTCATTACACAAGCCTATGCATTGCCAACTACACGTCCATTTCAGCTCCATTATACTTCAGATTGCATTTGGCATTGGATTTGGGCCTTCTATATGATCATGCAATCTCATGCAATGAATATCCATTTGCCATGCACACGGATTTGATCATACTTGCCTTGCCTCTCCATCTATAAATAGAAGCATCATTCTATTCAATTTCGATCCATGAATCAACCTGAAATGCTGCTGAACTGAAAACCAAACTTCTCACCAAAGGAACTATTTCATTTTCACTCAAATTTCTCAGATCTGAATTTCAACTAAATCTGGTTGAATTTCTAGATCTAAAGTTCCTAGACCTCTCTCTCATAATCCATTGAAGTTCTGTTTGGCCAAAGGAAGCAAGGAAGCAAGCTCAGATCACCACAATTCAAAGGTTCTCTTCAACTGGTTTTTTCTTTGAAACTCACTATTCTTTGATCTATTTGCTTGGTTATTGGGTTGTCTGAAGTCATCTCCATAGAGGCATCATTTCTGTGTATTCAATTTTCAAAATCTAACAAGTTCATGATGAACACCATAAAGTTTCAACCTCTGATTTCTCTCACTATAGAGATCTAGAGCAGAAATGGATGGTACTGGGGTGATGTACATCACCCCAGCTTTAATTTGGTACCTAGATCGTGGATTTTGGTTGAGTGTGGATGACCTGCAACTCTGGCCGGAGCTTGAGTGCTCGCCGGAGAAGACGGTGGCGCTGGCCACCGTCCACCATGCCAGATTCAATCTGGATCGTTGGATGCACATCCCGCGTTTTAATCTCAGCCATGCGTTTTTTTACTTTCAATAATGCCATGTGTTTCGCTGATGACTTTAGTATACCATGGAAGCGCGCATGTGGAGCGTCTGATCAACCACGTCAATTAATGAGGCTTGATCAGACGCTCTTGGTTTTTTTGATTTTCCTATTTTCTGATTTAATTTCTTTTATTTCCATTATTTTTAAAAATTCATATCTTCTTCATTTTAAATCCAAAAAATATGGGACCAATTGCATTCTTCTCCAAATAATTTCTAGTTTCTAATTTTGATTTTTAATATTTTTTATTTTATCATTTGATATTTTTTGTGAATTTTCTCTTTTCTGGTTATTTTTAATTCATTTTAAATAGTTTTTGATATTTAAAAAATACAAAAATATTTTCCTAATCTATTTGAATGATGATGGATCTATGAAAAATATTCTCATCAATTTTTTAATTGATTTGAGATTTATTTGAGATTTTAGTTCAGTTAGGTTATTTTTATTCATTTTTAATTGATTATAAATAGTTTCTGACTTTTAAAAATGCTGAAATTTTTTGTCAAACTTTGTTTGACCTTGTTGAACTTGGGATAAATCACTTGGACCTTTCAAGGTTGATTTGAAGTGATTTTGAAGTTTGAGCTTTCTTTTATTTTTAATTCAAGTTTATTTTGATATTAAAAATGCCAAAAATATTTTGCTTATTATTTGACCTCCAATCTTCATCCCATTTCTGGTTTCTCATGGTTTGACTTTGAATTCAAATGTAATTTGGTCAACACACATGGATTGGTACATTTTATTTCATCTTATGCATTTTATTCTTTCCATTTTCCTTTTCCATGATTCATCTCTTTCTTCTTTTTCTTCTTTTTTCTTCTTTTTCTTTTTGATCAATGAGTTGAAGGTTGATAAGTTAGCATTAATTAGGGAGACTTAATCTTCCTTGATTCAAATCTAATTCATCTTGATCAATTGATCAAGTGAATGGCTTTGCATTAAGGATAGGTTGTTTCCTAAACATGCAAAAGGCTTAAACCAATACAAGATCAATTCTCTTCTTCTTTTTGGCATGGCAAGTTGTTGGAACTTAGTTCATTAATCAAGACTTCTAACTTGTGTTGTTGCCAACATTATTATTGACTGGCCTCAGATAGTTGTGACTTCTACATAAGTCCAATTACGATTGCTTGACATAGCGCTAAATTTTCCTTATGGCACACTAACTACTAACACTAATCATTAACCATTAACATTTACTTTTAGCATTTTACTTTTATGCAATTTATTATTCTTGTACATATTATCCATTTGCTTTTTCTTTTGCTCACTTGAGCACTTGTTTATGCTAATGCCATTTGCCTTTTCCTCACTTGAGCATATAATTGTGTATATATCTTTTGTGCTTGTGTTTTTCTGTTTGTTTTGAACCAAAGGCAAAGAATTGGACAAAATGGACTTAGATCTTAGGACTTTACCCAAGCTAATGGAGTTTGAAGAGCAACTAGGCCTCATGCCTTTAGAATGCTCTAAATGTCAAAGAGCAACTAGGCCTCATACCTTTAAATGCTCGAAGATGAACATTGAAAGGACCATATTCTAAACTCCCTCTGGTCCATTCGTTGATTTGTAAATAGAACCTTTTGATGTGTGTGTTTCTTTGTGCTAGGGATTTCCACTTGTGCCAAATTGAGGAACCATTACCATGAGCTCCTAAGAGAGAGAGATTCAAGATACATTGAGGAACCTTCCAAGAGTTCATTTGATTGTTGATTGCTTGGGTTTATGCTTATGTGATTGCTTATTCCAAAGGATGGAAGCTACTTGGATCATCCATATGATCTCAAGAGAGGAACTCATTTTTGTGGTTTTGTTTCTTATCCCTCATCTCTTGTATGTTTAGGACCTTAGCCCTTCTTCTTCTTCTCTCCACTCTAACCCAAGCCAAAACCTTTGTGCAAACATCTAACACTTGTTTTCAACATTAAAAACCTAAGCCTTATGCTTTTGATTTTCAAACTTTCTTTTCATAACACTTATTTTGAATTGAACTTCTAAGTCAACTTTGACCATATTTTGTACATACTTTTCATTGGTAAATATAACCCATTCAAATGTCTTTTGTGGTTTAAATGGCCACTCTCTTAATCAAAACTTTTTCATAACCTTTAGCTATTAGGTTTGAGTTATCCTTGTGGTAGATATAATACTCACTTATATCCTTAGTGATGGACAATGAGTCTTCCATGCTTATTATAGGGTTAACCCCTCACTAGCATGTTGAAGCTATCCTCACATGGTGGATTTGTGGTTTTAGGTTGAGTTTTCTCCCTTGGATAACAAAGGACCTTAAGGCTTTTGGACCAATCAATCCACTCACTCATTTTTAGATTTTTACCCCGAACTACGAGGTTTTGATCCTAATCTTTTTTAAGATGGTACGTAGGCAATGGGTTTATCCATCCAAACACAAATGTAAATAAACTTGTATATTCTCTTCTCATCTCTTCAATCATGTTTGCACAAACAAATTTTGCACAAAAAAACAACAACCTTACAACAAGTATGAAAAGGGCTCCCTAGGATGTTTTTGGTGCCTAACACCTTCCCATTGCATAACCAACCCCCTTACCCAGATCTCTGACTCTCTTTTACTAGTTTTTGATTCGATAAAACTTTTAGGTTTTTGTTCGCTTTCTAACCATTCCTTTGGATAAATAGAAGCGCGGTGGCGACTCTACTTGTATGATTTACCTTGGATTTAGTCAATATCTCTAATGCTGACGAATACCCCGCTACAGAAAAGTGGTGACTCTACTGGGGAGTACATTTCCCTAGTGGGTTTTGCCTACTTTTCATTTTTGTTGTATTGTTGTGTATATTCTTTTGTGATATATTTTTGTGCAATTTGGGATTACTGTATTGTATGTAATGATTGAATTGCTTGAATATTAATTCCTTGTATGCTTGATGATCTTTGTGAGATGAGTTCTATACCCGAACTCGAGTGCACTTAGGATAGGAGAATGGCATAGTCTTGTTGACTTGTGTGGAGTTCTTCCTTAGCAAGTTGACTTGCAAGTCCATTCACTTGGTGGAGGTCATGTTGGGATCAATAATGTCAGACAAGTAGTTGTGGTTAGACATTACTCTTTCCAATATGAACCTTAGAAGCCAAGGACCTTAGTTTACCAAGCCCATCTTGGCTTATTCTTAGGATGTAGTGCAAAAGTCGTTCAAGTGTAAGATTTGATACGATTGTTACGCGATACTACACTCATAAGAGTCTCTCTCGAGAATATTTTTGGAATACGAGTATTCGTTTCTCCGATAATATCCGAAAGATGGGATGATGACTATGCGAACCTCTTGTAGAACATGTTTGGTAGGTTTAAACCCTAGTACACTCCCTTTGGTTGGTTCTTAACCGAGACTCCATGCTCGTGACTCGCAACAAACCCTTGATTCGTGGTTGATCCATTCATGTGTCCTTAATATTAATGGAACTTGGGTGTTGGTAAGGTGTAAACCATAATCCACCAAAATGGATGATTGATATTAAGGATAACATGATCCATCCCACGACCTTTGTTTGGTGTGCTTTGCTTGATCCTTGAGTGTGATTGGTGCATTCATGCATTCATGCACCCATTTGCATCCATATCATCAAAACAATAAGAAACTTTTCAAGGAATTTAAGAGGTCTATTTGCAAATTTTTAGACATGGAAAGACAAAGAAGGAATACAAAGAAGTACAACTTCAGACAACCAGATTTGAAAGAGTTAAGGAATTTGACATCCTATGTACTAGATCCTTGGGTTTCAAGGCTCGTTTTGGGAAACTTCTTCCTCTTCTGACTACTCAGGTGGATGAAGGGTTGATGAGTGTATTGGTGCAATTTTATGATCCTTTGTACCATTACTTCACATTTCCGAATTTTCAGCTTTTGCCCATGCTCGAGGAGTACGCCTATCTTGTGGGTATACCTATTCTAGACCAGTTACCGTTCAGTGGCTTGGAGAGTATTCCCACTTCTCAAGAGATAGCTGACATGTTGCATATAGATGAATCTCTGGTTAGTGCTCATATGACTACCAAAGGTGGAATTCAAGGTCTCCCTTCTGATTTCCTCATTGCTCAAGCTATTATGTATGGGAATGCCATGAGTGAGGACGCCTTTGAGGCCATATTTGTACTTCTCATCTATGGGTTAGTATTGTTCCCCAACATCGACAAGTTTGTGGATGTGAACGCTATTAGGATCTTCTCTACTCTTAATCCCGTTCCGACTCTGTTGGGTGACACTTATTTTTCTTTGCATATGAGGAATGCAAAGGGTGGTGGCGCCATTGTGTGTTGTTTGACTTTGTTGTATAAGTGGTTTATTTCTCACTTACCACAGACGGTCGCCTTCAAAGAGAATAAGGGATGTCTACGGTGGTCCACGAGGCTTATGTCTCTCACTAATGTCGATATCTCTTGGTACAACCGTGTGTATGATGGTGTGCAGATTATCGACTCTTGTGGTGAATTCTCCAATGTACCTCTTCTCGGTACATGTGGTGGGATTAACTACAACCCTGTTTTGGCACGACGTCAACTTGGGTTCCCCCTAAAGGATAAACCTAATAACATTCTGTTAGAGGGTATATTCTTTCAGGAGGGTAAAGATCCCCAAGGATTGAAAGCTAGGATGGTCCGCGCTTGGCGCAAGATTCATAGGAAAGAAAGGAATGAGTAGGGTCCTAAGAATTGTGTCGCTTTGGAACCTTACACTGCTTGGGTTAGGAAGAGAGCATCTGAGTATCTCATGCCGTACGAGTATCCAAGACCTACACCTTTGGTTATGGCTGGGCCTTCAACCCTCCCTAACCACGGAGTAGAGGAGTTGAGAGACGAAGACCGTTCACGTGCTTGGATCCGCGAACGAGAAGAGTTGCTTCATAAGATTAAGGAAAAGGATGCTTTGATTGAGTGCCTCGAGCATCAGGTTATTGATGATCCTAATGACGCATGGACTTCTCTACTTTCTCAGTCTTCCAAGTTCTGGAAGAGGAAGTACGATCGACTCGCCAAGGAGAAGGGCGATATGGAGGCAGCCTATGAAGAGGAGGTGAAGAGGCTTCGTGCATCCTATCTTCCTGTATCCCGAGCTTTGGATGATTGTTTCTAGGGATCCATAGGATGATTATTTTCCTTTTCTCTTGTATATGGTTACCAATGCTGCACTTCTTTGATGTAAAACTATTTTCCAGATATTAGTAACAAGATACTTTCATATATGATAAATGTTTAATACTTCCAAATATTTGCAAATAGAACTCTAAAATTCCTCTGAAATAAAAACAAATCATATGCACAAGCATTGCATGCATCATGTGCATAAGCAAATTTTGTTCCCAGCTTCTTGTCCTATGGTCTAACTCTGTGTTCTTCATTTATTTTGAAGACAAGCTGACTCACCGGTATTACACCAGAGCCAATTCTTCAAGACTAATGGATCATCTAGAACAAGAAAACCGCGAACTGAAGGAAGAAGTAGCCAGGTGGACTGCCCTGATGGAGTCATTCTTGGCCGCTCATAGCCAATCTTCTCCAACGCCATCAACTCCTCCCAGAGGACGGTCATTTCTGGGATCGTGACTTCTACTGTGCCTACTGCAACGGCCCATTTTGCGCCACCTATGCCAGCCAGGTTCCCTTGGGGAATGCCCCCCAACTTTGTACCAGAGGGTTTCGCCCCTACTCTTGCTTCTTTGTCGGCATCTAGCCCGGTCCTTTCAGTGCCACCGCCCGTTGTGCACACGTTACCAAGGGTCGAAGATACCATCTACCACTCTGAGCCATCTGAGGGCACAGACGTTTATGAAAAGATGGACGATATGAAGGACCAATTCCTTGAGCTTCGCAAGGAACTGAAAACTTTGAGGGGGAAAGACCTCTTTGGTAAAAGTGCTGCTGAGTTGTGCCTTGTGCCCAACATGAAGATCCCTATTAAATTCAAAGTGCCTGACTTTTAGAAGTATAAAGGAAACACATGCCCTCTCAGCCATCTTGTGATGTATGCTCGCAAGATGTCAACGCAAACTGACAACGACCAACTGCTCATCCATTATTTTCAGGACAGTCTGTCCGGTGCCGCTCTCCGGTGGTACATGGGTTTGGAGAGTTCGAACATCCGATCTTTCAACGATCTTGGCGAGGCCTTCGTCAAGCAATACAAATACAACGTGGATATGGCTCTTGATAAGGACCAGTTGAGGGCAATGTCCCTGAAAGAGAAAGAGACCTTCAAAGAATACACCCAGAGATGGCGCGAATTGGCAGCTCAGATAGGGCCTCCCCTTGAGGAGAAAGAGATGACCAAGATCTTCTTGAAGACCTTGAGCTCGTTTTATTACGAGAGGATGATAGCGAGTGCTCCCTCAGACTTCACCGAGATGGTGAATATGGGGATGAGACTGGATGAAGGGGTCCGTGAAGGACGTTTAACTCGAGAGGAAGGCTCTTCAGCAAAGAGATATGGAAGCTTTGCGAAGAAGAAGGAGGGAGAGGCACATGTCGTGTCTTCCCATGTCCAAAGAAGACCCTCTGTGAAGAGGAAGATTGCTCGCCCAGTCAACAATCAGCATCAGGTGGCTCATATAGCACCTGTTTTCAAGGAAGCTCAACATTATCAGCAACTGCAAACTCAGCAGTATCATCAACAACAACAACGTCCATAATAGCAGGCCTACCAGCCTCGAAATAACAACAACAATGCCAACACTAGCTACGAGAGGAAGAGGGTCACCTTTGATCCAATTCCGATGACTTATGCCGAACTCTATCCATCCCTGATCGATAGAAAGTTGATGACGGTGCAAGACCCTCCCGCTGTACTTGCCAACCCTCAGTGGTGGTACAAGCCTGAGCTTCATTGCGTGTATCATTCCGGTGCTCCCGGACACGACGTAGAGAATTGTTATCCCCTGAAGACCAAGGTGCAAGACCTTGTGAGAAGTGGTATTTTGTTTTTCGAGGACGTAGGTCCGAACGTAAAGAAGAACCCATTGCCCGAGCATGGGAAGTCTGTCAATATGGTCCAAGGCTGCCCTGGCAAGTACAAGGTCAAATATGTCAGTCATATCCGACAATCGCTGGTTGAGATGCATAGATTGTTATGTGACTATAGCCATTATGAACATGACCATGATAGATGTAGAGTCTGTTCTGTCAATCAGAGAGGATTTCTCCAGGTGCGCAAAGATGTGCAAGAGATGTTGGACGAAGGAGTCATTGAGATCCTTCAAAATAGAAATGTTAACAAAGATGAGCTCGAAGTCAATGTAATTTCCTCTGTGTTTCGGATACCTGAGCCTGTTGTCATCAAGTATGATGGTAGAAAGCAGAAGGTTTCTCCTGCTCTCGTCATCAAACCAGCCGGACCTGTACCGTACTCCTCTGAGAAGGCGGTTCCTTATCGCTACAATGTTGTATCAGTGGAAAATGGGAAAGAGGTGTCCTTGCCCTCCTCGTCTGTTGTTAACATTGCTGACGTCAGTGGTTTGACCCGCAGCGGTCGTGTATTTTCAGCTCCAGTGAAACCCCAAGCTGATGCTCGAGGAAGTGTTGATGCTGATTTTGTTGAGCGCCCGATTGGGATACTGTGAGCATTCCGAATCCGACACTTGTTGTTAAGGCCTCCTCTATGTTAAAAACTCATGCTTCTACTGGCCCGAGTGGAAATGCGAAAGAAGACTGTGATGAGATGCTGAAATTCATCAAAAGGAGTGAGTACAACGTTGTAGACCAGCTTCTACAAACGCCATCCAAAGTATCTGTGTTGTCATTGCTTTTGAATTCAGAACATTACCCAAAGGCTCTGCAGAAGGTTTTGGATGTGGCATATGTGGATCACGATGTCACGATAGAACAATTTGATAGCATTGTTGCAAACATTACCGCTTGTAACAACTTGAGTTTTTGTGACTCTGATCTCCCCGAGGAGGGAAGAGACCACAACTTGGCTTTACACATATCTATGGGTTGCAAAGATGACGCCATGTCCAATGTTCCGGTGGACACTGGGTCATCATTAAACGTATTGCCAAAATCCACTCTTGCGAAGCTGTCATATCAAGGGCCTCCCATGAGGCAGAGTGGAGTAGTTGTGAAGGCTTTCGATGGGTCTTGTAAAACTATGATTGGTGAAGTTGATCTCCCAGTCAAAATCGGACCATGTGATTTCCAGATTACCTTCCAGGTTATGGATATTCGCCCATCGTATAACTCTCTTTTGGGCAGACCATGGATTCACGAGGCGGGCGCCGTGACATCCACCCTACACCAGAAATTGAAATTTGTTAAGAATAAGAAGCTGGTGGTGGTAGGGGGAGAAAATCTCTCCTACTTAGTCATTCCTTCTCTTACATAGATGCTGAGGATGAAGTTGGAACTCCGTTCCAAGCTTTATCTGTTGTTGAGCCTATTAAGAAGGGTACTTCTTCATTTGCTTCATACAAAGATGCGAAGTTGGCCATTGAGCATGGCGTAACTGCTGGTTTGGGGCAAATGATTTAGTTAAAAGACAACAAGTCTCGGGCTGGCATAGGTTATTCTTCTGGGATTTCCAATACGCAAGGGTTGTTCAAGAGTGGTGGATTCATCCACACCAGTCAAGACGAGGAAGCTGCAGCCATTTTGGAAGAGGACGAAGAGGATTCTGGAAACTTTGTCATCCCTGGAGGGGTTTGCAATAATTGGGTCGTTGTGGATATTCCAACAGTTATCCATGAGTCAAAGTAATGTTCATTGTGTTTAAAAACCCTCTTCCCATGCCAAAAGGAGGAGTGATGACATTGTTGGCGCATAAATACAATGATATTATCATTCAATAAATGTTTGTTTTTCCAATTATTTTCCCTTTTCGCTTTTTGCATGAAATTGGTGATCACATAAAACCTCAGAAATAGAATAAAATCAATCTTTTCATCCGCATAATGATTTGCTTTGTTTGAATTCTAAAAGCTCTTTATATCCAAAAACATTATGCAGGTTGATCAAACCCATTGAACACAATGATCCAACATCATCTCCCAACTATGAATTCCCTGTATTTGAGGCGGAAGAAGATGATGATGAAGAGATTCCTGACGAGATTACCCGTCTACTTGAGCATGAAGAGAAGATCATTCAGCCACATCTTGAGAATCTGGAAACATTCAACTTGGGGTCTGAGGATTACGTACGAGAAGTGAAGATTGGGGCACTCCTGGAAGAGTCTGTTAAGAAGGGGTTGATTGAGTTGCTAAGAGAATATGTCGATGTCTTTTCCTGGTCATATGAAGACATGCCTGGTCTAGATACTGATATTGTGCAACATTTCCTACCTTTGAAACCTGAGTGCATGCCTGTGAAACAGAAGCTCAGAAGAACTCATCCTGATATGGAAGTAAAGATCAAAGAGGAAGTTCAGAAGCAAATTGATGTGGGGTTTCTGGTGACTTCTACATATCCTCAATGGGTGGCCAATATTGTGCCCGTGCCTAAGAAAGATGGAAAAGTCCAAATGTGTGTGGACAATAGAGACTTATATAAGGCTAGCCTGAAAGATGATTTTCCGCTACCACATATTGATATGTTGGTAGATAATACGGCTAAATTCAGTGTCTTCTCATTTATGGATGGATTTTCTGGATATAATCAGATTAAAATGGCACCCGAGGATATGGAGAAGACAACATTCATCACACCTTGGGGAACATTTTGTCATCGAGTGATGCCCTTCGGTTTGAAGAACGCCGGAGGCAAGTATCAACGAGCTATGACCACCTTGTTTCATGATATGATGCATAAGGAGATCGAGGTATATGTTGATGATATGATTGCTAAGTCGAGAACGGAAGTTGAGCATGTAGGGCACCTGTTGAAGCTTTTTCAGCGTTTGAGAAAGTATCAGCTTCGTCTGAATCCCAACAAGTGTACATTTGGAGTTCGTTCCGGTAAGTTATTGGGCTTTATTGTCAGTGAAAGAGGTATTGAGGTTGATCCTGCAAAGGTCAAAGCAATACAAGAGATGTCTGCGCCCAGAACTGAGAAGCAAGTCCAAAGTTTTCTTGGCCGCTTGAATTACATTTCCATATTCATATCCCATATGACTGCCACATTTGCATCGATATTCAAGCGCCTCCGGAAAGATCAGTCTCATGATTGGACCTAGGATTGCCATAAAGCTTTTGATAGTATTAAGGAGTATTTGTCTGAGCCTCTGATCCTATCTCCGCTCGTGGAAGGAAGACCATTGATTATGTATTTGGCTGTTCTTGAAGACTCAATGGGTTATGTACTTGGTCAGCAAGACGAATCAGGAAAGAAAGAGTATGCTATCTACTATTTGAGCAAGAAGTTCACTGATTGTGAGTCTCGATACTCAATGCTTGAGAAGACATGATGTGCTTTGGCTTGGGCCGCTAAGCGTTTACGCCAGTATATGTTAAATCATACGACTTGGTTGATATCCAGAATGGATCCAATCAAGTATATCTTCGAGAAGCCTGCGTTAACAGGGAGGATTTCCCATTGGCAGATGTTGTTATCTGAGTATGATATAGAGTATCGAGCTCAGAAGGCTATTAAAGGTGGTATATTGGCATATCACCTGGCACACCAGCCGATTGAGGATTATCAGTCAGTTCAGTATGACTTTCCAGATGAGGAGATTCTGTATTTGAAAATGAAAGATTGTGATGAGCCTACGCTCGATGAAGGGCCAGAACCAGGTTCCGAATGGAGCATGGTATTTGATGGCGCTGTAAATCAATATGGAAATGGTATTGGGGCAGTGATTATTACTCCTCAGGGCACACATTTCCCTTTCACAACAAGGCTAACTTTCGAATGCATGAATAATATGGCTGAGTATGAGGCCAGTATTATGGGGTTGGAGGAGTGCATTGATCTAAGGATTAAGCAGCTTGATGTTTATGGTGATTCGGCCCTGGTTGTTAATCAGATTAAGGGTGAATGGGAAACAAATCAACCCGGCCTCATTCCGTATAGGGATTATGCAAGGAGGATTTCAACGTTCTTTACTGAGGTTGACTTCCATCATATTCCTCGAAATGAGAATCAGATGGCAGACGCTCTTGCTACACTTGCTTCGATGATTGTGGTTAAACTTTGGAATGAAGTTCCCAATATCACTGTGATACGCTTGGATAGACCAACTCATATATTTGCAGTAGAGGAAGTGCAAGATAATAAGCCATGGTATTATGATATCAAGCGTTTCCTTCAGAGCCAGATTTACCCGCCTGGGGCATCTGTGAAAGATAGGAAGACTCCGAGGAGATTATCAGGAAGTTTTTACCTCAATGGTAATGTACTCTGCAAGAGAAACTTTGACATGGTTCTGCTCAGATGCGTGGATAGACACGAAGCAGACCTGTTGATGACTGAGGTCCATGAGGGTTCATTTGGTACTCATTCCAATGGACACGCCATGGCTAGAAAGATGTTGAGAGCATGCTACTATTGGCTGATAATGGAGTCTGACTGTTGCAAATATGTGAAGAAATGCCATAGGTGTCAGATTTATGCGGATAAGATTCATATTCCCCCGACACTTCTGAATGTGATTTCATCACCATGGCCTTTCTCCATGTGGGGAATTGACATGATTGGCATGATAGAACCGAAAGCATCCAATGGACACAGATTTATTCTTGTAGCAATTGATTACTTCACAATGTGGGTTGAAGCGGCATCATATGCAAATGAGACCAGGCAGGTGGTCGTGAGGTTTATCAAGAATCAACTCATATGCTGTTATGGTGTGCCAGATAAGATCATTACTGATAATGGATCTAACCTGAACAACAAGATGATGAAAGAGCTATGTAGTGAGTTCAAGATTGTGCATCATAATTCTTCCCCTTACAGACCCAAGATGAACGGGGCTGTTGAAGCTTCTAATAAGAATATCAAGAAGATTATCCAGAAGATGGTTATCACGTATAAAGATTGGCATGAGATGTTGCTGTTTGCTTTACATGGATATCGTACATCTGTTCGCACTTCGACAGGGGCAACCCTTTTCTCTCTCGTTTATGGCATGGAGGCTGTGCTCCCAGTAGAGGTGGAGATCCCATCAATGAGAGTCTTGATGGAAGCCAAGTTGACTGATGCTGAATGGGTTCAGAGTCGTTATGATCAACTGAATCTGATAGAAGAGAAGAGATTGACTGCCATGTGCCATGGTCAATTATATTAACAAAGACTGAAGAAAGCCTTTGATAAGAAGGTCAAGCCTCGTGTGTTCCGAGAAGGCGACCTTGTGCTTAAGAAAGTCTTGTCTTTCGCGCCCGATTCCAGGGGCAAGTGGACTCCAAACTATGAAGGTCCATATGTTGTTAAGAGATCCTTTTCAGGCGGTGCCTTGATACTTACAACTATGGATGGGGAGGATTTCACTCATCTTGTGAATTCAGATGCAGTCAAGAAATACTTCACCTAAAAATAAACAAAAACAGAATTGCTCGCTAAGTTGAAAACCCGAAAGGGCGGCTTAGGCAAAAATGAGCGTCTCGGCGGATTGAAAATCTGAAAGGGCGATCCAGGCAAAAGTTAGAGACATAAAAAATAAATGTATGTATCCCATTAGATTGAGTACTTCACCCTGGGGCAATCGAGGCAAAAAAAAATACGGATTTGGCAAGTAACTGCATCCTGACAAGACTTTGTTCTACAACTGTTAACCGTCAGAGATTCTCGCCCATTCATCATCATCCAAAGCTTCAAATACATCAGATTCAGAATTGGTGGAGAAATGGTCATTATGTTCAATGTAGCCCTTTTCCAATATATATCACCAATTTCAAATTTGTAAAGATCTATGGAGTCTTACCATTTGCAGACTACCATTCCATCAAATAAACTTGAGCCTTTATCCAATTATTTGCACTCTTATTTGTTTCTATTCAACAAATGTTTTGCATGTTTTAATTGAAAAAAAAATGTCATTGTTTTAAATAATCAAATTTTTCATAATTTGTTTTTAAACAAAGTGAACATTCACAAAGACATAAGGATACTGGGAATGCCTTCAGTGCTCTCTCAAGGATAGTAAGATTCTTGACAGGGTAAGGCAGTTGTTCATATTCCTAGCATGTTGGTGTCCTCTTCCTCTTGAGCCTTTTGTGGTTTCTCCCCCTAGCAGAGTGTTGGGAAGATTTATTCCTCCCTCCTTCTTTCAGCACAATAGTGATTCTTCCTCCTCGGAAGATGTGATTTCATTATTTGGGACAATGTTTGATGACCTTTGGAAATTTCTGATTTGGTGGTTGTTCCCCACAGAGTTTTATGACCCCCTCTGATGATTTCCCCAGTAGAGTGTTTCCATGGCGGATTTTTGATGATTTTGCCTCCAGTTGGAATGTTTTGCTCATTCCCCTACGGAGATCTTTGTTACCCTGGCTTTCTCTCTTGAGATGTAGTACCGGATGTTTGTACTTGTACGATGAACTTGTTGGTGTTAGAGATACCTGTTTGTCAGCATTTATCATATATAAAACTACGCATGTATGCATATAGTTTTTAAACATTCAGATATTCATATCATATTCTTTGCCATATATCTTTGTTTGCGATCCCCTGTTAATTGGTAATACATTTCCCGAAGTAGATGTCGGTGTCTGAACTCCCCATATAGAGTCAGCCCTTTAAGCAAAAAGTGTTTATCTTTCCTTCCATAATCCCCACCGAGTTATATCCTCGTGGATGATGATTATTTCTGTTTCCACCCAACACATATATTGGGATGGGAGTCCCCATTGAGTTATATCCTCACTGGGATGAGTCTTGATTCAACTTGCCTCTTTAGTTTGATCCTAGATTGGCTTCATTGTGACTGTTTCCTGCGCTTCCCTATGGTATAAATGAATAATTTCTCAGTAATCAGTAATCATTCATCTTATCCCCGGCGGAGTCTGTGGTTTTCTACCCTTATACCGGTAGTTGTAAACCCTATTTCATCCCCTTGCAGAGTTAACCTCTTGTTCATCCTAATCGATGACAGTTACCTTTCCGTGGTTTTCTACCCGGTATCTGGTAGATGTAATCCCCTCTTTGACGATTATCATTATCCAATATTCGGTATTGATAAGTCCTTCACCCCCGGTGATATATCTCTTGGATGATTGCCCTTATCAAGCAGTTTATCCCCAGCAAGCCATATTTCATTTACCGATTGTCGGTAATGGTTGTTACTCCCCTGGAATGGTCATCATTATATACCTAGTTTCGGTATCCCGATGCCTTTCTTTGACTGTCGATTTATCCTTTATTAACCCAGTAACCGGTTGTGGACAATCTTCCATGCGAGTATATTATCTACGTTCTGACGGTAATAGATAATATATCTCATGCACTCTTTGGTCGAAGCCTTTGGTTCTTCCCTAGTTGAGTAAGATTCGTATCCCTTTTTGGAATCGAATGTCCATCCTATAATCGAGTTTGCTTTTATCCCTTTTTTGGATGATGAGTGTCTTGGGAATACTCCCCAACTCACGATTTGGTTGGTCACCTATTATATGCCCAGTAACCGGTATCCTTGGTGTTCCTTCCTTCTGCTCCCTATTATGTCCTTGTGTCCCCCTACGGAGTCAGTTTTTTCCTGAGCCAAAGTTTACCTTTTTAGGTATACCTCAGATGATTTCGGACGTTTGATATCTCTCACCCTTGTACCGGTCTTAGATATTCATTCTTCCCAAGCTTGCTGTTCTCTCACCTTTGTACCGGTGTCCAGATCGCATGTCTCCTTGAGCTTATTACCCAGTAACCGGTAATACCTCATTTGTTATTTCCCCACTTGAGTCCGGATTTTATCCGAAGTATCCGTTATGGATAATTTTTGCTGTATTGGCATTACTCCCCAATACATGCGCCTTTGAGTCAGCTCGGGTCTTTCCATGGATTTACTCCTTTTGGAATTTTGCTCCCCAAGCGTTGAAGTCGTGACCTGCTCACGCATTTTATTCCTTTCTTCTCCCCATGAGAGTCCCAGAGTCTCTGTCCCATGGAGTACATTACTCATATGGTTTATAAGTTTCTCCTGATTTCTTTTCCTTCTTTGTGGACGCATATCTCCACAGAGTGTTACCTTTTGCATACATACATTTGCATCATGAGGTCTCTTAGGGACCAAAATTCGTCTCTCTGTTATTATTTAAGCCCATTCTACCTCGTGGAGACGAAGATTCTAACCTTCACTTCTCCGGCTAGAATGACCTTAAATAGGGGCATCTGTAAGACCCCAATTTTGTCCCTAAGATCCCTCATGGCATCATAACATTGCATTTGAATTGCCTCAAGGATGATAAGCATCTTGGTTCCCCTTACCTTTGGGTGGCACCTCTTGTGAGTGGTTTGAGATCACCAAGCATGTTTGAATTGTATATCATTTCTTTTCTTATTTTGTTTACTAACCAAAAGCACAAAAATATGTCACTAACATTTCTTGTTTGTAGCTTGAGCAATCACAAGGTCAAAAGCCTCTAGGAGATCATAAGTACTAAGATATGGCCAAGAGAAGATGAAAACAAGCATGGTAATGGTTCCCAAAGCTCTCATACATCAAATATGCCTCCCTAGCATCTCGATTCATCATTTTTTATTAAAGCAAGTCAAAGAGTTTGGGGTTTGTTCCCCAAGGAAACCCTAATTCATCTATGTACCACAATGCCTTGCTCTTGAAGCAACCTCAGCCCATGATCAAATACAATCAAGGGAAGTTCTTTAATTCATCATTTCATGCATATTAGAACTTATTTGAGTTCCCTCAACCATCAATTCATCAAGATATGGGACATGGACTTGAGAAGTTGATCAGTCAATTCATCTGACTATTTTTAAATGCACTAAGACCTAACTTTTTATGTGTTGGCCAAATGGAGATAATCCCTAAATAAAAAATGTTCTTAAGGACAATGTGAACAACTTTCATGTTCATCAAAAATTGATTTGAAGCTTGGAAGGTCATCTCCCATTCCAAAACATTATATGTCATTTTGACTGAAACCCTAATTTTAGGTCAACTTCCCAAGAACATAACTCATTAATTTTTTATGATTTTGAGGTGGGATCAAATGAATTGGAAAGATTAAGATATCTACTTCAAGTGTTAGGTTGAACAAAAATTCAAAATCTCAAAGGAATTACATGTGATAATGCAAAACATTATAGGTCACTTTGGACCAAATGCATTGAAAGTCAAAAAAGTCCAACTTCAAGTTCCCATAACTCTTTCATACAAAATCCAAATGATGCAAAATTTAAGTCCATTGTGATTTTCCCGAAACGATCTACAATTTTGATGTTGGAGGTTTTTTAATTTGGGGCTTACATCATCAAAATAGAGGGGCTTGAACATTGGCCAAATTTGGAAACCTTGCCTTTGCATGTTTTGCACCTTACACTTTAAACTAAAAATTCACTAATTTCCACACTTCAAATAGATTTTTGGCCAACATAACATTTTTGCCTTACATCAAGCCCTTTCCAACCATTACTCACATGCTCATGTTTGGATTTGACAAATGACATTTTCGAAGAGGAGAAGTTTTAGGCATAATTGTGCATAACATGTTGAAACTCATTACACAAGCCTATACATTGCCAAATTAGACAAATGGAATTTTCGAAGAGGAGAAGTTCATGATGAACACCATCAAGTTTCAACCTCCGATTTCTCTCACTATGGAGATCTAGAGCAGAAATGGATGGTACAGGGGTGATGTACATCACCCCAGCTTTAATTTGGTACCTAGATCGTTGATTTTGGTTGAGTGTGGATGACCTGTAACTTTGGCCGGAGCTTGAGTGCTCGCCGGAGAAGACGGTGGCGCTGGCCACCTCCCACCATGCCAGATTCAATCTGGATCGTTGGATGCACATCCCACGTTTTAATCTCAACCATGCGTTTTGTTTACTTTCAATAATGCCATGTGCTTCGCTGATGACTTTGGTATACCATGGAAGCGCGCATGTAGAGCGTCTGATCAGCCACGTCAATTAATGAGGCTTGATCAAACGCTCCTGGTTTTTTTTTATTTTCCTATTTTCTGATTTAATTTCTTTTATTTCCATTATTTGCAAAAATTCATATCTTCTTCATTTTAAATCCAAAAAATATGGGACCAATTGCATTCTTCATTTTAATATTTTTTATTTTGTCATTTGATATTTTATGTGAATTTTCTCTTTTCTGGTTATTTTTAATTCATTTTAAATAGTTTCTGATATTCAAAAAATACAAAAATATTTTCCTAATCTATATGAATGATGATGGATCTATGAAAAATATTCTCATCATTTTTTTAATTGATTTGAGATTTATTTGAGATTTTAGTTCAATTAGGTTATTTTTATTCGTTTTTAATTGATTAAAAATAGTTTCTGACTTTTAAAAATGCTGAATTTTTTTGTCAAACTTTGTTTGACCTTGTTGAACTTGGGATAAATCACTTGGACCTTTAAAGGTTGATTTGAAGTGATTTTGAAGTTTGAGCTTTCTTTTATTTTTAATTCAAGTTTATTTTGATATTAAAAATGCCAAAAATATTTTGCTTATTATTTGACCTCCAATCTTCATCCCATTTCTGGTTTCTCATGGTTTGACTTTGACTTCAAATGTCATTTGGTCAACACACATGGATTGGTACATTTTATTTCATCTTATGCACTTTATTCTTTCCATTTTCCTTTTCCATTATTCATCTCTTTCTTCGTTTTCTTCTTTTTCTTTTTGATCAATGAGTTGAAGGTTGATAAGTTAGCATTGATTAGGGAGACTTAATCTTCCTTGATTCAAATCTAATTCATCTTGATCAATTGATCAAGTGAATGGCTTTGCATTAAGGATAGGTTGTTTCCTAAACATGAAAAAGGCTTAAACCAATACAAGATCAATTCTCTTCTTCTTTTTGGCATGGCAAGTTGTTGGAACTTAGTTCATTAATCAAGACTTCTAACTTGTGTTGTTGCCTACATTATTATTGACCGGCCTCAGATAGTTGTGACTTCTACATAAGTCCAATTACGATTGCTTAACATAGCGCTAAATTTGCCTTATGGCACACTAACTACTAACACTAATCATTAACCATTAACCTTTACTTTTTGCACTTTACTTTTATGAAATTTATTATTCTTGTACATATTATCCATTTGCTTTTTATTTTGCTCACTTGAGCACATGTTTATGCTAATGCCATTTTCCTTTTGCTCACTTGAGCATATAATTGTGTATATATCTTTTGTGCTTGTGTTTGTCTGTTTGTTGTGAACCAAATGCAAAGAATTGGACAAAATGGACTTAGATCTTAGGACTTTACCCAAACTAATGGAGTTTGAAGAGCAACTAGGCCTCATGCCTTTAGAATGCTATAAATGTCAAATAGCAACTAGGCCTCATGCCTTTAGAATGCTTAAAGCTTGAAGATGAACATTGAAAGGACCATATTCTAAACTCCCTCTTGTCCATTCTTTGATTTGTAAATAGAACCTTTTGATATGTGTGTTTCTTTGTGCTAGGGATTTCCACTTGAGCCAAATTGAGGAACCATTACCATGAGCTCCTAAGAGAGAGAGATTCAAGATACATTGAGGAACCTTCCAAGAGTTCATTTGATTGTTGATTGCTTGGGTTTATGCTTATGTGATTGCTTATTCCAAAGGATGGAAGCTACTTGGATCATCCATATGATCTCAAGAGAGGAACTCATTTTTGTGGTTTTGTTTCTTATCCCTCATCTCTTGTATGTTTAGGACCTTAGCCCTTCTTCTTCTTCTCTCCACTCTAACCCAAGCCAAAACCTTTGTGCAAACATCTAACACTTATTTTCAACATTAGAAACCTAAGCCTTATGCTTTTGATTTTCAAACTTTCTTTTCATAACACTTATTTTGAATTGAACTTCTAAGTCAACTTTGACCATATTTTGTACATACTTTTCATTGGTAAATATAACCCATTCAAATGTCTTTTGTGGTTTCAATGGCCACTCTCTTAATCAAAACTTTTTCATAACCTTTAGCTATTAGGTTTGAGTTATCCTTGTGGTAGATATAATACTCACCTATATCCGTAGTGATGGACAATGAGTCTTCCATACTTATTATAGGGTTAACCCCTCACTAGCATGTTGAAGTTATCCTCACATGGTGGATTTGTGGTTTTAGGTTGAGTTTTCTCCCTTGGATAAGAAAGGACCTTAAGGCTTTTGGACCAATCAATCCACTCACTCATTTTGAGATTTTTACCCTGAACTACGAGGTTTTGATCCTAATCTTTTTTAAGATGGTACGTAGGCAATGGGTTTATCCATCCAAACACAAATGTAAATAAACTTGTATATTCTCTTCTCATCTCTTCAATCATGTTTGCACAAACCAATTTTACACAAAAAAACAACAACCTTACAACAAGTATGAAAAGGGCTCCCTAGGAGTACCTAGGATAATTTGGGTGCCTAACACCTTCCCATTGCATAACCAACCCCCTTACCCAGATCTCTAACTCTCTTTTACTAGTTTTTGATTCGATAAAACTTTTAGGTTTTTGTTCTCTTTCTAACCATTCCTTTGGATAAATAGAAGTGCGGTGGCGACTCGACTTGTATGATTTACCTTGGATTTAGTCAATATCATTAATGGTGACGAATACCCCGCTACAGATCTGATACGTAAAACTGAGGAACAAGTTGTTTTCTTTATGTTATTATGTTATGTATATTTTAATTTAAATTAATTATTGAACCACTTTTGGTGTGCATGATTTGTTGAGGCTATGGATGCCATACTTTTGTTTAATTTCATTGTTTGGACTATATTTTTTATTAAATGAAGTAACATTCAAACTTCTTGGATTGTGAAGTGACATCCTACTTGGATAGAATTATATTTTGTTATTTAATTATTGAGTAGGGAAGTAGGGTGTTACACATGACATGGGCGTGTAAGAGATGGAATTTATCTTGGATACCTTGTGTACATGTTATTTGTTGCATGTAGTTTAATAACAGCAACCCATAAGACTTTGTTGCATGTGGATGGATAGAATTATATTTTATTTATTAATTATTGAGTCGTAAAGTAGACTGTTAGATATTGGTATCAAAATAGGTAGGTTCGTTCGTTCAGGTGTTATAGTGTGTTAGTAGTGTACGACTGGTGTGTGAATACGGCCGAGTCAAGTTTCTTTTAATCCTTATTTGTTCATGTTGTTCATAACATAGTTGGAAAATTGATGGTGTTAATGCTTCCGATTTACAAGAAGTGGATCAAGCTATGCAGAACAACCAAAGTGGAGGGAATGATGAGTTCTGCAACTTGGGAAAGTTCCAGAGGAATAACCCACCTATCTTCAAAGGCGGGTATGATCTGGATGAAGTGCAGGCTTGGCTGAAGGACATTGAAAATATTTTTAGGGTTATGGCATGTACTGATGCACAGAAGGTGAAATTTGGTACGCATATGCTGGCAGAGAAAGCTGATGATTGGTGGGACAATACACGACAAAGACTAGAGGTTGCAGAGGATGTCACTTGGGCTATATTTAAAGGAGAATTTCTAGAGCGATACTTTCTAGAAGATGTGCATGGGAAGAAACAGATCGACTTTCTAGGGCTGAAACAATGGAATTCTACTGGTGCAGTAGTAGAGCCTTCTAAATGCATAAGTTCGAGAATGGGTTGCATCCTGAGATCAAGCAGAGCATTGGTTATCAACAGATTATGTGGTTTCCGAAACTAGTGAACAAATGCAGGATTTATGATGAGGACAACATGGCTCGGTTTGCTCATTATAAAAGTTTGAGTAAGAAAAGGGGAAAGCAGTTGAAACATGGAAAATCATATAATACTCCATCTGACAAAGGGAAACAAAAGATTTTGAGGGTAAGAAGCCAAGTGAGGGAATGACTCCTGTTCATATCAAATTTTATAGGTGTGGGGGTGCATGACATTGCAACAATGAATGTAAGAGTCATGACACTTTACTGCTGATTGCAAGACTAATGTGGCAACTTATTACAACTATTGGGAACCTGGTCACATCAGCACCAACTATCAAAAGCAAAAGAAAGCTCAGTCTGGAGGGAAAGTGTTTGCACTGGCAGGATCTCAGACTACCAGATCCGACAGGTTGATTCGAGGTACATGTTACATTCATAATATTCCTTTGATTACCATTATTGACATGGGTGCGACACACTCATTTATTTCTATTGACTGTTTGAAAAGATTGGGTCTTATAGTGTCTACTTTGAGTAGTGTACTAGTTATTGATACACCAAATAATGGGTCGGTGACTACTTTGTTAATCTTCTTGAATTGTCCTCTGCCAATATATGGTAGAAACTTTGGTATGGGTTTAATTTATCCTCCACTAAGTGATCTTGATGTCATTCTAGGGATGAACTTGTTGGAATTCAACCATGTTCATATCTATTGCTATAACAAGTCAGTACAAATTCTTGCTCCTGATGATGAAGAACAAGATAGTTTGATATCTTCTAGTCAATTGGAAGAGTTGCTAAAATATGAAGCTAAAGTGTTTGCAATGTTTGCTTCCTTGTCCGTTGAGAGTAAACCAGTTGTAGAAGGGTTACCAGTGGTACGTGAGTTTCCAGGGGTGTTTTCATATGATATTTCAGATTTATCGCCAGAGAGAGGTGGAGTTTTCTATTGATCTTATTCCTGGTACTAGACATGTTTCTATGGCACCATATAGAATGCCAGCATCATATTTGGGAGAAATAAAGATTTAGTTGGGAGACTTACTTAAAAAGAAATTTATCAGACCATGTGTGTCACCTTGGGGACCTCTAGTGTTATTGGTAAAGAAGAAGGATGGCAATATGCGATTGTGTGTTGATTATCGATAGTTGAATAAACTGACGCTTAAGAACAAATATCCACTTTAGAAAATTGAAGATTTGATGGTTCAACTGGTAGGAGCTTGTGTGATTAGCAAAATTGATTTGAGATCATGTTACCATCAAATCCAAGTTTAGGATGAAGATATTCCGAAGACAGCATTTAGAACTCAATACAGTCATTATGAATATTCAGTGATTCCTTCTGGAGTGTCAAATCAACCTGATGTGTTTATGGAATATATGAATCACATTTTTCATCCTTATCTTGAGCAGCTAGTCATAGTCTTTATCGAAGATATTCTGATCTATTCTAAATTGAATGAAGAACATGAAGAGCATTTAAGGATTGTATTACAGGTGTTAAAAGAGAATAAGTTGTTTGCAAAGTTGTCAAAGTGTGAGTTCTGGTTGCAAGAGGTGAGTTTCCTTGGGCTTGTTATTTCTGGTAATGGCATTGGAGTGGATCCATCAAAAGTAGACACACTGCAACAATGGGAGGCTCTTAAATTGATTACAAAGATCAGAAGTTTCATGGGGTTGGCAGGTTATTATCGCAAATTTATTGAAGGTTCTCAAATTTATCCCTTCCGTTAACTCAGTTGATTCGAAAGGGGATAAGCTTATGTATGGGATATTCATTGTGAAGAGAACTTTAGAGAGTTAAAGAATAAGTTGACTACAACTCCAATTTTGATTTTCTAGATCCTGATGAACCGTTTGAGTATATCATGACGCTTCTAAAATGGGTTTGGGTGGTGTGTTGATGCAAAATGGTAAAGTGATGGATTATGCTTCACGACAATTAAGGGTACATGAGCAGAACTATCCTACTCATGATCTAGGGTTGGTAGCAGTGGCATTTGTGTTGCAAATTTGGAGGCACTATATTTATGGTTCAATATTCGAAGTGTTTAGCGACCATAAGAGTTTAAAGTACTTGACCAACAGGAGTTGAATATGAGGCAGAGAAAATGATTAGAATTTCTAAAGGACTACGATTTTGGCTTAAATTATCGTCCAGGTAAAGATAATGTTGTGGCTAATGCTTTGAGTCGAAAGTCTCTACATATGTCGGCGTTGATGATTAGAGAGTTTGATCTCTTTGAGCAGTTTAGAGATTTGAGTATGGTTTGTCAATTGACACTAGGAAGTGTGACTATGAGTATGTTGAAGGTGAATAATGAATTCGTTAAGGAAGTAGGAAGAATCATAAGCTATATGTGAAGCTGGTAGATTTATTGTCTTTAGTCAACCCAAACGAAGAAAGTGACTTCAAAGTGAATGAGCATGGAGTACTAAGGTTTCGAGGTAGAGTATGTGTGTCTGAAAATTCTGAGTTGAAGAAAATTATGAGGTTTCAATGTCATATAAGCAGTCTAAGTATTCATCCTGGAGCTACTAAAATGTATCAGGATCTCTAAAAAAGGTTTTGGTGGCCAGGCATGAAGCTATACGTGGCATAATTTATGTATGCATGTTTAACTTGCTAGAAGTCAAAGGTATAGCACTAGAAACCTTCGGGTTCGATGCAACCATTGGATATTCCAGAATGAAAATGGGATAGTATTTCTTTGGACTTCGTGATCGGATTACCGAATACTCCAAGAGGGTTTGATGCGATATGGATGATTGTTGATAGACTAACAAAATCGACCCATTTTATTTCGATTAATATCAGTTTCCCATTACAAAGGTTGGCTGAGATTTATATCATAATAATCATAAAGTTACATGGTCTCCTGCCGAGTATAGTTTTTGATAGAGACCCACGGTTATATCCAGATTTTAGTGAAGTTTGCAAGAAGCTTTGGGTACTAAGCTTAGGTTGAGTTTTGCTTATCATCCGCATATTGATGGTCAGATAGAGAGAACTATTCAGTCATTGGTGGACTTGTTAAGGGCTTGTGAGCTCGAAGAAGGAGGTACTTGGGATAGTCATCCTCCATTGATAGAGTTCACTTATAATAATAGTTTTCATTATAGCATTAGAATGGAACCGTTTGAAGTGTTGTAGGGTCGGAGGTGTAGGACACCTCTGTGTTGGTACGAATCTAGTGAGAGTGTTGTACTTGGACCGGAAATTGTCTAGTAGACTACTGAGAATGTGAAGTTCATCCGAGATGAAATAAAAGCATTACAAAGTAGGAAAAAAATCTACCATGATAAGAGGAGGAAAAATATATAATTTAGGGAAGGTATGTGTGCCTAAGAGTCAATCATGTGACTGGTGTTAGGTGTGCATTAAAATCAAAGAAGCTTACTCCTAATTTTATCGGCTTGTATCAGATTTGTCAGAAAATTAGAATCATGGCCTATAGAGAAGCATTGCCACCCGATCTTTTGAATTTTCATGACATGTTCTATGTGTCATAACTTTAGAAGTATATTCCTGATTTATCTCATGTGATTAAGATGGATGATCTGCAAGTGAAGGACAACCTTACGGTAGAAGCATTGCATATGTGGATTGAGAACCGAGAGTTGAAGAAGCTGAAGGGAAAGGATATTGCTCTAGTGAAATTTTAAAGGGATGAGCCACTAGAGGAAATACGACTTGGGAGCTGCAGAGTTGGATGTGAGAAGTATATCTGAAGCTGAAGGTCGTTGAAGGCTTCAATGTCTTAGGAGTCGATGCTATGGAGATGTGCTTAGTAGATGATGTGGTTATACCTCCAAAGTTAAAAGCACCTAAGTTTGAGAAGTACAAGGGCGTTAGTTTCCATAAGAACCATCTCCGAATGTTTGTCAAAAAGATGTATGCCTACGTAGGAAATGAGAAGTTGATAATGCATAGTTTACAAGACAGTCTAAGTGTTGCATCCTTAGATTTGTATATGCAGTTAGAAAGAATTCACGTCAAGAACTAGGGGGACCCTGTGAATGCTTTCTTGAGGCAATACAAGTACAATTTGGAACTGGCTCCTAACCTCATACATCTACAAAATTTCTCTTAAAAAGGGAATGAATCCTTCAAAGAATATGCTTAGAGATTGAGAGAACTGGCTTCTCGTGTACAACCTCCACTCCTAGAAAGTGAACTGGTCGATATGTTCATGGGCACCCTGCAAGGCACATACTACAAGAAGATGATAGGATTTGTATCAATATGATTTGTTGACTTGGTGATAATTGGAGAAAGGATTGAAAATGGTTTGAAGAGTGGTAAGATAGGAAAATCATCCTCTAGTCAACAAAGCAATAAGAGGTGTTCCAATAATAACACCTCAAAGAATAGTGAGACTAATGTTGTTACAATGGATGGGTATTCTCAAGCTCAATAACCTATAACACCGCCTTTGTAGAAACAACAACAACATAATGGGTATCCTTGAAGGGATCAACAGAGGCTGAGGAAGGACTTAGACCCCATACCAATGACGTATACTCAGATCCTGCCTTAGTTATTGCAAAAAGGGTTGGTGGAGACTAGACCTCTTGTGCCTCCACCAACACCTCCTCCTTGTGGCTATGATGTTAATTCCAGATGTGACTTCCATACTGGTGCACTAGGGCATACTACAGAGATATGTTTTCCTCTCAAATTCAAGGTACAAGACTTTCTCAATCGAAATATTATTTTTTTCACTGTCAAAAATCCAAACATCAAGAATAATCTGATGTTGGGGCATACTGGCTCAACTGTCAATGCCATCAAAGGATCAAAAGAAAACATCCTAATATGGAGGGAATACCAAGTAAAAACTCTGATGTCTAGGATACGTGAAAAACTGATTGGCTACAAGCTATTCAAAAAGTTGTACGCCGATTCCAAAGTTTATCTGCTAAATCCTAACAAATGTAAGAAAATGAAGAAGTACCTTCAGCAGATGATGGATCAAGGCTTGGTCCAAATCGGATACACGAAGAAAGTAGAGGATGTTTCAACTATATAATCTAAAGGGTGCATACCCTTTGAGATCCCTTATTAAAGAGGAGAGGCACAAGCATCATTTCAGATTCTCGTACCAATATCTTTTCATGCACTAATTCAAATACCAGTTCCACTACCTTTTCAAATTCCATACTGATGAAGTCAAAAGATCCTAGTATCTTCCATGTTCCTACACCATTCCAATTTAAAAGTACTAAATCAATACCGTGGAATTATAATACCATGGTGTATGTGGGAGAGAAGTCTCTAGTACTAGAACCAACAGTTACTAATATTTTCGGTATGAGAGGTATGACTCGTAGTGGAAGAGTGTTTCCTCTTGAACAACCACCAAAGAAGAACACTCCTGAGAGTTTAAAAGGAAAAGAAGCTATAATCTCATGGGAGGGACCTCCCAAGACAGTTGTGCCTCAAGAAGAAGCAGACGAGTTCTTAAAACTTATCAGAAACAGTGACTATAGGGTGGTGGATCAATTAAACCGGATGCCTTCTAAAATATCTATATTATCTATTTTGCTAAGTTATGAGGCTTATAGAAGACATCTATTGAAGATTTTAGAGAGGCACATGTCATCTTGGATATAACAGTAGATCAGTTCAACAAAGTAGTGGCTAACATTATTTCCAGCAGTTGCTTGGTGTTCAGTAATGATGAATTACTGGCAAAAGAACAAGCCCATAACAAAGCCTTACAAATATCAATTAAATGACAGGATAGTCTCCTCTCAAGGGTATTATTGGATATAGGTTCATCTATGAATGTCATGCCTAAAAACACTCTCGGGAAACTGAATGTTGTAAGGACTTTCATCAGTTTTGGTGCTTAGGCCGTCAATGACATCGACCATCAATATCTCCACAGTCTCTACAAAGAGATCCTATTAAACTTTGGGATCAGATTCAACTTCATTCTAGGACTTCTATTTTTCATCAAACTTGAGTCTCCCTTCCTTCAGCGTATTCTGAACCAACTCCCTGAAAAGGACACATTGAGAAGTTTTATGACGAGGAAAATTATGGAACTTAAAAAATCCTTTTTTTTATTTCTTTGTTCCAATGGAGGAGTTTTGAGTCCATGAGGGACTATGATTTGGCAATCAGAAACTAACAAGTACATTTTTTTGTCACACTTAGTTACATAAAATGTGTATGTTTTTGTGACAAATCTCTCGCTTTTTTCCAGCTCGACGGGATTCTTCCAGTTTGAAGGTTTCAAAAAATTACAAATGTAAGGTTTACCTAGCTTTAACTCTTCCAGAATAACCTCACCTTCTTTGACACAATCAGTATTAGATATTTGGTTTATTTCGTCTATTTTGACTTAGGCTAGTTTTTCTTTTATATGGTATTTGCTTGAACTAGTTTTTTCAGCCTTCAAGCATCCAACTTGTTCAACTCTGTCTGCTAATTTGGTTGTGTCTCTTAAATATTGTGTGTCTAATTTCTTCCTAATGGAATAATCTAGACACCATGTGATTAGTTCTATTAATTGATGCTCAGGTACATGAGTGACGCACCTTGCTTTCAATATCCTTAACATTTTGAGGTAGTCATTTATTGATTCATCCATCTCGTGCCTCACACTAGCTAACTATTTGAAGCTAACCTTGGATTGTCCCATGTAAAATTGTTCATGGAATACTCTTTCCAATTGATTCCAACTGCATATGGAACTTGGGGGTAAGGTGGTAAATCATGTAAAAGAATGTTTTGTTAAAGAATTTGGAAAGAATTTCATCTTCAAATTTTCATTATTAGCTATGTGTCCCGCCTCAGACTGATATCGTGCCACATGTTCGACAGTGGATTCATTAGTATCCACATGTTCCACATGTTCCAACCCTTTGATAATGCAGTTTGCAATACATAATCAGATAGGGAAGAGATAAAATTTGGCCTATGCAGACCAACATTGAAGTCATTTTGGGCCAAAATTTGTTCAACCACATTAGTTATATTGTTTTGTCCCACGAAATTGTTTTGCTGGACATTTCTAACTACTTAGTTAGCATCTTAGTTTCAATGCACCATTACTACCTCAGGGCCATTTTGGCATGTGTTTCCTTCAACTACCCTGGGCATGGGTGGTTCGACAGGTATCACCTGTTGTGTTATTTGATTATCAGGCACTTGCTAAATAGGCGTTGGAGGAGAACCAAAGAAATTGGTGATTATACCCATTTGTTGTGTCAATTATTGGTAACTTTGGTTAGTGTTCTGAATCAAAGGATTTAACATTATGCCTATTTGTTGCGTCAACATGTTAACCATTTTGGGATTACTCTCGTCCATTTGTTGTGTTACAGACCAGAGAGAATTATTGGTTAAGGATGGCATGTCTAGAAGAATATATGATAATTGCCTTGGTGGTTGTGCCATTCGACCAAGGTTTCTAGTAGCCAAACCTAATTCTAAATATGGATTAATAGGTGATTCAAAAGCCAATGCATTATATGCATACATATATGCTCTAGGGTGCAAGCTTTCCATTATCGTAGTTGGCATGCCATAAGGTTGTTCCCTATCATTTAGAGGTAACATTAAACTCAAAGGAAAATGAGGTTTTGGTCTCATATCATATTCTGCATAGCCTAAGGGTAGTCGACACACTTGTTACTTATGGTAAGGATACCACCATTTTTTGTGATACAATTGATGTCGTTATCTGACTTATAACGGTAGGCATTTCTCCAACAGAAGTTGAAGTTCCTACATTACCAGTCATGGATTCAACTAGTTATTCTTTTGAGTTTGGAGAATTGTTCTATGGAGGAGGAGGTTTTTATACGGCGGACGTGCCATTTCAGAAAGAGTCTTACGACTCCTCAGACGTATACACACTCGACAACCGAAGTCATTTCATGAACGAAGAACAAATTTTTTGGATAAAAGAAACACAACTTTTCTGTAAAACTTAAACTCTTTACATAAAAGGGTCCCCCTGGGTGTGCCAATTTGTTTACTGATGTTTTTAGTAAACTATCATGAGTTTAGTTCACTTAAAATATTACCTAAAAAAATCTCAAAGATAATTTATGCAAATATAAATTATGGTGAAAAGTGCTTGTAAGTTGGGTTTAAATGTTTAGATAGAGAGTAATTGAATGAAAAAGATAGATATTCGATAATTCTAATAAACGACAAACAAAGTAAATGAAGTAAATTATATTTAATGTAAATTCTTTGAATACAAAATATTTGCATAAACTTTAAATGATGGACACGGACTTGTATGTCTTACAAACTATTTCACTCTATAACTCGGGTACTTTGGTTTTATAGAGAATTGGTGAGAATTTGAGACCCTGACTACAATGCATAAGCCTTCATTATATATTGTTACAAAGAAAATCGTCGACAATAGTTAAACCCTATAAATCTGACACGTATCCCAGTACTTAGGCATTCATGCTCAAACTTGCCTCAATGCGTCTTCAAGGATATAACTACTAAAAAAACCAAACAAACATGGCCATGATTATACTGATAACCTTTTCTAAACATGTTACCGACCTATGTCTAAGGTGGATACATCTCCAAATCAAATATTCTTAGGACTTAAAAATATCAATTTTTTGGCTTAAGCTTTTAGACACATAGTAATCTCAACGTATCTTGACCATCAATTTGTTGACTTTTCACATAGCTAAAAATCTCAAGCTAACATCGAGTTATCAGAATAGGAGCATTTATAAATAAGGAAATTTAATTTCTTCCTAACAAACCCTATTACAATGTGATGTACTAGTTTTAATCCCTAAACCTATTTTATTCAAGGCAGTCCTTTGATTTGATAGGATGAAATATAGGTTTTATTTTCCCTTACTAAATTTACTTAGGGTTTCATACATATGTTTCACTTCCTTTTTCATCGACACATAAGTCTCACATTTACCAGCTTGGTTTCTAATATTAGCCATTTCATATGTTATTATTTCATTGCAATTTCTTAGAAACTCATTGTAGTGTTTAATATTTATGTTACACTTTTCAATCTTATCATGTTCATCAATTAAGTTAGTGTTTAATTTAAACAAATATTTGTATGACATCTTCCCTGTGAGAAACTTATCAAGCAAACTTGTTAATCTTCTTCGTTGGAAAAGATTCTTTGAAGATTCTACTAGAGGTTCTTTGATGAAGTTGCTAGAGATTCTTCTAGGTTTGAGCTCATCCCTTCATCTTTTAAAAGTTGAATCAACTAATTCAATTTATCGATGATTTCTCCCTTCTAGAATTTTTCATGAAATTTATAAACATTTCCATTTCTCTATTTAAGGATTCGATCAGGTTTATGATTCCAATTGTTAATTCATATAATTTTATTAGCAAAAAAAGTTCTAACCCGGCTTCCAAAAATTCTAAGGGCTGAAAAACATTTGTGAAAGAAACATTCATATTTATTTTCTTCAGTTCGTGTGTTCATTCCTTTTTGTTTGATACTTGGAGATACTTCATAGATCATTTCAAGAGTTTCCCACATTTCCTTGGTAAATTTACACTTAATCACATAAATAAATTGATTTTCATTTAAATACAGAACTAAAAGAATTTTTGTTTTAAAATTAATTTCAAACTTTCTCTTTTTCTATTTGGTTCAAAGATAATCAAGTTTATCTATTACTTCCCTATTAATACAATAAGTAGGGATAAACATATCATTGATTATTGTTCCCATAATTCACGATCAAAGCTTTGAAAGAATATTTTAAATATATTTTTCCATAATTCAAACCTATCACTATTAAAAGGTAGAGGCGTGCTTAGGAAAATAGTCTTGTTAAAAAAAATTGTTGGAAATCATCTTTCTTCTAAAACAATTAGTCCTTAAACCTGAGTTAGGCTCTAATGTCACTTTTTGACATTTGACTTCATACATAAGAAGGGGGTGAATTGTGAAGGTTTGAAAATTGTTTATTTAAAATAAAATTATTTGACAAATGAAAGTTTGAAAATATTTTATAAAAACATTTTAATAAATATGTAGTGGAAATTCAAAGGAAAGAAAATTACTCAAAGTTAAGGATATAATAGAGAAATGATACTAGAGAATGATAAACGTTCAGTCAAGAAGATTTAATCATGTCCCCAAAAAATTGATCTCTGAGTATCCACTATTCTTGAGAGCTCTTAGAAGGTTATGCCCAATAACCCCCTTATACATGGAAATGAAATTCCAAGCTTACTTCTAACTAAATAATGAACACGGCTTGAAGCGGTTAGTCTTCACACCAAACAAAGATTTTGCACATGTTGATCTCGAACCAAGACGTAATTTTGAGTTGGTTATCCTCTGAATTGAACCCAGGTTTTATATTGGGTGACCACGAGTCGAGACGGAGTTTTAAGTTGGCTATCCTCTAAATCAAATCAAGATTTATACTAGGATGATCTCGAACCTCCTGAGTTTTTACACCAGGTTAGTCTCAAAAACCAAGAGAGATTTTACACCAGGATGATCTCGAATTAATAGAGTTTTTAATTGGGTTGAGCGCAAGAGTTGTTGTGGAGAGTTTTATTGGCAGATCTTCACGAACCAAAAGAGATTTTTTTTATGGGGGGGATTATGAACCAAACAGAGTCTAAGACAAACCCCCAGAATAAAAATAAGAGTGTTTTCAATGGTTTATCTCCCTACCAAAATAATAACTTCCTATGGATGAATTATTTACCCAAGAGAAAAAATCTACTCTTGATAAATTTAAAATTTTGCCCTCACCCAAATAAAATTTCTCACTAGACTCAAGAGCCCTCTCAAAGCACTATGGATAAAATATGTGAGAAAATATATAAGACCTAGAGAGGTCATGAAAGAAATGAAAAGTGAGGTTTTTCATGTTTTCTGTAACACCCTAAACCCCTAAATAGTTAAATCATGGAATAATTCAAGTATTCATCACAATACACGCGTTTAGGATGTCATTCATCATAAGACACACATGGAATTGCATGCTCACATTCACTTAGGGTATCATCAAAGTGAAAACCATCAAATAAGCATGCTTCAAAATAATTAAGTCTCATTTGAATTAAAACAATGTGGAAAAAGTCTTCACCAAGCACTACCATAAGGTAGCTCTGCATGTTAGCTATCTAAGCTTCGAACAACGTCTCATTTGGAGTTACGAAACTCAAGTTACGCTCGAAAATGTCTCATTTAGTACAAAATCCAAGGGATGTTATGGCCGCCCATAGCAGCTGCTACAAGTAAGACCCCAATTTTGACCCCTAAGATCCCTCATGCCATCTCATAGCTTTGCATTGGCATTGGGATCACACCTTGGTATTCACCTCACCTATCATTCGTTGGGTTTTTATTGGGAGAGATCACCAAGAATATATGATTGTATCATACTTTATTTTCTTTGTTTACTAACGAAAATACAAAAATATGTCTAGTATAGCTTTATTTTTTTTGTAGGTATTGTGTGTGTGTCCATTTGTGCCCCACCAAGCCCACAACTAGGGCTTGAGACCCTTAATGTAATATATCAAATAAAAAAAGGTCCACATTGATTTTAAACATAATATATGGATCCCCATGTTCTATTTGTCATTTTGATCAAGAGTTCATCAAGAGTTTGAAGCTTGTTTGTCAAGGAACCCCTAATTCATCTGGGTATCTTGTGTGCCTTCCTCAGAAAGTTTCTTCAACATTTGGTCAAAGATATCAATGTATACTTAATTTTACATCATCAATAGAATATATGATCCTATATGAGCCCCTAAGAGCAAAGTAACTTCAAGTATGCAAGTTGATTCAAGGAAGTTGACCAGAAAAGTCAACTAGTTAAATCTAGGGTTTCCTAGACCCTATCTCCTATAATTTTGTCATATGAAAATTATTCAAAGAGAAAACTTACTCTTTATGACACTACAAACATCTTTCATGTTGGCCTAAAGAGTTAATTGTTCTTGGAAAGTCATTTTTTATGGTGAAATATTATAGGTCATTTTGTTTGTGCCCTAGATAGAAGGTGCACTTCCAAGAGCCATAACTTCCTCATTTTTTATGATATGAAGATGATAAAAGTTTAATGATTAATATCAAGATGTCTTCTTCAATGTTTCTCCTTTGATAAAGATAAAATTATACTTTAAAAGTCATGTACCATGAGGAAACATTATAGGTCCATTTTGGTCCTCATCATTGAACCAACAAATTTTCTCAACTTCTAAAATCCATAACCCCATCATCCAAACCCCAAATGGGGCCAACTTTTTGGTCAAATTTAAGCTAACTTAAATAGATACAACCTTGTAGAAGTATCCAAGTTCATTTGAAGCTCACATCAAAAGTTATTCAAGGTGCAAAGAGAGGTCATTTGGCTTACAACTTAGAAAATTTTCTAAGTATGTTTGATACCTCCACCTTCAAGACCAGTTTTCTCGATTTTCCAAGCTTCAAATTGAAAAAGTCATAACATAAAAGTTGTTACTTATGATGAGATATTTCTAATAAATCCAAGATCACATCATTTGGATTAGAAATGAGGGACTTGTGTATGAGGTCGTTCCATGGCTTATTTTGGCAAGTTTTGAGCTCCAAAAAATGCACAACTTTGCATGGCCTTGTGTAATGATTTTAGTAACCTCCTTGCACTATTTATAATGGATTTTAATCATTAATTAGGCTTGTACTATCACCCATACACCCATTAACCCATGAACCAAAAATTGATCATTTTTCATTCAAAATTGGAAAGGGGCACATATAAATTGCTTGGCCTATAAATTAAACACGATTTGCTCAAAAATAGAAGGAGGAGACTGCCCAAGCTCTGCTATCCATTTCCATAACCTCACACTGTTGTATTCTTTCAATATTTATTGAGAAATCAAGTTTTTGTTCAACTCAAGTTTCTGAACAAAAACTCCAAAGATTCATTCCCTTTTCCACTTCATTGAGTTTCTGCAAGCAATAGAAAGATAAATCACGAAGAATCACATCAAGAACAAAGCTCAGAAGCAGCTCAGAGAAGGTGAATTTCACAAAACTTCATCTCTTCGGTTCTCCCTCCATACTCTCGATCTAAACTGAATATTGTGATGGCTGAAGTCCTACCAAGATAGGCAACATGACTGAGTTGTTTTGGGCTTGATTTTAAGCAACTCGGGTTGAACACCTCTTGTTTGATCTTCATTTTTCTAATTATAGAGTGAGATATGGAACAAACAGAGGTCATATTCGCGATCCTTGCAATTTTTCCTTTCAAATGATGTTAGATCCATCAATTTCTGGGCAAGTTTGTTCTTGACAGTCCAGTGACCCTCACCGGAGAAGACCACCGGAGCTAGGGCCCCGGTGGTGGCGTGTCAATGCCCTCACCCTTGGATCTCTCTTCCCTCTTTTAATCAGAGCCTTTGGTTGCTTTTACCATGTGTGTAGTGTGCTGACGAAGGGAACACATGGAACATGCGATTTGGATCATCAGATCTGCCACCTTAATTAATGAGGGGTGATCTGATGGCTCCTGATTTTCCATTTTATTTTATTTTTTCTAAATTGATTTTTAAATAGCCATTTCTTTTAAAATTCACGATAAATTCATTTTTGATCAAAAAATAATAGGACCAACACCAAAAATTCACAAATATTTTCTTCTTCCCATTTATGATTTAAAATTAATTTTTGGATAAAGTTTGATATTTTTGGTGAATTTTCTTATTTTTACCTTGGTTTAATTAGTTTTTAGTTACTTCTGCCTTTTGAAAAATACCAAAAAAATTAGTGAATGGTCATTTGACCTTACTTGACCTATGATAAATACCATGGCCATTTCTTTGGTGTTTTGAAGGGGTTTTAGGTTTTTGATCTTTGAAAACTTTTTTTCTTTATTCTTAAAAATGTTTTAAAAATAGTTTAATTGATTTAATGATTTGGTGAGCTTTGGTGTTGACTTTATGTTGACCTTACTTATGTTTGGCCTTGGTCTTGGTTAAATTGGACCTTGACTTGGTCAATACCATTGGATTTAGGAGGTTGATGAAGTTTAAAACTTCATCCCTTAGACGAATGAATGGTATTAATCAAGTGAGGTTCATACCTTAACCAATTTAGGATCCCCTTCATTTCATCTCTCCATTTTCATCTCATTTCTTCCCCAATCATCTCTTGGTCAATGACTTTTCATGGATCATTAGCTAGTTGATTCATCAATGACCTTGTGTCATATGAATCAATATATGCTTGATTAAGATATTCCCATCCTCTCTTGTTTTTGTGTGTGGTATACTTTAGGACCTTGATCTATGATACCTTGTCTCTAGCATACATTAACACCAACATTATTATTGACTGACCTCGGATATGTATGTCTTCTACATAAGCCTACTTAGGATTTCTTAACAAAGCGCTAAATTTTCCTCAAGGCACAAATTAACATACTAACTTGACGACTAACATTTAATGTTCTTGTCATTTACTTTAATGCAATTTAAATTCTTGCACTTTATCATTCCTTGTTATTTACATTCATGCAAATTGTTTACGCTTTAGTCATTTTCTCTTTGCCCACTTGGACCTATGTTTATGCTTCAATTATTTTTATTTTTGCTCACTTGAGCCATTATATTTTGTGCTTGTGATCATATTTTGTTTGTGGTGTTAGGACCTTAAAAAACTTAATAAAAAAAAACACTAAAAAACACATTGGTGGACTGTTGGATCTTTGTTTGTGACTAGATTTGGATCAATGGACTTAGAGTAGGCAACATTCCTGAGCTTGGAAGAAAAACTTGGCCAATGCCATTAATTTGAGACCAAAAACATGGCTAATGTCATTCATCTGACACAAGCTTGAGAGACTCCCTTGGGTTTATTTGATGCACTCTTTCTCTTTGTCTAAATTTTTATTTTGATCTTATTTTCATAGGATTTATTAAGAGAGAGAGAGAGAGAGAGAGAGAGAGAGAGAGGGCCATAAGATTTATTTTCATCTAGTATTCCTCAGTCTTCTAGTGCTTGGAAGAAGATCGTCGATCACCTCGTCACTGAGAAAGCTCATATGAAGACCTCCTACGAGTCAGAGATCATACACATTCAAAGGAAGTACATGCCCATAGCGAGTTCATATGATGCAGTTGCTAGGGATCCTTAGGATGTTATTTTCCTTTTCTCTTGTATTTGTATTTTGGTTTCTGAAATTGTACTCTGTGTAATCCTTCCAAATATTATGAATAAAAATGAGATTTTATGATAAATTCAAATTGTTGTTATTGATTATTATTGTAGAAATATTTGCAAATAAGACTTTGTATGTTCCTTAAAAATAATAAAATAAAAAACATTACATTCATGCATCATTTGCATGCAGGTTTCTTGCATTCTAGCCCTTTGGCCAGGTGTCTCATGATCTTCATCTTATATTAGTCTAGCTGACGCAACAGTACAACACACGTGCTAATCATCAACACAAGATGGATCAATTGGAGCAAGAAAACCCTAAACTATAAGGAGGATACCTTGTCCAACTTCTTGGTAGACACTGGTTCATCTTTCAACGTTCTACCCAAGTCTACCTTGGATAGGCTATCTAATAAAGGAGCACCCATGAGATATAGTGATGTGACTGTGAAGGCATTTGGCGGTTCTCACAAAACCGTCATTGGAGAATTTGACCTCCCAATTAAGATTGGTCCGAGCGATTTCCAAATTACTTTCCAAGTAATGGATATCCACCCGGTCTATAGCTTCTTATTGGGTAGGCCATGGATTCATGAAGTAGGTGTTCTCACGTCAACTCTACACCAAAAGCTCAAATTTGTCAAGAATGGGAAGCTTGTTATTGTTGGAGGCACTGTTGGTGATCCACTAATCATCTTTCACGTATGTTTAAGCCGAGGAAGCTGTTGTAACTCCGTTCCAAGGTTTCTCTGTGGATAATATGATCCATAAGACTGGGGTATCCATGTATTCTTTGAAATATGCGGAAGAGATTGTTCAGGCTGGGGACACACACAATTAGGTCATGTCGTGGAAGTGGTTGAGAACAAGAATCAGGCCGGTTTGTGATTCGATCAATGGCCGTTCAAGAAGGAAGTTAAGGTTATGCAAAATATTTTCCGTAGCGGAGGGTTCATCCACAAGGAAGAACAACACTCTATTACAATCCTTCATGAAGATGAAGATGAAGAAGAAGACGATGCCAACTTTGTAACACATTGACAAATTTGCAACAATTGGGTTGTTGTTGATGTTTTTGTTATAATTCATCGTTCAAAGTAATGTACCTTATTTTTTAAAGAAAAAACCTTCTCCTATTCCTAAGGGAGAAGTGAAAACATTGTTAGGCATTTTCAATTATCATCCATAAAATACGATTTTATTCATCCATATTTATGTTGTTTTTACTTTTGCTTTTTTTCTGAAAATGGTAATCACAAAAAACATAAACAGACAATAATTTTTCCCATATCTGCATATTATTTATTTGCACTTCATTTTTCTAAAATCAAAATATCAAATCATTATGCAGGTTGCTTCTCAAACACATTGAAAATAATGACCCTACTCCCTCTCCGAACTTTGATTTCCCTGTGTTCGAAGCTAAGGAAGAGAATGATGATGAAGACGTTTGTGATGAGTTATCCTTTTTTCTTGAGCACTAGGAAAGAACCATTCAACCGTTTTAAGAACAAATTGAGTTGGTTAACTTGGGTTCCGAAGATAATCTCAAGGAGGTCAATATTAGGTCATAGCTTCATCCAGAGGTTAAGAAGGGGTTGATTGAGCTTCTTCGAGAGTAATCTGATGTGTTTGCTTGGTCTTATCAAGACATGCCAAGTCTTGATACCGATATTGTGGAGCATAGATTTTCATTGAAGCCAGAATGTCTGCCAGTCAAGCAAAAGTTAAGAAGAACTCACCTTGACATGGCCGTGAAGATCAAGGAAGAAGTCTAAAAGCATATTGATGCCGATTTTTTTGTTACCTCCGAATATCCTCAGTTGGTGGTGTAAGACCCCAATTTTGACCCTAATATCCCTCGTGCTATCTCATCATATGCATTAGCATGGGGATCACATCTTGACATCCTACTTACCCCCTTATTCATTGGGTTTGCATTAGGAGAGATCACCAAACACCATTTTATTGTATCATACTTTGTATTTTTATCACTTTTACTAGCCAAAATACCAAAAATATGTTTTTGTATAATCTAACTCTTTTTTAGGTAGGGCACATGCTCACCTTTGATCTATCAAGCTCATATATAGGGTTTAAGACCCTCAACGCAACGAGTTCAATCAAGAATTGATTTACTATGGACCTAAGCATCATATATGACTTCTTCAAGAGTTTGGAGTTGATTTGCCTTGGAAACCCTGATTCATCTGGGTATCTTATGTAACTTCTTCAATAAGTTTTTTCAACAATTGATCAAATATTTCAAGGTATACTTCAAATTTCATCATCTTATGCATATATGATCCTCCATGAGTCCCAAAAGTCAATAGAACATCAAGCTATCAAGTTGGTTCATGGTGGTTGACCAAAGGAATTCATCTGATAAAAAATGGGGTTCCCTAGACCCTATCTCCTACAATTTGTGTCATATGAATATGATTCCAAGAGAAAAGTTACTCTAAATGATGTTCCAAACAACTTTCATTTTGAGGTCAAGAGATATATTTGCTTGGAATGTCCTTTTTTATGGTGAACGATTATAGGTCATTTTGTTTAAACCCTAATTGGGAGGTCAACTTCCCAAGGCCATAAGTTGCTCAATATTTATGAGATGAAATCTATTCAAGTTGCACAATAAAATTCAATATGTATACTTCATCTTTGATGTTTATAGGGAGAGGAAATTCAACTTTTATATGCATGTGATATGAGGAGACATTATAGGTCATTTTGGACCCATGCCATTGAACACATGATTTTCCTCAACTTCAGAAATGCATAACTTGTTCATGCTAGATCCAAATGAGGTCAAATATGTGACAATTTTGAAGGACTTTGAAAGATATACAACTTTGATGAAGTAATTTTTCTCATTTGAAGCTCATATAAAAAATTAGCCAAGGTGGAATAAGTGAATATATAGCTTGACACTTCGATTTTTTTTTGATATGTTTGATTTTCCCAACTTCCACCTCAAGATTAATCATGATCCAAGCTTAAAATGAAAAGTGTTCAACATGAAATTTGTTCCTCTTGATCTAGCCTTTCCAAAAATTCCAACTTAATCCCATTTAGACAAAGTATGAGTGACTTGCGCATGACTTGAACTTAGATCACCATTTGGACCTGAAGAGATGATTACATGGGCCTATCGCACGCCCATGCATCCATGCAATGTACATTGCTATTTTTGGAACTTAATTTCAAGTGTGCCAATAAAAATCATTTGGCCTATAAATAGATCCCTTCATGCTCATAATTAAGGACTCTACGCGCCAGCTTTGAATCCCTAGCTCCAAACCCTCTCATTCAAAGGATAACCTTGAGAATTTCCATTGGAAATTGAGTTTGAATCTCCACTGTTTGGAGATTCAAATCTCCAAGAGTCTTGTGACTTTTGTTGATTCAATTCCATTCCATTAAGTGTCCAGAGCAAGTTCAAGAGCAATTGGAAGCAAGATAGTGTTCATACAGACTTGTATTTAAGGTAATTTTCAGAATTTTTCATCTCTTCGATTCTCACTCAATTCTACATAATTCTTCCTGATCTTTGGTTGTCTGTGTAGCGCGGTATTCGTTACCATTGGAGATATTGACTAAATCCAAGGTGAATTATACAACTCGAGTCGCCACCGCACTTCTATTTATCCAAAGGAATGGTTAGAAAGCGAACAAAAATCTAAAAGTTTTATCGAATCAAAAACTAGTAAAAATGTCAGAGATCTGGGTAAGGGGGTTGGTTATGCAATGGGAAGGTGTTAGGCACCCAAAACATCCTAGGTACTCCTAGGGAGCCCTTTTCACATTTGTTGCAAAGGTTGTTATTTTTTTTTGTGAAAATTTATTTGTGCAAACATGATTGAAGGGATGGGAAAAGCGTGTATGTTTATCTAATGTACTACTTACTAAAAGAAGGGTCAAAACAAAATGACTCACACGGATGTCGCATCCACTGCATACGTATCTCATCTGAATTTGAGAATCAGAGTCTTCGTAGCTCGGCTACCTATGGGTTAAAGACATCGCATCTTATGCCTACGTATCTCATCTGGAATGAGAATCAGAGCAAGACGTAGTTCGACTAACTACGGGTTAAGGGTTGAACGACGTTACTACGCAATCTACCGGATGCTCGACCTTTGGAGACTTACTCGCCTGTAGTAGAAGGAGTAAACGTGTTCTTAGGTGAAGAAAAATCAATGAGTTTGGGGTGTTAGGGATGCTCATGCAATAGGGCAGTCCTAGATGAAGGAACCGCGCAACCTTAAATGACATGCCACGAGAGGCTATACGAAACCTAAGAAAGCGGTAAAATGTGGGAAAAGTAAAGTACCACGCGGATAAAGATCCGAGGCAACAACAATTTAAGAGGTAAGAAAACCAAAGATCTTTCCAAGCTAAACACCATCAAAGAAAGCGAGTCAGTACAGGTAATCGGAATAGACCTCCAGGGGGTATCCCACAAATAAAGTGGAACACCAAGCAAGCTATCCCTACAAGAGTAGGTGAGCCCTCACAAAAACTCAACAAACAGGTTAGAGTAATATGACGGAATTAGGAGAAAACAATGCCATAACAAACACAAATAGGTTAGAGCAAACGGGAAAAAAAACAACTACTGTCGCGATCGCTGCTGCATCGCCTAGCGAAAGCTTAGTGAAGCTTCGCTGCAGGCTCGCCTAGCGAAGGTGCTAGAGAGCGCCTGGGGGTTCTGGATTTCCCATTGATAACAGTGCGATTTTAGGGACTCCAAACCCCATGATCTCCCTTTTAGAAATTAAGTGATCAAAACACTCAAGGTATTGTTTACACATTTATGCATATCTAAACCCGTGGGCAAAAACTAAACGATACCTCACACATTCAGAGTATTCAAATTAAAAGCATAGAGTAATGGGGATAAGGGCAAACCTGATTAGAGAGACCGATAAAACTCGAATGGCACGGCTGGGTTTGCACGGCAAATGTTAGGGTTTGCGGGAGATGGAGGTGAAAAAGTGTGTGAGTCAGAGTGAACTTCTCAGAGTTGCCTGGAGGTCGCTACAGATTAGTTCGCCTCTCTCCTTCTTTCCCTCTTTCTACTCTTTCTATTCAGGGTTTGTAATAGTCTCCAGCCTCTTTTTCTCAAATGAAGCTCTGGTATTTGTAACCTGATTTTGGTGGCTTGGTGGGCTCAGAATCAAGTCCAAAATTTTCTGTTATTTTCCAAAATGCGCGCGCTTCGCCTAGCGAAGGATTTGCTCGCTTAGCGAGCATGACAGTCCAGTTCGCTTAGCGAACCAGTCTGCTCGCCTAGTGAGCATGACAGCTCAGGAACGGATTCTTGCTCCTTCAGGATCAGTGTTTGAATGATGAATAGACCCCATTGGAACATGTTGGAAGTAACCCACGTCATTCCCTTGTATTGACTGACCACCCGAATAGAATCCACAAAGTGTCTTGGATGATACTCAAGCTTCAAACAAAAGATGTTAATGACACATTTATGTGCTTTTGGTTAGTAAACAAAAGTAAGAGAAACAATGATATATAATTCAAGCATGCTTGGTGATCTCACACCAATCACAAGGAGTCTCACCCAAAGGCAAAGGGAACCAAGATGCTAAAGATCCTTGAGGCAATGCAAATGCAATGTTATGATGCCATGAGGGATCTTAGGGTCAAAATTGGGGTCTTACAGTCTGAAGTCCTACCAATGTAGGCAACAAGATTGAGTTGCTTTGAGGTCAAATCAGAGCAACTCAGATCATGATCCTCAATTTTCAACTACCTGTCTCTTTCAATATACTTGGACTTAAATGAAATTGAGGTCAGATTCGAGCTCCTGAGCATTTTTACTTTAAATTCATGTCCTTCTTTTTTATTTTGGTGATGGTTAAGATTGAAGCAGTCCGGTGTGGCTCATCAGAGAAGGAGACCGGAGCTTTGGCTCTGGTAGTGAGCTGGCGTTCATCTGAGCCATAGGATCCTTGTAAATGTTCTAATCTCACACGTTGGTTCTGATTACCTTTCCTATTGCGCATTGACTAAAGTTTATTGTGGAACGCGAGCTAAGAGCTACTTGATCTGCCACCTCAATTAATGAGGAAGATCAAGTGGTCCATGTTTTTTACTGTTTTCTTATTTTCATTTTATTTAGCTTATTTTCAATAATTCATATTAATTTTAATATTGATCCAAAAAATATGAGACTTTCACCAAAAAAAAAATTAAATAAATTCCACTTTCATTTTCTGAATTAAAAATATTTTTTGGATCATTATTAATATTTTTCATGATTTAATTGTTTTTTTGAATATTTTTAATTGGTTAAAAATAGTTTTAAGTTTTCAAAATTAATGAAATTTTTTATCCGAGGTCCTTTGACCTTGTTTGACCTATGATAAATCTCATGGCCATTTATTTGGTGTTTTGATGAGGTTTTATGATTTTGACCAACCATAATTTTAATTTAGTGCATTTTTAATTAATTTTAATTGTTTAATTGCAAAATAAATTGTGTTAGGCTTTTGTATTTGCCTTGTTGAGTTTGAATTGTGTTGTTGGGCATTGGTCAACATTGATTTGACTTTGTTGAGTTAAAATCATTGGATTTAGGGGATTGATGAAATATAGATTTCATCTCCCAAAATGAATGAATGATTTTTATTTAATAAAGTCCTCATTTGACCAATTTGTGTTGATTCCATTTTCCCTCCCTCTTCATCTTATTCCCATTCTCTTCTCATTCATTTCATGGACCTATGATGTCTCTATATCCTAAGGCTAGTTGATTGCAAAATCAACATAAGTGTGGATGAGATTAGGTCCACCCCTTTTGCATTTTCTTTTAAGTGTGGTATGTGATCACAACTTTGGTAAGTCTATGTGAATCGTGACTGCAAGTGCACAATCCTATCACGTAGTTTTAAAGATTATCAAACCCACAAGGACTAATAATCAAACTTATCATGGTTTAATGTTACTATGTAAATCTAAGGCGAATGGTTGTTCTAAAATTTGAGGGATAAAGAGAAATATCTATAGAATGGAATAAAAATAAAGATATAAGATATAGGGGATGTCGGTATGTAATACATCAAACCTCGGGGATTCCATAGATAATTAGTGTAATCTTATTGGTTAAAATATTCTTCAGTAGAAATTATTTATAGAAAGGACTTAGCCTCACACTCTCGTTTTATTGACTTCGACGATACTCCTAAACCAAAATGCTTGGCTCTCGCGGTCTCATTTTGAATTTAAAAGTACTTTTTGAATATAGATAAAGTCTAATTAATCCTAAAGCGCTCTCGTTGTATTGAGGATCAATGCCTAATTTCAGCTATCTGGTTAAAATCTCAAACTCTCGTTTTTATTGACCGTAACCTTAGTTTGTTTTGTACTCTCGTACGAAAAACAATTTGATTAAAATAACAAACTAAAACTGGAAAAATAAGTTTTATAAAAACTAACACCAATTATTTACTGAATCCCGTCGTTTCGACGGTCTTTACATACCGATCCCTAAGGGTTTAACCGGACATAGATCCAGTGATAGACATGGCAAGTGGGGGATTAAACATATAGTAAGGCATAAATAAATGAAACATTAAACAATAATAAACTTGGATTGCAATTTAAGAACTGGAATTGAATCTCGAATCTTCGATTAAATAATTCTGGCAGGATTTGGCAATGAACACCTCTTACAATTGAATCCCAAATGCGTGAAAGATAATAAACTGTAATAGTCCCCAACATGGAGAATCTATCACTTTTACAATGTAAAGAAACTACCTAGAAAACTAAAAGAAAATTAGTGCAGAAAATAAATTAAGCGTAAATTAAAAACTCGAAGATTCGAGAGAGTGCTCGAGTCTGAATGGTTCTTTTTGATATCATTCCATATTTCTCATTTGTAGCAGAAGTTAGTGGAAACCGTGGCTAAAATAGTGGAGGAAAAGTAGGAAAAGTAGGAAGACTAGGTTGTGGCGGTTTCCATAACCCTAATTCCATGATGAATGGCGAGCGCCACTCTTGTAGTAACCGCCCACCACTTTTCAAGGGTTAGTGGTGGGCGCCACCTCCCTTTTGGCCCAATGTGGTGGGCGCCACATCCTTTGGGTAATGGGCGCCACAAGCCCATTTGCTTTGGTGGCCCATTATCCCATTGGAAACCTCATTTTCTTCTCTTTTCTTGCCTTTTTCTTTCCTTTTTGCTATTTTCCATTTTTCTTGCGGTAAACTTTTTAACCGATAAATACCTGCAAATAAACATAAAATATTTTTTAATAAATAATGTTAATCGAGTAAAAAGAAATGCATATAGAGCCAAAAATACGATACGTTTTCGCGTTATCAAACTCTCCCATACCTAAACCTTTGTTTGTCCTCAAGCAAATGCCGCATACATGAAAAAGTTTTGTAAAGTATTTGAAACATGCATTATCCAGACTCGTGGAAAACACAGTTGCATTCAGATACTCATTCTAGTCTATAAACTTTACTTTGGTTCAAATTTGTATTAATAGGTACTCACTTCCATACTAAGGGTATCGTTAGAACACAAAGTCGAAATGTTGCAACCATAAGTTTCCCTCCTATACAAACCAATCTGAATCATGTTGTCATGCCTAAGCCTACCTTACTAAACCTTCTTTTTATCCTTTTTTATTCTGGTGCAATCACATTAAGCCCGTTATCCTTTCACATTCATAGCAAGATAGTCTGTTAGTGACTATGATCTCATCATTATTTACTTATTTATATTTCGCACTTTGGTTCAAATAACATTTGAAGATGGTTCTACCGTTGGTCTAAATTACCGGGTGAGGGCCACCTAACTTAGAGGGAACAATATTTTTCATACATTTTGTAATATTTTATTCTTTTAAGCCTGAAAATCATACACTTATTTGCATCGACTTCTTGCGTAGTGTGTGCTTAGGATGGTGCTGACTGCTAGATAAACTACTTAAGGAAATATTACAGGATAGAATTTAAGGCTATGGCATGACAAGTACTCAAATAGATCTAATACTTAGGAGATTTAAGGTGTTAAAACGATACCGATCTTATAAAGCTTTTCCAAAACTCTACAATTCAACCTCAGTTTGGTTTATAGTTTAGAATTTTCAATAGATGCACTGTATTTCTAAGTCTAGATTTTTGCAAAAATTTTGTATGGCTCAAGTAAACAGGAGAATTAGTAAACAACGGAAACCACACATAAAGACTCGACAACACATTGATATTTAACTCAACTGACACTTTACCAAAAATTAAAATAACCATAAAAATTATAAAATAACAAAAAGAATTAGCAATAATATAAATCTAACTAGAAAGCGGTAAATAAAAGGCGGTAAAGCTTCCTCCCCCATACTTAAATCTTGCATTGTCCCCAATGCAATAACGTAAGATAGGAAAGAAAGGTAGAACCTGGTTTATTCTGCCACTGACGCCTTCTGCCACATGTACATGGACGCTCACCATTCCCTGGCTGGTGAGGTGGCCTATAGTTCTGGAGATCTTCCACACGCATTGTCAGTGTTGCCATTTCATCGATCAAGCCAGACATGTTTTGTTCGGTCCTGAAGGCATAGTCATGTTGATCATGCTGCATTTAGCGAAGGATTTGCATCATCTCAGTTTGCTGAGCTGCCATGGTTTGGATTTGTAGGTCTCACTGAGCATCTAATTATCTATGCCGCAGCAGTTCAACATAGATCTCATCAAGAGTGGTTGGTTACACATTTCTTCTTGGTCTCTTGTTGGAAGATGTACATGTAACATTTTCAAATGAAGTTGTGTGGTGTACGGGTCAGTAGTGGGAGTAGTTTGCTCCGGAAAGTGATCCTCCTTGGTGTCTCCGCCAGCAACTACATTCTCAGGAATGTGCGCGGGGACTTAGTTAGGCGCCAGATTATTAGTATAACAATAATTATCCAGGTTGTGCACATTTGTACGATTTGGATTTGGGAGGATAAATTCTTATAACACATTATTAGCAATTATTAAATTAAATTTACCGTCACTCCTTCGTTTTAGTAGTTTCATGCTCTTTGCCATGTCAATGTAATTGGCATGATGCGGGAGCGAGGTTAGTCCGGAGAATTTTTCTTCGAGTTCTAGGACTCTGGCTATGGAGGTTATTAAACCTCCAAAAATAATCGGGCCTCGCTTCGCATTGACAATGGCCTGCATGTGAGATAGCATAAACGGGACATTATTCACCTTTTGTGGAAAAATGTGGCGAACAAATAAAAGAGTTCTTTTTCGTTCACCTCGTCGCTTGAGTGCAATTAAGATAGGAGGATGGTATAGTCATGTTCGACTTGTGTGGAGTAGTCCTTAACAAGTTGGCTTGAGATCCATCTGCTTAGTGGAGACTCTTATGGATTTGGAAATGTCACACAAGTATTTGTGGTTAGGCATTACTATCTCTAATTTGGGTCCGAGAAGCTAAGGACCGTAGAACACTTACCCCCTCTTGGCCTATTTAGGACGTAGTGCAGAAACTGTTCAAGTGTACACTTGATAACAGTTGTTACGCGATACTACACTCAAACGAGTTTCTCTTGATAATATTATGGGTCGATGAGTCAGTCATCTTAACCTTTAATATCTGATAGATGGAATTAAGACTCTGGGAACTTTTTAGAACATGATTGTAACACCCCAAAATTTGCCCTCCTTATTCACGCATTCATTTTTAGGTCATTTAACATTAGATACATTGCATTTCATCATGTCAATCAGAATCAGATCCAAGAAACTTTATTTAAAAAAAAATTAATTAATTAATTAATTATTTTAATTAAATAAATAGATAAATAAATAAAATAAATAAAATAAAAAATCTCAGACTTGGACCTCTCTCATTTGAGCCCACAAAGCCATGAAAATCAGGTTATAAAAGAGGGAGAACAGACAAAAAAAGGAAGAGAAGCAAAACACTTTGAGGTTTCCTTGGAACAAAACACTGGACAAAACCTGAAGAGAAACCTAGACAGAGAGAGTGAGAATTAATCTGCAGCAACCTCCAGGCAACTCTGAAAGGTTCATTCTGACTCACACACTTTCAACTCAAGCAAACCCTAACATTGGTTTACAAATCCAGCCGTGCCAATTGATTTCAACCGATCTCTCCAATCAGGTTTGCCCTATATCCATCATCTTTATGCCTTTAATTTGAATGCTCTAAATGTATAAGATATTATGGGTGAATTTGATACCCTTTTGATGCATGTGTTTGACAAGAGGTTTAGGCCTCCTACCCTTGGTTGCTTTTTGTGAGCTTTTTGTGAATTTTAATGGCATGATTCATGTGGTTACATTTTGATTTGGGGGCAACTCTTGGTTACCCTATTTTGTTTCCCTAACCTGTTTGTTGAGTTTTGTTTTGTGAGGGCTCATATGACTCTTGTAGAGATGGTTTTCCTGGTGTTCTACTTTATTTATGGGATACCGCCTAGAGGTTTCATTCTGATTACTTGTACTGACTCACTTTCTTTGATGGTGTTAGCTTGGGAGGATCTCAGGGTTTCCTTGTTCCGTTAATTACTGTTACTTTGGATCTTTATCCGTGTGGTACTTTTACATTTTCCCGTATTTTTACCGCTTTGTTAGCTGGAAGACCTCGATAGGAGGCAATGTTTTGTGTGTTTACTTTATGCAGGTTCCTTCGTCTAGGATTTCCCTTTTGCCTGAGAGTTCCTAAAACGCAAACAAATTCATTGATTTTTCTTCTCCTAAGAACACGTTAACTCCTTCTACTACAGGCGAGTAAGTCTCCAAAGGTCGAGCATCCGGTAGATTGCGTAGTAACGTCGTTCGTCCAAAACCCAATCCATAACCCCGTAGTTAGCCGAACTACGGCTTTCTCTGATTCTCATTCCAAATGAGATACGTAGGCATAAGACGCGATGTCTTAGCGAGCACAATTACCCTTAACCCCTAGGTAGCCGAGCTACGAAGACTCTGATTCTCATATTTAGATGAGATACGTATGCAGTGGATGCGACATCCGTGTGAGTCATTTCCTTTTGACCCTTTTTTTTTAGTAAATAACACATTAGATAAACCCACACCCTTTAGACTAGAACTACAAAAGTGGATCCCATAAAGTACTACGGATGCGTAGGGGTGCTAATACCTTCCCTTCACATAATCGACTCCCAAACCCAAGATTTGGTTGCGAGCCCCTGTCTTGTCCTTTCCTTTTTCCAGGTTTACTTCGAGCGTTTCCTTTCCCTCCTTTGGGATAAATAACGCACGGTGGCGACTCTCCTGTCTTTCTTCGCCGGTTGTTTTTTTCGCATCCCATTTTTCAGGTTGCGACAACTGGCAACTCTGCTGGGGACCCGGTTTCCCTAAGTGAGTCCCTCCTAGCTTTTGTAGGTTGTTTCTTTATTGGGTGTGTATTCTTTTGTACAATTATTTATCTTTCAGCATTTACCTGCTTTATTGCATTGTGTACATATGACTGCCGTATCTGCTGGTTCTGTTTGTGAGATGAGTTCTATACCCGAACTCGAGTGCACTTAGGATAGGAGAATGGCATAGTCTTTGTGACTTGTGTGGAGTTATTCCTTAGCAAGTTGACTTGCAAGCCCATTCACTTGGTGGAGGTCATGTTGGGATCAATAATGTCACACAAGTAAGTTGTGGTTAGACATTACTTTTTCCAATATAGACCTTAGAAGCCAAGGACCTTAGTTTACCAAACCCATCTTGTCCTATTCGTAGGACGTAGTGCGAAAGTCGTTCAAGTGTAATATTTGATACGATTGTTACACTCATAAGAGTCTCTCTTGAGAATATTTTTGGAATACGAGTAGTCGTTCCTCCGATAATATCTGAAAGATGGGATTATGACTATGGGAACCTTTTGTAGAACATGTTTGGCAGGTTTAAACCTTAGTACACTCCCTTTGGGTGGTTCTTAACCTAAACTCCATGCTCGTGACTTGCAACAAACCCTTGATTCGTGGTTGATTCGTTCAGGTATCCTTAATATCAATGAAACTTGGGTGTTGATAAGGTGTAAACCATAATCCACCAAAAATGGATGGTTGATATTAAGGATAACATGATCCATCCCATGAACTTTGTTTGGTGTGCTTTGCTTGATCCTCTTAATTTCTCTTCAGGCAGTGGAACCTGACAGATGTTCAAGCGGATCCAGCAATTCTGATTGACATGCCATTGCATTGCATAACATCATCTGCATATTTGCATCCAACATCTCATGCTTATTCATTTGCAGGGTATTCCCTTTTTAAGGGGGGGCCTTAAAATCGAATAAGCAGTGCATCGCATACCATACATACTAACCCTTGTTTGTTTTGCAGGTGTCACCGTAATGTCTAATGTTTGTTCCCTGTTGCAGGCAGTTATTGGTCCCAAGCGAGTTCACAAGTACCCGACAAAGAAAAACCGTCCACGACTAGCAATGGACCAGATACAGAAAGAATTGGCTGATATGCGTGAAAGGATGGATCAATTCATGACATTGATGATTGGTATGGCAGAAGGCCAGGCGAAGCTGAAGGAATTGGTTGAGCAAACGAGGCCCGATCCAGAGGTGGAAATACCAAGTGCTGAGGGGAACCCTGGTAACCCTGGTAACCCTGGGAACGCTGTTAACCCTGTGAACACTGGAAACGCGGGTAACGTAAATGTTGATGGAAACCCGAGTAATGTTGGCAACACGGGAAATGTTAGGAATGGTATTGGCGGAAGGTACAATGTGAATCAAGGGATTCAGATTAACGGGCGCCCCGTTACTGAAGATTGTCAGTATGATCAATTTTCTTTGCACGACGAGGTCCTCGAGACCACTCGCCGTATGGATGAGCTTGCTGAGAAGCTCAAATCTTTCGAGTCTCAAAATTCCTTAGGTTTTGATGTCACCAATCTTGGTCTGGTTCAGGGAGTAAGGATCCCTCACAAGTTCAAACCCCCTACTTTTGAGAAATACAACGGGGCTTCTTGCCCATGCACTCATCTCCAATCTTATCTGGGAAGGTTGGGAGCTCACACTGAAGATGAAAAGATGTGGATGTACTATTTTGAAAACAGTTTAACTAGAGCTTCTCGTGAATGGTATTCTCATTTGTCTCGTACTACCATCAAGAGCTGGAAAGACTTGGCAGAGGCTTTTGTCAAGCAATATCAATACAACTTGGACATGGCTCCAAATCAGACCTTGTTGCAAGGAATGTCTCAGACTGCCAAGGAAACCTTTAGAGAATATGCTCAGTGTTGGAGACAGATTGTTGCATCCGTCCAACCTCCTATGTCTGAAAGGGAGATCGCGGACATGTTCATGAACATTCTTCAAGGCAATTATATCGAGAGATTGGCTGCTTGCCCGTCAATCAGCTTTGCAGAGATAGTGATTGCTGGAGAAAGGATCGAGAGTCTGTTGAAGATGGGCCGAATTCAAGACAACAGTGCTTCAAACTCATTAGTTCCCAAGAAACCGTTTGCTGGTAACGATCAGCGAATAAGAGAAGGTGAGACGAGCGTTGTATATGCCGGCAGAGGCAGGGGAAAAGGACGCCCTAATTATTATCAAGATCAAGTGGCCGCAGTCACTATTCCAACACCTGTTCCTCAACCGCTGTATCATCCAGAACAGCAACCCAGGTACAACAATCAACAACAAGGAGGTAATCCGGGTCAGCAAAGACCCTATCATCAACGTCCAAGGCAGGCGGACCGGGTCATTGAGCCAATCCCAATGCCTTATTCTGTATTACTTCCCAAGCTGATTGACATGAATCTGGTTACGTTGAGAACTCTAGCCCCACCGGTCGATCCCTACAATCTGCCTAGAGGTTATGATGTCAACGCCAGATGTGCTTTTCACTCCAACGCACCTGGCCATACTATAGATAATTGCAAGGCTCTCCAGCTAAAGGTACAAGATTTGAGAGATGCCTAGACCATCAATTTTTCTCCGGTGCCTAATGTTATCCAAACCCCGATGCCAACTCACGGCGGGCAGAGGATTAATGCCGTTGACAATGGGGAAACTTTGAATTTGGTTTCTGATGTGACTAAAGTGAAGACGGATTTTCCCGGGCTGTGGGGAAGAGTGCAGAAATTGTCAAAACACCGAGAACGGACGTGATAGTTTGAGAAGGGGTATTCAGCAACTGATAGATGAAGGTTGTCTTCAGTTCGATCAGACTCGTCCAGTGAAGAATGATTTGTCGACAATAACATTTTCTTTCACTCCTGAAGAAATATATGTTCCCGAGAGACCCGCTCCGACAACAATATATTTCCCAGAAAGTCCAGCACCAATTTACTCTGACAACCCTCAACCGACTTTGATTGGTCCGGTCACCATCACGGTACCAGGACCTATTCCGTATGAGAAAGACAGTGCTATCCCGTGGCATTATGGGGCTGATATCTACTGCCAGGGGCAGAAAGTTAACGAAGAAGACATTGACATTGGTAGCTCCGCTGTAGACAATGTTGGAGGAATTGGTGGCTTCACTCGCAAAAGAGATTACTACCGAGGAAGCTCCTCCTAAGACCGCATTCGAGAAGGAAATGGATGAGTTTATGAGGATTATCAAGAAAAGTGACTACAAGGTAGTCGACCAGCTAAATCAGACACCCTCAAAGATCTTCATTCTCTCACTATTGATGTGCTCTGAGGCACACAGAGCAGCCTTGTTGAAAGTACTGAATATGGCTTATGTTCCCCCAGAGATAACTGTTGACCAGCTGGAGTCGGTAGTTTCGAATGTACACACTAGCCATGCGCTAGGTTTCACCGATTATGACCTAACATCTGAGGGCAGGAATCACAACAAAGCCTTTCATATCACAATGGAATGCAAAGGGACGGTGCTTTCCCATGTTTTGGTTGATACAAGTTCTTCTCTGAATGTTCTCCCAAAGAAAGCCTTAACGAAGTTGGATTGCGATTACGCCACCCTGAGGCCGAGTATATTAGTTGTAAGGGCTTTTGATGGCTCTAAGCGAGCTGTTTGTGGCGAAGTTGAGGTGCCAGTTAAGATTGGACCGCAGGTATTCAAGAGAACCTTTTATGTGATGGATATCCAGCCTGCCTATAGCTGTCTGCTAGGTCGACCCTGGATTCATGTTGTCGGTGCTGTTACTTCTACTCTCCACCAGAAGCTCAAATATGGACTAGAAGGTCAGATCGTCACTGTCTATGGTGAAGAGGATATTTTTGTTAGCCACCTGTCTACGTTTAAGTATGTGGAGATGGGTGGCGAGACGCATGAGATGCTGTGTCAGGGCTTCGAAACTATAAACATCAGTGAGGTCGCGCCCGAAACTGTCTTTTCACCTGAGTCTGAGAAGGTCGGGACTTCTATCTCTTCATAAAAGCAAGCTGTTGAAGTGGTTAAGGCTGGTAATGCCCAAGGCTGGGGCAAATTTGTGGAGCCAATCATAAAAGAAGACAAGTTTGGATCGGGGTAGACTCCGGGGTCTCAGAAGAATGAAGCCGGTACTTTCTCCAGCGGGGGTTTGGTTTCTCCCCACACCGTCAATGCTGCAGATGAAAATAAGGCTGACAGCGATTGTGACTTAGATAGCTGGATTCGCCCGTGTGTCCCAGGAGAAAAGCTCGACAATTGGTCGTCCGAAAAAGTCGTCCGGTTTACTCTACTGAAGGAGTAATTTTTATTGTTTTCCTTTTATCACATGCATAACAAAGTCTTGCACTTTGAACAAGGTGTAATGACTCATCTGTAGGGCCATCCATTTAGTTACATTTCGCAATTATTTTCATCATCATTAAAGGACAGCTTTTGCAAACAATTTTGTGTTCTCTTTCTTTCAATTATTTTTACTTTTACAAAAACGGAAATGTTTCTTTTTCGTTTTTCTTTCCAAAAAACACCTCGTAAAACTGATCACCCGGATCTCACTGCTAACGACACTGCTATGGCCAAGTATGACTTCGACAATCCTATCTATCAAGCCGAAGAAAGGGTTGAGGAAGATTATGAATTGCCTGAGGAGCTAGGCAGTTTGTTGAAACAGGAGGACCGAGCTATCACACCTTATCAGGAGGTGGTTGAGACCATCAACATTGGTACCGAAGACGACAAGAAAGAGATCAAGATCGGGGCCAGTCTACAGGCCAAGAGGAAAAGACTGTTGATCATGTACTTGACTGTGTTAGAAAGGTCAATGGGTTGTGTGCTCGGTCAGCATGACGAGTCAGGTCGAAAAGAGCATGCAATATACTACCTTAGCAAAAATTTTACCGACTGTGAACAAAGATAGTCACTGCTCGAGAAAACTTGCCGCGCTTTGGCATGGATTGCTCGCTGACTAAGACAGTATATGTTGACTCACACGACTCTATTGATATCAAAGATGGATCAAGTCAAGTATATTTTTGAAAAGCCAGCAGGGTTGCTAGGTGGCAAATGATGGTGATAGAGTATGACATCCAATACACTTCACAAAAAGCCATCAAAGGAAGTGTCTTGTCAGACTATCTTCCCGCGCAACCGATTGATGATTACCAACCTATGAGGTTTGACTTTCCTGATGAAGACATCATGTTTCTCAAATCGAAAGATTGCGAGGAACCACTCCCGGAGGAGGGGCCTGACCCTGAATCCAAATGGATTATGATGTTTGATGGGGCGGTCAACGTCAATGGTCGCGGAGTTGGTGCAGTGTTGATCACACCGGAGGGGGTTCATATGCCATTCTGTGCCAGAATAACTTTTCCCTGCACCAACAATGAAGCCGAACAAAGCATTATGGGTCCGTTCTCGATACAATCAACTAAGCCTAGTTGATGAAAAGAGACTAACAGCTATATGCCATGGCCAACTATATCAGAGATGGACGAAGAGAGTGTTTGATCAGAAAGTGCGCCGTCAGGAGTATCGAGTCGGTGAATTGGTACTCAAAAGAATTCTTCCTCCCAACACAGATCACAGGGGCAAATGGACACCGAACAACGAGGGTCCATACGTGGTTAAAAGAGTTTTCTCTGGCGGAGCTCTAATGCTAACAACCATGGATGGCGAAGACTTTCCGTCCCCTGTCAACTCAGACGCAGTTCAAAAATACTTCGCATAAAATAGACCCGCTGGACAGTAAAAAGAATAGTCCAGGCAAAAAAGGGGCATCCCGACGAACCAAAAAAAAGGAATAAAGAGGTTCGGGAAAAAATTAGGGATATAAAAATAAAATAAAATGTACACCCGGTGAGTCGAAAACCCGAAAGGGCGGCTCAGGCAAAAAAGGGTATCCTGGTGGATTGAAAATCCAAAAGGGCGGTCCACGCAAAAGTTAGGGAATAAGCGAATAACTGTGATCTGAGTTCATCTGTGTTATATCACCGTTTCATTCAATCCGGCAATCTTCGAAGGTAAAAGATCGACTAATCATCCACTTCAGAAAGCAAGATGAGTAGAGCGTCTTGAGGACATACGAGCCATAACAGAGTCGAAACTCGGTGGGACCCCGTTTCCACATTGCCATTAGGATAGTTTCTCTTGTTCAATTTATAGCGATCGCCTCTTTCCAGGGATCAGCTTCCTAATGTACTCGCCTAATCCTGGCACAAATTTTTCAACCAACAAAAGTCGAATAATTCAGTTAAAAAGCCTCTTTACTTTTCATTTATCAGTTTGTTTGCAAAAGATGTTTGAATTCTTGAGGAAACATATTGCATCTGAATGTAATGGTGGCTTTTGTAGATGACTTGCCTACGAAAACAGTCAAAATTGCTTTGAATGTGCTTAATCCCGGACGGTGAATTCAAACCGAGTAATTCCCCGGGACATACGTGTATTTTTTTGTTACAGGTCACAGGAATCGGATGCCAAGTCATGAATCCTCACCCCTAAGCGGTTGACAAAGCCTCTCCTCTGCAGAGCAGGTTCCCTAGTAGAGTTGACAGTATCCAGACTGTATATCCCCAGTAGAGTTGACATTATCCAGACTGTATATCCCCAGCAGAGTCGAAAGTGTCAGACTGTATCTTCCCAGCAACAGCGGAGTAGTCGCATACCCAACAGACAAGAGGGTGGTGTTCCCAGTGTTTATCTCGTCCACAACAAATTATTTTTTTTAACAGATTTGTTTTAATCCTCAGCCTGAGGACGATTAGCAAGTTCATATCCCCAGCAAAGGTCGACTCCTACGACATTTCCCCAGGAAGTGCTTTCCTCACAGACTCTCCTCGCAGAGCCTCGCCAAGCAAAGTTTCCAAAATTGATACTTCCCTAGCAAGGTCAACTTTTCAAAAAAGGCCGATTTATTTTCGGTGGCTCCCCAGTCCCGGCAGACGGATCATTCCCCACAGAGCATTCAAGGATTGATACAACGATCCGTTCCCTGCCAGAGTTGCTTCCCCAAGCAGATTTCTTTTTTCTTTTGCACCATGCATAACATTTGCATTTGCATTTGCATGCATATCAAACATACACATAAGCTGATAAACAAGTTCTTCAAAGCAGACTAAAAAATTACTTTACAACCAAAGTCATGAGATTCGGCCAGAGGATCAAGTGTGTGTGTGACCCAGCATGAGGGTCATTTCGAAGATTCAGCCTGAGAATCGTTTTCCAGAGATCCAGCTTGAGGGTCATTTCGAAGATTCAGCCAGAGAGTCGACTACGAGCGTTATTTCCCCAGCAAACCAGCTGGAGGAATAGATTGACATCTCAACAGAAAATCAACCTACAAGAGGATCCAGCCTGCGGATCGCATTAAAAAAACAAAGTCTAATCGAAGAGTAGTTATAACATGTTTTAGCCTGAAGAATATGTACGAAGCCCAAAGGTGGGATATTCTCGAAGCTGCATATCTAACATGAAGACTGTAGATTTCGAAAGAGGGTCAACCAGCGCATGCCCCAGATGCGAGATCCTGATGATGGGAATTTATCATCAAAACAATCCAGATCTAGCCAGAAGATCAAAGTCAGGTCTAGCCCGAAGACCGAAAAATAGATAGATTCATCCAGAGAATCAAAGAAAATAGATTCAGCCAGAGAATCGAAACAATTCAGATCTATCCAGAAGATCGAAATAGATTCAGCCAGAGAATCAAAACAATTCAGATCTAGCCAGAAGATCGAAGAAGATCGAAGAAGATCTAGCCAGAAGATCGAAGTCAGGTCTAGCCCGAAGACCGAAAATGGATTCAGCCAGAGAATCAAAGGAAATAGATTCAGCCAGAGAATCGAATCAAAGAAGATCTATCTAGAAGATCAAAGGAGATCTAGCCAGAAGATCGAAGTAGATCCAGCCAGAAGATCGAAGGCAGGTCTAGCCCGAAGACCTGAAATAGATTCAGCCAGAGAATCGAAACGATTCAGATCTAGCCAGAAGATCGAAGTAGATTCAGCCAGAGAATGAAAGAAAATAGATTCAGCCAGAGAATCGAAACAAAGGAGATCTAGCCAGAAGATCGAAGAAGATCTAGCCAGAAGATCGAAGAAGATCCAGCCAGAAGATTAAAACCGTATCCAACCCGAGGATCAAAATTAACATCCAACCAGAGGACTAAATTTAGTATAGATTCAGCCAGACGATCGAAACTCCAGATTAAGTAAGAAGACTGGTTTAGATTCAGCCAGAGAATCGGAAGAGAAATAAACAACGCGGTGTATTTCAACATTTTTATGGTGTTCTCGGAGCGTAAATTTTTGGTCTGTCTTTGGTATTCAATCACAGCTCACCCTATTTGTCTGATAAGCTGTTCGCTTTCATCCTGCTCGGGTTAGCTGATGACTGAATAGGGGCAGCTGTAACACCCCAAAATTTGCCCTCCTTAGTCACGCATTCATTTTTAGGTCATTTAACATTAGATACATTGCATTTCATCATGTCAATCAGAATCAGATCCTAAACTTTATTTAAAAAAAAAATTAATTAATTAATTAAATAAATAAAAAAAATTAAAAAATAAAAGAAAAAAATCTCAGACTTGGACCTCTCTCATTTGAGCCCACAAAGCCATGAAAATCAGATTATAAAAGAGGGAGAACAGACAGAAAAAGGAAGAGAAGCAAAACACTCTGAGGTTTCCTTGGAACAAAACCCTGGACAAAACCTGAAGAGAAACCTAGACAGAGAGAGTGAGAATTAATCTGCAGCAAGCTCCAGGCAACTCTGAAAGGTTCATTCTGACACATACACTTTCAACTCAAGCAAACCCTAACATTGGTTTGCAAATCCAGCCGTGCCATTTGATTTCAACCGATCTCTCCAATCAGGTTTGCCTTATATCCATCATCTTTATGCCTTTAATTTGAATGCTCTAAATGTATAAGGTATTATGGGTGAATTTGATACCCTTTTGATGCATGTGTTTGACAAGAGGTTTAGGCCTCCTACCCTTGGTTGCTTTTTGTGAGCTTTTTGTGAATTTTAATGGCATGATTCATGTGGTTACATTTTGATTTGGGGGCAACTCTTGGTTACCCTATTTTGTTTCTCTAACCTGTTTGTTGAGTTTTGTTTTGTGAGGGCTCATATGACTCTTGCAGAGATGGTTTTCCTGGTGTTCCACTTTATTTGTGGGATACCGCCTGGAGGTTTCATTCTGATTACCTGTACTGACTCACTTTCTTTGATGGTGTTAGCTTGGGAGAATCTCAGGTTTTCCTTGTTCCGTTAATTACTGTTACTTCGGATCTTTATCCGTGTGGTACTTTTTCATTTTCCCGTATTTTTACCGCTTTCTTAGCTGGAAGACCTCAATAGGAGGCAATGTTTTGTGTGTTTACTTTATGTAGGTTCCTTCGTCTAGGATTTCCCTTTTGCCTGAGAGTTCCTAAAACGCAAACAAATTCATTAATTTTTCTTCTCCTAAGAACACGTTAACTCCTTCTACTACAGCTTGCTCTGATTCTCATTACAGATGAGATACGTAGGCATAAGACGCGATGTCTTAGCGAGCACAATTACCCTTAACCCCTAGGTAGCCGAGCTATGAAAACTCTGATTCTCATATTTAGATGAGATATGTATGCAGTGGATGCGACATCCGTGCGAGTCATTTCCTTTTGACCCTTTTTTTTATAGTAAATAACACATTAGATAAACCCACACCCTTTAGACAAGAACTACAAAAGTGGATCCCGTAGAGTACTACGAATGCGTAGGGGTGCTAATACCTTCCCTTCGCATAATCGACTCCCGAACCCAAGATTTGGTTGCGAGACCCTGTCTTGTCCTTTCCTTTTTCCAGGTTTACTTCGAGCGTTTCCTTTCCCTCCTTTGGGATAAATAACGCACGTTGGCGACTCTCCTGTCTTTCTTTGCCGGTTGTTTTTTTTCGCATTCCATTTTTCAGGATGCGACAATGATCTACAGGTTTTTATCGTTAGTTCACTCCTTTGAGATGGTTCTTACCCAAACTCCTTGCTCGTGATTTACAACAAACCCTTAATTCTTGGTTGATCCAATCAAGTCTTGTCAATATCAATGGAACTTGGGTGTTGATAAGGTGTAAACCATAACCCACCAAAATGGATGATTGATCTTGACAATGACTCGATTCATCCCTTGACCTTTTTTTGCATGCCTTGTGTGTGATACCTTGTTTGTGTTTGTTGCATTCATGCATTCATGCGCATCATAACATTCATCACACAAAAATTTCAAGGAATTGAGGTATTATTTGCAAAATATTTTCAGACCATGGATTGTGGACGAAGGAACACTAAGAAGTACAGTTTCAGATGTCCCGACTTGAAAGAGTTAAGGAAGCTAGCATATTTTGTATTAGATCCCTTGGACTTCAAATAACATCATGGGAAGCTTTTGTCCATCTTGTGTGCTGATGTGGTTGAAGTACTTCTGAGTGCGCTAGTGTAGTTCTATGATCCTCTCTACCGTTGTCTCAGTTTCCTAGATTTTCAGCTTATGGCTACCTTGGAGGAATATTCTCATCTTTTAGGGATACCTGTTTTTAGTAGAGTACTTTTTAATGGGTTGGAGGAGATTCCCCGATCTAATCTTATTGCTGAAGCTCTTCACTTTAAGAAATCTGAGATAGGGGCTCCTTGGGTGAAGAAAGGAAGATTATTTGGGTTCCCCTCTGATTTCCTCATCAAGGAAGCTACTGCCTTTTCTCATGCCGGTAGTATGGATGCTTTTGAAGCTATCTTTGTGTTTCTCATTTATTGATTAGCTTTGTTCTCTAACATTGACGGTTTTTTCGATGTTAACGCCATTAGACTTTTCTTGATTGGGAATCATGTGCCTACTTTGTTGGGTGATATATATTTCTTTTTGCATCTAAGGAATTCTAAGGGTGGTGGAACTATTGTCGGTTGCATTCCTCTTCTGTACAATTGGTTTATTTCGCACTTGCCTCAGACGCCTGCTTTTGTTGAGAATAAACAATGTCTATGGTGGTCTCAGAGACTTATGTCTCTCACTAATGATGATATAGTTTAGTATGATTCTTCTTTGAGAAGTTTGTAGATTATTAATAGTTGTGGTGAATTCTCTAATGTGCCTCTCATTGGTACACAAGGAGGCATTAACTACAACCCTGCTTTGGGTCGTCGTCAACTTGGGTTCCCCTTGAGAGACAAACCTAATAACACTTTGTTAGAAGGTCTTTTCTATCAAGAGGGTAATGATTCCTAACATTTTGAGCAGAAGATTGTGCATGCTTGGCATAATGTACATAGGAAGGGAAGATCCGAGCTTGGTCCGTGCAATTGTGTAGCTTTGGAAGCCTACACTCTTTGGGTGAAGAAGAGAGCTTTGGAGTTGAAGATGCCTTATCCTTGTGAAAGACCTATGTCTATGGTTGTGGTTGAGCCATTAACTCTCCCTAAACCAGATGTAGAGTAGTTGGAAGACGCGCTCGTCAAGATGAAGCAAGAGAAAGATATGTGGGAAGAACGTTTTTGTGCTTTGAGCAAGAAGCATGAAGAGTTGCAGTTGGAGTCTAAGGACAAAGATGAACTTATTGAGCTACTTGAAGAACAAGTGACAAAAAGACTAAGAGAGCCAGAGGTTTCATCCTCTAGCATGCCTCTGCCTTCCATTGCTTGGAAGAAGATTGTTGACCAGCTTGTTTTCGAGAAGACTCAGATGAAGGCTTCTTTTGAGACCGAGATCCGTCGCATTCGAAGGAAGTACGCGGCTTCAGTTAGGTCTTCTGACATTGTTGTTAGGGATCCTTAGGATGCCTAGTCTCCTTTTCTCTTGTATTTTTCATTTGGTTTCTGAAATTGTACTCAGTGTAATCCTTCCAATTATATAAATGAAAAGAGATTTTTTGGTCATATAAAAATTATTGCAATTATTGATATATATATTCAAGCAATTATTGATATACTAAGTTCCTTGAAAACAAAAATAAATAATCAAGCATTGCATTTTATACATAATTTGCATAAGCAGGTTTCTCTTTAGCCAGATATCTCATTGGTGTTTCTTCTGTGCTTTAGCCAAGCTGACTCATCGGTACAACACCCGCGCCAATCATCTCAAAATCATGGAGCATCTAGAGCAAGAGAACAGAGAGCTGAAGGACGAGATCACGCCGCCTGACTGCCATGATGGAGTCAGTTTCTGCCACTCAGAGCCAAGCTTCTCCAACACCTGCAACTCCTCCTCCTCCGAGGACAGTTATTTGAGAGGTGGCTACCTCTACCATGTCTGCTGCTACCGCTCATTTTGCGCCCATTATGCCTTCCGAATTCCCGTGGGGAATGCCGTCCAACTTTATACCTGAAGGCTTTGCGCCTACTTTTGCTTCCATACCGGCATCTAGGCCACCTCCCGTTATGCACACCTTACCTCGTGTAGAGGACACCATTTATCACTCCGAGCCGTCTGAGGGTCCGGATGTTTACGAGAAAATGGATGAAATGAAAGATAAATTTCTTGAGTTGGGCAAGGAATTAAAGACGCTAAGAGTTAAGGACTTGTTTGGAAAGAGTGCTGCTGAGTTCTGTTTAGTGCCCAACGTCAAGATCCCAGTGAAGTTCAAAGTGCCTGACTTTGAAAAGTATAAAGGGAACACTTGTCCACTTAGTCACCTAGTGATGTATGCTCGCAAGATGTGTACTCAAATTGACAATGATCAACTGTTAATTCATTACTTCCAGGACAATCTGACCGGTGTTGCGCTCTGTTGGTATATGGGATTAGACAGTGCAAGCGTTTTGTAAGACCCCAATTTTGACCCTAAGATCCCTCATGCAACTTCATCTTACCCCTCCTTCATTGGGTTTGTTCTGGGAGAGATCACCAAGTACTTTGTGATTGTATCATACTTGTATTTTATCATTTTTACTAACCAAAATACCAAAAATATGTCTTTGTCTTTGCCTAACTCTTTTGTAGGTAGGGCATGATCCCATTGATATATCAAGTTCACATCTAGGGTTTGAGACCCTCATGAACAAAGAACACAACTATGGATTGATACAATAATGGTCACAAGCATCATATATGAGTCCTAATCTTCTCTACCTGATATTTTGATCAAGTTTTCTTCAAGAATTTGAGGGTGATTTGCCTTGGAAACCCTAGTTTGACTGAGTATCTTGAGTAACTTCTCCAACAATCTATCTCACCAATTGATTAAAGTTCTCAAGGGACACTTCAAATTTCATCATCTTATGCATATATGATCTTCCATGAGCCTAGAAAGTCAAGAGAATTGAAGATTAGCATGTTGGTTGATGGTGGTTGGCCAGATGAATTCATCTTATCAAAATTGGGTCTCCCTAGACCTTATCTCCTACAATTTTCACCATATGAAAATGATTCCAAGAGAAAACATACTCTAAATGACATTCCAAACAACTTTCATGTTGAGACCTAGAGCTAGTTTTGCTTGGAAAATCATTTTCTATGTTGAAACATTATAGGTCATTTTGTATAAACCCTAATTTGAAAGTCAACTTCCCAAGGCCATAACTTGCTCAATTTTTATGATATGAAAGATTGTTGACCAACTTGTCCTCGACAAGATTCAGATGAAGGCTTGTTTCGGGACCATGATCCGTCGCATTCGAAGGAAGTACGCGCCTACAGCCAGATCTTCAGACATTGTTGTTAGGGATCCTTAGGATGACTAGTCTCCTTTCTCTTGTATTTTTATTTTTGTTTCTGAAATTGTACTCAGTGTAATCCTTCCAATTTATATAAATAAAAAGAGATTTTTGGTCATATCAAATTGTTGCAATTGCCATTTAAATACATATATTTTCAAATGATATAGTAAGTTCCTTGAAAAATAAAAATAATAAAGCATTGAATTTCATGCATCATTTGGATAAGCAGGTTTCTGCCAGATATCTCATTGGTGTTTCTTTTGTGCTTTCGCCAAGCTGACTCACCGGTATAATACCCGAGCCAACCATCTGAGAATCATGGAGCACCTAGAGCAAGAGAACAGAGAGTTGAAGGACGAGATCGCCCGCCTGACTGCCATGATGGAGTCAGTTCTTACCGCTCATAGTCAACCTTCTCCAACGCCTACAACTCCTCCTATGAGGATTGTTATTTTAGAGGTAGCTACCTCTACCGTGCCTGCTGCTGCCGCCCATTTCGTGCCAAATATGCCTTTTGGATTCCCGTGGGGAATACCGTCCAACTTTGTGCCCGAAGGCTTTACGGTTACCTTTGCTTCCATGTCGGCATCTAGGTCGGTCATGTCCGTGCCACCTCCCGTTGTTCATACCTTGCCTCGCGTAGAGGACACCATTTATCATTCCGAGCCATATGAGGGTCCGGATGTTTATGAAAAGATGCATGAAATGAAAGATCAGTTTCTTCAGTGGCGCAAGGAATTGAAGACGCTGAGAGGTAAAGATCTGTTTAGAAAGAGTGTTGCTGAGTTATGTTTGGTGCCCAATGTCAAGATCCCGGTGAAGTTCAAAGTGCCTGACTTTGAAAAGTATAAGGGGAACTCATGTCCACTCAGTCGTCTTGTGATGTATGCTCGCAAGATGTCTACTTAGACCGACAATGATCCATTGCTTATTCACTACTTCCAAGATAGTCTGACCGGCGCTGCGCTTCGTTGGTACATGGGATTGGATAGTTCCAGCATTCACACTTTCAATGACTTAGGGGAGGCTTTTGTTAAGCAGTACAAGTATAATGTGGACATGGCGCCAGATAGAGACCAATTGAGGTCCATGTATCAGAAGGATAAAGAGACATTCAAATAGTATGCGCAGCGATGGAGGGAGATGGCTGCCCAGATCACTCCTCCTTTGGAGGAGAAAGAGATGACGAAAATCTTTTTGAAAACCCTGAGTTCATTTTACTATGAACGAATGATTGCTAGTGCCCCCAGTGACTTTACCGAAATGGTAAATATGGGGATGAGGCTTGAGGAAGGAGTCCGAGAGGGACGTTTGTCAAGAGATGAGGCATCAACAAGCAAGAGGTATGCTAGTAATTTTGGTAAGAAGAAAGACAATAAGACGAATACAATAAGCAATGGGAGGCAGAGGAGGCCTCAGATCAGAATGAATCCAACGTCCTGTCAACATCATCATCATCAAGTATCTTTCGTTATCCCGGTATTTTCTAATCAATAAACAACACAAGTTTAACAACAACGTCAACAACAACAACCACAACAACGAACAAATACCTACAACAACAACAATACCGACAACAATCATCAGCAACAAAACTTTGAAAGGAAGAAGGTCTCTTTTGACCCGATTCCTATGTCTTATACGCAAAGCTTTATCCATCCTTGGTTCTCAAGAACCTAATCCAACCAAGAAACCCACCCCAGATTCCAGAACCACTTCCTTGGTGGTATAAACCCTAGCTCCGTTATGCTTTTCATCAAGGACCACCCGGACATGATATCGAAAATTGTTATCCGCTCAAGTATGAGGTTCAAAAATTGATGAAGATTGGTATGCTGTCCTTCGAGGACCGTGCGCCGAATGGGAAAGCAAACTCGTTGCCCGCTCATGGGAACTCTTTTATGAATATGGTGGATGGTTGTCCTGGAGAATTCAAAGTTTTTGATATGCGTCTTATCAGGAGGTCCTTAGTGCAGATGCATAAGGATGTTTGTTTTGTAAGTGAATGTGAGCACGACCATGATGGTTGTGCTATTTGTAGTGTTAACCCGAGGGGTTGTGAAGTTAGGATAAAGGACATCCAATGTCTGATGGATGAAGGCATGATCCAAATTATTTAATCCCATCATATAGATGACGATGTTAATGTCATAGTGCCTGTTTTCAAGCTGCCAGAAAAGTTGGTGATTTAGTATGACTCCAGTAATAGTAACAGTCACGGTCAAAGATCAGTATCGCCGTTGGTAATACGGTTAGCGGGCCCAGTCCCGTATTGATCTGATAAAGTTGTGCCGTATCAGTCTAATGCTACAATGATGAAGGATGGTCAAGAGGTCCTGTTGCCTACGACTAGCTCAGTAGTGAGCATTACTGATGTTACTAAGGTGACACGGAGTGGTAGAGTGTTTGGGCCGATGTTCCCAAAGGATAAAGAAGAATCGGATGTGAGTAAGAAAGTGGAAGTGCCTAGTGTAGACCCAGTTGGCTGTTCAAAAGATAAGTCTGGTGAATCCAGCAACTTGAAACCCAATGATGACGATGAGGTACTTCGTTTGATTAAGAGGAGCGAGTTTAATGTGGTAGAGCAGTTGCTCCAAACCCCCTTAAAAATTTGAGTGTTGTCTCTGCTCATGAATTCAGAATCGCACAGAGAAGCACTGCAGAGAGTTCTAGAGCAAGCTTTTGTAGAACATGATGTTACAGTGGATAAATTCAATCATATTATGGCTAACATCACTTCGTTCAATAATCTTAGCTTCTGTGATGAAGAACTCCCTGAGGAGGGCAGGAATCATAATCTGGCTTTGCACATCTCGATGAATTGCAAAGAGGATGCTTTGTAAAATGTGCTTGTTGACACCGGTTCGTCACTAAATGTGCTTCCGAAGTCAACTTTGTCAAAGTTACACTACGCCAAATAAGGGAAAAAAGGGCGCTTTTTTTGGCCTATAACAGCGCTTTAAAGCGCCCTCTAATCTGGCGCTGGCATAGGTAAAGATAGCGCTTTTTTTCCTGGTGAAAGCGCTCTCTAAAGTGGCTCTTTAATCCCTTTAAGGGCAACTTTAGAGGGCGCTTTTTAAAGAAAGCGCCCTCTAAAGTGGAAACTCTTAAGGGTTTAGAGGACGCTTTTACTGGAAAGCGCCCTCTAAAGTGGAAACTTTTAAGGGTTTAGAGGGCGCTTTTACTGGAAAGCGCCCTCTAAAGTGGAAATTTAAAGGGTTTAGAGGGCGCTTATTTTGGAAAGCGCCCTCTAAAGTGGGTGGTTATTTATATTTATTTTTTTTAAAAGTGCTATATTTATTTATTTATTTTAGACAACCTGTATATTGAAGCAGTACACCTAAAACTGTATAATTTGAAGCCCTTTTTCACACATTGCATTCAACAAGCCTTATATACAACAATCCATACATATACAACAATCCACTGATATATAATCGTTTAACTTCTAAAGATTCTAAATATACAACCAATTCATAACTTAAAAAGAAATAAAACTAAGTAGCAAAAGCATCTTTGAGATGTATGTTTTTTTTGCTTGCCGCAGTCTTCTTAGCAACAACCTCTTTTTGTTCAATATCAATAGCATGAACCTAAAATATCATAAAATTAGTTAGGTGAAGTATAAGATCAAGAATTAACATTTTCTATGCATAAATATCATATAATTTGTTTATACCTTTTTTTTTATGCAACTGACTCGATTTGCTGTAATAAAAGCCATTTTACCTGTAATAAAGAAAACAATTAAAATCACTTGAATCGGTTTCACTACGAAACATGCGTCTAAATCTCAGAATAACAGGAAAATACCACAATACTTTTGCTGGAGACAACTTGTTCTTATATCGCGAGACACCGCATTTAGGACACTCATTTAACGATGCATACTCATTTCGAAACAAAACGCAATCGTTTGGACATGCATGTATCTTATCATAGCTCATGCCAATAGAGCACAACATCTTTTTGGTCTCATATGTTCGATTGGGAAGAACATTATCCTCAGGAAGCATATCTTTCAAAAGGGCTAATAACTCTGTGAAACTTTTATCCGACCATCCATTGCCTGCCTTTAAGTTGTACAACTTTAATACCGCAGACAATCTTGTGAATTTAGTGCAACCATCATACAAAGGTTTCTCTGCATCACTTACCAACCTCTCAAACATTTCGGGACAATCCTTAATATCTCCTTCAAGTGCTTCTGTAATCTCTTCAACTCGATCACAATCGTATGTATCTGCGCCACTATAGTTTGAGGCATAGGTCGTACTATCCCCCGGTTCAACATTCTCGTTACTTTTCTCACCATGCAAATTCCAACATGTATAACTTCGATCATTTCCATGCCTCATTAGATGCGATGTCAACTGAACTGCGTCAACCCGTTCCCCATGACAACAACCCAAGCAAGGACATATCGTTCTACTGGGGTCTTCGGCGTGCGCAACGGCAAACTTAACGAATTCTGATACCCCATTCTCGTACTCTCTCGACAATCGATTGGAAGACATCCATGTATTATCCATTACTAATTAGAATAAACAAAAAAAAATTTCAGAAGAGAAACCAAAAATGGGATGAGACAAAACAATTTCGCTTTATTCAGTTAGTCTCTGTGCAGAGCATTCATGTCTCCAACAACAACCCAAAACCAAAACAATTTTGATTTATTGAGTTAGTTTCTCAACATTTTCAGATATCTATGACTTCAATAGCATGAGAATGTATGAACCATGCATTAAGCATTAGTGGTATGCACTAATTTGTAGCATAGTTATATATCATCATATAGTTTTTACAAAAGATAAACATTGACTAGAAAATATATATGTAGAATTGTATAATGGTCTAACTGAAAGCTAACAGAAGAATAGTCGACTCTAATTTTCTCTATCAAATAACATCCATACCTAAACTTCTTAAGTTACTAGCTATGCTATGTATGCTAGAATAAATACACTCATAAGCTGCATAGTGTACCTTTGATTGGTAGAAGGTGTTTTAGATATTGCTGCCTCCTTTTTCTACATCGAGAAACAAATGGAACAGTTGGTGAAATTTAACCCATAATGCCTAGTCTCCATTGCTAGCATTGCAACACAATAATTATTGTTGAGAATACTCAATAAATGTATGAACCAAGAAAAATGAAACCAAAAATGAACAATAGCGAACGTCAGAAGAGAAACCAAGTAATATGAAGATTAGAAAAATACCTATGGTGTCAAAATCGAACAGCTAACAACGAATTAATAGAAGGAGGAAACGTCGTAGATCTAACAGAGGTGGAAGGAGAATGCCTTAGAAGTAGCGAAAATCATAGCAGTGAGAATCCTAACGTGAAAAAGAACGAAAATAACAGAGAGTGAAATAACAAAATGCGCAGTATGTTATAATTTTAATGTTTACTAAAGGGGACCTTAGAGGGAGCTTTTGGCAAAAAAGCGCCCTCTAAAGGGGGCCTAAGAGGGCGCTTATGAAAGCGCTCTCTAAGGCTTTCCAAAAGCGCTTTATAAATTGGAAATGCACATGGACTTATAGAGCGCTTTTTTAAAAGCGCCCTCTAAGGGTAACCTTAGAGGGCGCTTTCTAAAAAGCGCCCTGTATTGTTGTCTCTCTATCTCCTCCTTATTTTTTCGCTTCACCTTAGAGGGCGCTTTATTACAAAAGCGCCCTCTAAAGTGCGCTGTCTATTCCAGTTGTTCGCTCCTTATTTTTTCGCTTCACTTTAGAGTGCGCTTTTGTAATAAAGCGCCCTCTAAGGTGCGCTGTTTATTCCAGTTTTTGGCATAGTGTTATCTTACCAAGGAGCGCCTATGAGGTATAGTGGTGTAATTGTCAAAGCTTTTGATGGTTCTCGCAAGACGGTTATCGGTGAAGTGGACCTTCCAGTTGAGATAGGTCCGAGTGATTTTCAAATTACTTTCCAAGTAATGGATATCCACCCGACCTACATTTGCTTGTTGGGAAGGCCATGGATCCATGAGGCAGGAGAAGTTACCTCAACTTTGCACCAGAAGCTCAAATTTGTGAAGAATAGCAAGCTAGTGATTGTTGGTGGAGAGAAGGCGCTGCTGGTTAGCCATTTGTCATCTTTCTCTTATGTGGAAGCTGAGGATGAGTTTGGAACTCCGTTCCAAACCTTATCTATTGTTGTTGATAAGAGAATTGGGGCACTATGTCCTCATTAAAAGATTGTGGAAGAAGGCAATATCGATCAGTGGGGGCGCATGGTAGAGGTCTGCGACAACAAAGGCAGAACCGGCTTAGGGTTCCAGAAAGGTTACTCAATTGCAAGGTCTAAAGATATGCAACTTAGCTTCCGTAGCGGAGGGTTCATTCATGGCAATGAACAACACATAGCTGCTATGCTAGAGGATGACAAAGAGGAAGACTGCACAAATTTTGTGACGCATGGAAAGGCTTGCAGCAATTGGACTGATGTTGATATTCCTGTTATTTTTCATAGATATAAGTAATTGCTTTTATATGTTTTAAAATCCTTCTCCTATGCTTAAGGGAGAAGTGAACATTGTTTGGGCATTTTCAAATTGATCATCTATAAAATTAATTCTATGTTTGAGGTCGAGGAGGAAAGTGATGTGGAAGTGAGCGATGAATTATCTCGTCTTCTTGAGCAAGATGAAAAGACCATTCAACCATTCGAAGAGAAAGTTGAGTTAGTCAATTTGGGTGTCGAGGATGATGTGAAGGAAGTCAAGATTGGGTCTCGACTGTGTCCAGATGTCAAGAAGGGGTTGATTGATCTTCTTCGAGAGTATTCATATGTGTTTTCTTCGTCCTATCAAGACATACCTGGGTTGGATTCTAAGATTGTGGAGCATAGATTTCCTTTGAAGCCAGAATGCCCGCCAGTCAAGCAAAAGTTGAGAAGAACGCATCCTGATATGGCTGTGAAAATCAAAGAGGAAGTGCAAAAGCAAATTGATGCCAGTTTCCTTGTAACTGCTGAGTATCCGTAATGGGTGGCCAATATTGTGCTAGTGCCGAAGAAAGAGGGAAAAGTCCGCATGTGTGTTGACTATAGAGATTTGAATAAAGTCAGTCTGAAAGATGATTTCCCTCTGCCAGACATTGATATGTTGGTAGACAATACTGCTAAATTCAAAGTCTTTTCGTTTATGGATGGATTTTCCAGATATAATCAGATCAAGATGGAACCTGAAGATATGGAGAACACAACATTCGTTAGACCTTGGGGAACATTCTGTTATAAAGTGATGCCTTTCGGTTTAAAGAATGCTGGTGCAACTTACCAGAGAGAAATGACTATTCTTTTTCATGATACGATGTATAACGAGATTGAGGTTTATGTTGATGACATGATTGCTAAATCAATTAATGAGGAGGAACATGTTGAGCATTTGTTGAAGTTATTCCAACGTTTGAGGAAGTATAAACTCCACTTGAATCCAAATAAGTGTACTTTTGGTGTTCGTTCTGGTAAGTTGTTGGGCTTTCTTATCAGCGAGAAGGGTGTTGATGTTGATCCTGCCAAGGTCAAAGCAATACAAGAGATGCCCGCCCCCAAAACTGAGAAGCAAGTCAAAGGTTTTCTCGGCCGCATGAATTACATTTCTAGATTCATTTCCCAAATGACTGCCACATGTGCGCCTATATTCAAGCTTCTTCAGAAAGATCAGTCTTGTGATTGGACCAAAGACTGCCAGAAAGCTTTTGACAATATCAAGGAATATTTGCTTGAACCTCCAATTTTGTCTCCACCTGTTGAAGGAAGATCTTTGATCATGTATCCGACTGTGCTTGATGAGATTATGGGTTGTGTTCCTGGTCAGCTAGATGAGACTGGAATGAAAGAATTTTCAATTTACTACCTCAGTAAGAAGTTCACCGACTGTGAGACTCGATATTCTATGCTTGAGAAAACTTGTTGCGCATTGGCTTGGGTTGCTAAGCGTCTGCACCAGTATATGTTGAATCATACCACTTGGTTGATATCTAAAATGGATCTGATCAGGTATATATTTGAGAAACCTTCTTTAACTAGGAGGATTACCCGTTAGCCGATGTTGCTATCAAAGTATGATATCGAATACCGATCTCAAAAAGCGATCAAAGGTAGTATCTTGGCCGACCATTTAGATCACCAACCAATTGAAGATTATCAGTCAGTGCAATATGACTTTCCTATGGAAGAGATTTTGTACTTGAAAATGAAAGATTGTGATGAACCATTGCTTGAAGAAGGGCCAGAACCTGGTTCCCGTTGGGGCATGGTATTTGATGGAGCTGTTAATCAATATGGAAATGGCATTGGGGCAGTGATCATTACTCCTTAAGGCACGCATCTACCATTTATAGCTAGATTGACTTTCATGTGTACAAATAACATGGCAGAATATGAAGCTTGCATTATGGGGCCATGAATCTCAAAATCAAGTATTTGGAAGTCATTGGAGATTCAGCTTTGGTTGTGAATCAGATCAAAGGTGAATGGGAGACAAATCAACCCGGTTTAATCCTCTATAGAGATTATGCGAGGAGGATTTCAACTTTTTTTACAAAGTTTGAGTTTCATCATATCCCTTGAGATGAGAACCGGATGGCAGATGCTCTTGAAACGTTGGCATCAATGATTATAGTGAAGTATTGGAATGAAGTTCCCAATTTGTCTATGATGCGTCTTGATAGGCCAGCTCATGTGTTTGCTGTTGAAGAGATCAAAGACGAGAAACCGTGGTATTATGACATCAAATGTTTCCTCCAAAGTCAGATTTACCCGTCTGGGGCATCTTTGAAAGATAAGAAGACTTTGAGAAGATTAGCCTATAATTTCTACTTGAATGGTGATATATTGTACAAGAGAAACTTCGACATGGGTTTGCTTAGATGCGTGGATAGACACGAAGCAGACTTGTTGATGACTGAAGTGCATGAGAGTTCCTTTGGTACTCATTCCAATGGACATGCAATGGCGAAGAAGATGTTGCGAGCAGGCTACTATTGGCTGACAATGGAATCTGACTGTTGCAAATTTATGAAGAAGTGCCACAAGTGTCAAATTTATGCTGATAAGATTCATGTTCCTCCGACATTATTGAATATTATTTCTCCCCATGGCCTTTCCCCATGTTGGGAATTGACATGATCAGGATGATTGAACCCAGAGCTTCGAATGGACATCGTTTCATCTTGGGGGAAATTGACTATTTCATAAAATGGGTTGAAGCGGCATCGTATGCAAATGTAACCAAGAAAGTTGTTGTAAGGTTTATCAAGAATCAGATTATATGTCGTCATGATGTGCCAAGTAAGATCATTATCGATAATTGATCCAATTTGAATAACAATATGGTGGAAGCTCTTTGCAAAGACTTCAAGATTGCATATCATAATTCTTCTCCCTACATACCTAAGATGAATGGGGTTGTGGAAGCTGCGAACAAGAACATCAAGAAGATTATTCAGAATATGGTTGTCATGTACAAGGATTGACATGAGATGCTCCCATTTGCTTTGCATGGGTATTGTACATCTATCGACACTTCAAGAAGGGCAACCCCTTTCCCTCTTGTGTATGGTATGGAAGCAGTACTCCCCGTAGAGGTTGAGATTCCTTCATTGTGTGTGCTTATGGAAGCCAAGTTGTTTGAGGTTGAATGGTTTCAGACCAGGTTCGACAAACTGAATTTAATTGAAGAGAAAAGATTGACTGCCATGTGTAATGGTGAGTTGTATCAGCAAAGGATGAAGAAAGCTTTTGATAAGAAGGTAAGACCTCGTGTGTTCATATATGGTGACCTTGTGCTCAAGAAGATTTTATCGTTCAAGCCAGATTCTAGAGGAAAATGGACTCCTAATTATGAAGGCTCGTATGTTGTTAAGAGAGCCTTTTCAGGCGGTGCATTGATACTTACAACTATGGATGGTGAAGAGTTCACTCGTCCTGTGAACGCAGATGCAGTCAAGAAATACTTCGCCTTAAAAAGAAAGAAAAGAAAAGAACAACTCGCTAAGTTTAAAACTTGAAAGGGCGGTGTAGCGGTAAATTAATGATCATCAAGCTATGGATAAGCTAGAGATCAAATAACAAGAGTCGCCACCGCGCTTTTATTGTTTCCAAGGGAAAAAGGAAAAAGTACAAAAAAAACCCTAAAAGTAAGAAGTTTTCAAATCAAAACTAATAAAAAGTCAGAGATTACAGGTAAGGGGTTGGTTACACAGAGGGAAGGTGTTAGCACCCAAAGTATCCTAGGTACTCCTAGGGAGACCTTTTGTGTGCATATGTACTTAGTATAAAGTGATGTTTACAAACAAATAGAATGTGGGGATGAGAAAAGAATTCATTAATTATCTTTTTTTGTTTGACAAGACCTTCGGTCTTGTGCCTACGTACCAACATAAAATTGAGGGTTCAAAACCTCGTAGTCTGTGATACAAATTTCAAAGTGGATGCATTACTTTTAACAAAAATTAAATTGAAGAGGCACAAAGGCATAAAATGGTTTGAGTGAGTTAGTTCTTTTTGTCTTTTTTGAAAGTTTAAGTCAAGTATAAGTAAGTTTATTTACAAGTTTGATTTAGGAAAAGAAGTTTGAAAATGCAATGGCATAAAGCCAAAGTTTTCATCTTTTTGCAAAAGTGGTCAAAGTTTAGAACAAAATAAGTTCAATCAAAGAAGGTTTTTTGAAAAGAAATAGAGGGAGTGATTTGAAATTAAAGAAGTGGGGAGGAGATGAAGAGACTATCCCATGTACAAAATTAAAAGTTTAGAGTTGAAAAGGATCTGACCAAATGGGTAGCAATCCAATAGACAACAATGTCAATAGAAACCCAGAAATCCCTTGGACTTTTAGAATTAAGCAACAAACAAATGCCCAATTATATTATCTTGAAGAGAAAGGCATCAAATAAAGATGGCCATATCCAAGCTTATCCGTTCCATGATATTCCTTAAAGTAGCCCGTGTAACAAATGAATTCCACAAGTCACATGTTTAAAATAACAACTTCACAATGATCATGTTGCAGATGAACTTAGAGAGATCTCGAATGATGTATAAGATGAAGTTTCAAATTACAAGCACTTGGTTTCTCAATAAGTTGGCATTGGCCAAGACCTTTAGCATAGGAAGGTTACCTAGATTCTAAGTCCATTTGTCCAAGATCAAGCCAACATTCCACATAAAAGTTTTTTTTAGGGTTTTTGTTGTTATTATGTACATTAATGGTCAAAGACTACACAAATCAACCAAGTATACACAAACAAAATATATCACATAATATGGTCCACGTGGACAAAGTGAAAAATACATTAACATAAACAATTAGAATGATATGAACAATGACAAATGTATAAAAGCTAAAATTAAATGGCATTAAAGTAAAGGGCTTGAAATTAAAAGTTAGTAGTTAATAGGTTAGAAGTTAGTATTATTTTGCTTTTGCTTTTCATTTTAAGAAACTCTTTGGAGAACACTCAACCCACTTATCACAAGCATGAATCCTTGAACCAAGACATCTTCCAAAGGAAGGAAAAAAGGCAAAGTTTCCACACAGTACCATGAAAGAGGGGAGACTTACAATCTCACTAACTAGAATGCTTATGCCTTTTGTGTCACAAATTTAGCGCTATGTTAAGCAATCGTAATTGGACTTATGTAGAACTCACAACTATTTGAGGCGGGGCAATAGAATTTTGGTGTTAATGCATGTTAGAGACATAGTATTATGAACTATACTCATGAAACATACCACACACAAAAAAGAATATGCAAAAGGTGTGGCCTAATCTCATCCATACTCATATTAATTTTTTAATCAACTAGCCTTAGGATTTTGAGATATCATAGGCCAAATGGAATGAATGAAATCACAAATTGATCAAAGGAGGACTTTTACCAAATTAATATCATTCATTCATTTTGGGAGATGGAATGTACATTCCATCAATCCCCTAAATCCAATGATATTAACTCAACAAAGTCAAATCAACCTTGACCAAGGCCCAACAACAATAGTCAAACACCAACAAGTCATCACAATTGGTCAACAAAATTATTTGGCATTTAATCAAATTTAAAATACAAAAATAAGGCATTTAAATTTAATATGGTTTGTCCCATTCCTAAAACCTCATCAAAACACCAAAGAAATGACCATGAGATTTATCATAGGACAAACAAGGTCAAAGGACCTTGGAGAAAGTTTTTCATAATTTTTGGACATTTAAAAGTATTTTTAAACAATTAAAAACAAATGCAAAATCAATTAAATCATTAAAAATATTAATAATGATCCAAAAATAATTTTAATTCAGAATATGAAAGAGGAAATTATTTAAATTTTTTTGGTGAAACTACCATATTTTTCGGATCAATATTAAAATTAATATGAATTAATGAAAATAAAAGGATTAAAATGAAAATTAAATGATTAGAAAAAACGTGGACCACTTGATCTCCCTCATTAATTGAGGTGGCAGATCAAGTGGTCACAAGCGTGCAATCCACGATACGCCTGAGTCAGCGCAGCACAGGAAAGGTAATTCATACCAACGCACGAGATTATTTCATTTCAAATGGATCATGTGGCTCTGAACACGCCAACTCACCACAGGAGCTACAACTCCGGTCTCCTTCTCAGGCGAGCCTTGCCGGACTGGTTCAGTAATAACCATAACCTAAATTAAAAAGAAGGACATGAATTCAAAGTAGAATGGCACTGAGCCCGAATCTGACCTCAATTTATCCTAACTTCAAGTATATTGAGAGATACATGGAGTTGAAATTTGAGGTACATGAACTGAGTTGCTTCGATTTGGCCTCAAAGCAACTCAATCTTCTTGCCTACATTGGTAGGACTTCAGACAACCAAGGAATCAAGAGAATTGAGCAAGAATGAGAGAGAATCGAAGAGATTAAAATTTCTGGAAAATACCTTCAATGTAGGTCTGGATTAGGCTGTTCTTGCCTTGGCTCGTGCTTGATCTCACTCCAAATGCTTGCAGAAGATGAATTGAAAGCTCAAAAGGTCTTGGATCCCTGGAGTTTTGAATCTCAAAACAGTGAGGATTCAAACTCAATTTTAAGTGAAATTCTCAGGATTATCCTTTGGAATGAGAGGGTTAGAGGTTTGGGATCAAAGTTGGGCGCGAATGTGTATGAAATTCTGAGCATATGGAGCTCTATTTATAGCCAAATCAATTGATATTTGCACACTTGAAATGAAATTCCAAAATTAGCAATGTGTGATGCATGAGTACATGGGCGTGTGCTGGCCCATGAATCACTCCATCTGATCCATAATTTAGTGTAAGCAAGGATGAAGTCATGTTGGAATGCTAGGCAAGTGTGCATGGATGTTTGAAGTTCAATCTTGCCAAATGATGATACCATGTTCAAGCTATGCGCAGCCTATTCATTTCTCGTCCAAAATAGATGCATTTGGCTTTTTGGAAAGGCTAGATCAAGAGGAACAACTTTCATGTTCAACACTTTTCCATTTGGAGCTTGAAACTTAAAGAATTTTGAGGTGGAAGTTTGGAAATTTTAACATATTGAAATTTTTTCTCAGTGTCAAGCCATGTGTCTCAATATTCCACCTTGCTTAACTTTTTATGTGAGCTTCAAATGAGAAACGTGTCTTCATCAAAGTTGAAGATATTTCAAAGACCTTCAAAATCGTCACCAATTTCATGTCATTTGGATTTGAAATGATAGAGTTATTCATTTTTGAAGTTTGGAAAAATCACTTGATTAATGATATAGGTCGAAAGGGACCTATAATGTAACCTCATATCACATGCTCATAAAAGTTGAATTAGCTCTCACTCCAAACATCAAAATTGAAGTAGAACTTTTGAATTTTATTGTGCAACTCGGAAATATTTCATCTTATAAAAATTGAGCAAGTTATGACCGTTGGAAGTTGACTTTCAAATTAGGGTTTATACAAAATGACCTATAATGTTTCAACACATAAAATGATTTTCCAAGCAAAACTAGATATATGTCTCAACATGAAAGTTTCTTGGAATGTTATTTTGAGTAAGTTTTCTCTTGGAATCATTTTCATATGGTGAAAATTTTAGGAGATAGGGTCTAGGGAGACCCAATTTTGATTAGATGAATTCATCTGGCCAACCACTATCAACCAACTTGCTAATATTCAATTCTCTTGACTTTCTAGGCTCATAGTAGATCATATATGCATAAGATGATGAATTTTGAAGTGCCCTTTGAGAAATTTGATCAATTGTTGAGATAGCTTGTTGGAGAAGTTACTCAAGATACCCAGTCAAATTAGGGTTCCCAAGGCAAATCACGCTCAAACTCTTGAAGAAAAATTGATCAATATAACATGTAGAAATCATTGGGACTCATATATGATGCTCATAATCATTCTTGTATCAATCCATGGTTGTGCTCTTTGTCATGAGGGTCTCAAACCCTAGATTTGAACTTGATAGATCAATGGAGATCATGCCCTACCTACAAAAGAGTTAAGCAAATGCAAAGACATATTTTTGGTATTTTGGTTAGTAAAATGATAATATACAAGTATGATACAGTCACATAGTGCTTGGTGATCTCTCCCAAAACAAACCCAATGAAAAAGGGGTAAGGAGGATGCCAAGGTATGATCCCAATGCTAGTGCATATGATGGAATTGCATGAGGGATCCTAGGGTCAAAATTGGGGTTTTACAGCTGCCCCTATTTAAGGACAATCTAACTGAGGAGGCTAAGGTTAAAATCTTCATGTCGACTCAGTAGAATAGGCTTAAATAACAACACAGAAACAAATTTTGGTCCCTAATAGACCTCATGATGCATATGATATGAATGCAAAAGTAAATTCTTTGTGGGGAAATACAGCCACAAAGGAAAAGAAATCAGAGGGACCGAAAATCTGTAGGAGTATAATGCATTTCGTAAGGAAAACTCACTGGGTAGAAAATAGGATTTACAACTACCGGTTACTAAGCAGAAGACCAAAGGTGAGACTATCCATCATCGGTTAAGATGAACATATCAAGGATAAACTCAACAGGGAAGAAAATTCATCATCGGCTAAGATGAACATATCAAGGATAGACATGCCTGAGATTGTCAAGTAGGATAGATGTCATCGTTTAAGATGAACATATCAAGGATAAACCAACCGAACAAAGAGAAAATTCGTCACCGGTTAAGATGAACATATCAAGAATAGACTCTGCGAGGAGAGAGAAATAGGAATTACATCTATCAGTTACTGGATATAATACCAAAAGAGTGAATCCGTCACTCGTTAAAGTGAACATATCAAGGATCAACTCTACGGAGGGAACAAAAAGCAGGATTTACAACTACCGGTTGCTGGGTAGAAGACCCCAAAGAGAAGGAAACTCGTCATCGGTTAGGATGAACATATCAAGGATTAACTCTCTGGGAAACAAGAATAGGGATTACAACTACCTTTTTACTGGGTAGAATACCAAAAAGAGAATATCCGTCATCGGTTTAGGATGAACATATCAAGGATAGACTCAAGCAGGGGAGAGAAAGAAATTCGTCATCGGTTAGGGTGAACATATCAAGGATATACTTCCAAGGGAAACAGATCCACTAAGGACTCTACTGCTGGGAAAAACAGGGGTACTATTGTCGGGTATTGGGCAAGAAGTAAAAAATTGCAAACTAAGAAGAATATTACCAGTTACTAGGCAATAGACTCTTAGGGGACTCAAAGTATCTATCTAGGTATGAGCTAGAAAGAAACAGTCAATCAAACCTCAAACCAATGAGGATATAACTCAAGGGGAGTGACTCCATCCAAGTAAACAACCGGGGAGGAAACTGAAGTAATAATCATCCACGAGGAAACAAACTCAGTGGGGAAGAGGAGAAAGGTTAAAGTCTTTCTGCCTAACAGGCTGACACTCTACAATTGAGGGAGGACAAACACCGAAATTTGTATTGGGTTAAAGTACCACCATACAGGGAATGAGAATCTCAAACCAACAATTTAATCAGATATGCGAATATCCAAATATGAAATTATGAAATTATATGAATGTGTATATATATATATATATAATATATATATATATATATATATATATGATTATGCTGACAGGGATGATCACAAAGGATACCAATATGTTGCAAAGAAATTGAATCATCAGTACAATCCTCGGTCAATCCACAAAATATGGAGACAACTGCTGGAGAATAGAGAGATCTACAATCCCAAAAGGCTCAACCCTAACCGGGGAAGGAGAAGATCTCTCGAGGAAAGAGACACATCACCGAACCTCTGCGGAATTTTAGGTCAACACCATAAAAATGGGAGACAACCCTACAGGGAAAATAAACTGCTCAGGAACCAGGAGGAAACTCCGACTAGGGAGCAAGTCGACTGGCGATTGGCGGGGAAACCAATGTGATCTACTGTAGAGATCAACCACTTATGCTGAAGATTAAAACAAACATCGCCCCTGCTGAGGAATACACAAACTCGGCTGGGGAATATTCACAAAAACCGCTGGGGAGGGAAGAAACTCTGTCGAGGGAAACAAGTCGCAGGGTACCTGAATCAACCAACTCAGCTAGGGAAAAGGAACGAGGCTCTGCTGAGGAGGACAAATACTCTGCCGAGGAACTGAATCAACACAAACGTCCAGGGATACCTAAAGGGTTAACTCCTTTTGGAACCTCTAATGTTTTGCACTTAAGGACTTGTTATCCATCTGGTTCTCATCTCGAGGGATATGATGAAACTCAACCTTTGTAAAAAAAGTTGAAATCCTCCTCGCATAATCTCTATATGGTATTAAACCGAGTTGATTTGTCTCCCATTCACCTTTGATCTGATTCACAACCAAAGCTGAATCTCCAATGACATCCAATTACTTGATTCTGAGATTCATGGCGTCTTCAAGCCCCATAATGCAAGCTTCATATTCTGCCATGTTCCTTGTACACTTGAAAGTCAATCTAGCTATAAATGGTAGATGTGTGCCTTAAGGAGTAATAACCACTGCCCCAATGCCATTTCCTTATTGATTAACAGCTCCATCAAATACCATGCCCCAACGAGAACCAGGTTCTGGCCCTTCTTCAAGCAATGGTTCATCACAGTCTTTCATTTTCAAGTACAAAATCTCTTCATCAGGAAATTTATACTGCACTGACTTATAATATTCAATCGGTTGGTGAGCCAAATGGTCAGCCAAGATACTACCCTTGATTGCTTTCTGAGATCGGTATTTGATATCATACTTTGATAACAACATCTGTCAACGGGCAATTCTCCCAGTTAAAACAGACTTCTCAAATATATACTTGATTGGATCCATTTTGGATATCAACCAAGTGGTATGATTCAACATATATTGGCACAGACGCTTAGCAAGCTAAGCCAATGCGCAACAAGTCTTCTCAAGCATAGAATACCGAGTCTCACAGTCGGTGAACTTCTTACTGAGGTAGTAAATTGCAAACTCTTTCTTTCCAGTCTCATCTTGCTGACCAAGAACACAACCCATACTATCTTCGAGCACACTCAAATACATGATCAACGGTCTTCCTTCAACAGGTGGAGACAAAATCCGAGGCTCATGCATATATTCTTTGATACTATCAAAAGCTTTTTGGCAGTCTTCGGTCCAATCACAAGACTAATATTTCCGAAGAAGCTTGAATATAGGTGCACATGTGGCAGTCATGTGGGAAATGAATCTGTAAATATAATTCAAGCGGCCGAGAAAACCTCTGACTTTCTTCTTAGTTTTAGGCGCATGCATCTCTTCTATTGCTTTGACCTTGGCGCGATCGACTTCAATACCCTTCTCACTAACAATAAAGCCCAACAACTTACCAGAACGAACACCAAAAGTACACTTATTGGGATTCAAGCGGAGTTTATATTTCCTCAAATGCTGGAATAGCTTCAACAAATGCTCAACATATTCCTCTTCATCAATTGATTTAGCAATCATGTCATCGACATAAACTTCGATCTCTTTATGCATCATATCATGAAAAAGAGTAGTCATTGCTCTCTGGTAAGTTGCACCAGCATTCTTTTGACCGAAAGGCATCACTCTATAACAGAATGTTCCCCAAGGTGTAATGAATGTGGTCTACCAACATATCAATGTGTGGCAAAGGGAAATCATCTTTCAGAATGGCTTTATTCAAATCTCTATAGTCGACACACATGCAGACTTTTCCATCTTTCTTCGGCACATGCAGACTATTGGCCACCCATTACGGATACTCAGCGGTTACAAGGAAACTGGCATCTATCTGCTTCTGTACTTCCTCTTTGATCTTCACAGCCATATCAGGATGAGTTCTTCTCATCTTCTACTTGACTGGTGGGCATTCTGGCTTCAACGACAATCTATGCTCCACAATCTCAAAATCCAAACCAGGCATGTCTTTATAGGAACAAGCAAACACATCTGAATACTCTTGAAGACGATCAATCAACCCCTTCTTAACATCTGGACACAGTCGAGACCCAATCTTGACTTCCTTCACATCACCCTCGGAACCCAAGTTGACTAGCTCAATCTATTCTTCGAACGGCTAAATGGTCTTTTCATTTTTCTCAAGAAGACGAGATAATTCATCACTCACTTCTACATCACTTTCCTCCTCGGCCTCAAACACAGGGAATTCAAAATTTGGAGAAGGAGAAGGATCATTGTATTCAATGGGGTTAGGAATCAACCTGCATAATGATTTGATATTTTGATTTTAGAGAAATGAATTTGTGACCAAATATTATGCAGATGGACAATTATATTGTTTATTTATGTTTTTTGTGATTACCATTTTCAGAATAAAGCAAAAAGTAAAAACAAACATCATTGATGTGGATGAATAGAATTAATTTTATGGATGATCAACTTTTAAAATGCCCAAACAAGTGTTCACTTCTCCCTTATGCATAAGAGAAGGATTTAAAAACATATAAAAGCAATTACTTAGATTGATGCAAAATAACAGGAATATCAACAGCAGTCCAATTGTTGCAAGCCTTTCCATGCGTCACAAAATTGGTGCAGTCTTCCTCTTCGTCATCCTCTAGCACAACAACTTAGTGTTTTTCATTGCCATGAATGAAGCCTCCGCTACGGAAGCTGAGTTGCATATCTTCAGACCTTGCAGTTGGTGATCCTTTTTGGAACCCCAAGCTGGTTCTGCCTTTGTTGTCGGAGACTTCTACCATGCGCCCCTACTGATCAACAATACCTTCTTCCACAATCTTTTAGGCATCTTTCGACGAGGACGTAGGTGCCCCAACTCTCTTCTGAGCAGCAATAGATAAGGCATAGAACGGAGCTCCAACCTCATCCTCAGCTTCCACATAATAGAAAGATGACAAATGGCTAACCAACAACGCTTTCTCTCCACCGACAATCACTAGCTTTCCATTCTTTACAAATTTGAGCTTTTGGTGCAGAGTGGAAGTAACAACTCCCACCTCATGAATCCATGGCCTTCCCAATAAGCAACTGTAGGCCGGGTGGATATCCATTACTTGAAAAGTAATCTGAAAATCACTCGGACCTATCTTGACTGGAAGATCCACTTCTCCAATTACCGTTTTGGGCGAACCATCAAAAGATTTGACGATTACACCGCTATACCTCATGGGTGCTCCTTGGTAAGATAACTTTGGCAAAGTTGACTTCGGCAGCACATTCAGTGACGACCCGGTGTCAACAAGCATGTTTGACAAAGCATCTTCTTTGCAGTTCATGGAAATGTAGAAAGCCAGATTATGGTTTCTGCCCTCCTTAGGGAGTTCTTCATTGCAAAAGCTGAGATTGTTGCAAGAAGTGATGTTAGCCACAATGTGATCGAACTGATCCACAATAACATCATGCTCTACGAACGCTTGTTCTAGAACATCGGCTCAAACACTCGACCACTTCGGGTCACCTTTGTAACATCAGCAATGCTCAATACCGAACTAGTCGTAGGTAACGGGACCTCTTGACCATCCTTCATCATTGTAGCATTATACTGATACGACATAACTTTATCAGATGAATATGGGACTGGTCCCGCTAACTGTATTACCACCGACGATACTGATCTTTGACTGTTGTTGTTACTGGAGTCATACTGGATCCCCAACTTCTCAGGTTGCTTGAAAATGTGCACTATGACATTTACGTCGTCATCTTCATGATGGGATTGAACAATTTAGATCATGCCTTCATCCATCAGACGTTGGATGTCCCTTTTCACAACTTCACAACCCCTCGGGTTAACACTACAAACAGCACAACCATCATGGTCGTGCTCACATTCACTCACAAACAAACATCCTTATGCATCTGCACTAAGGACCTTAGGATAAAATGCACATAAAAAACTTTGAATTCTCCAGGACAACCGTCTACCATAATCACAGAAGAGTTCCCATGAGCGGGCAAAGGGTTTGCTTTCACATTTGGCGCGCGGTCCATGAAGGACACCATACCACTCTTCATCAATTTCTGAACCTCATACTTTAATGGATAACGATTTTCAATGTCGTGTCCGGGTTCTCCTTGGTGAAAAGCACAACGGAGCTCAGGTTTATACCACTAAAGAAGTGGTTCTGGAATCTGCGGTAGGTTCATCGGTTGAATCAGGTTCTTGAGAACTAACGAGGGATACAACTATGCATATGCCATAGGAATCGGGTCGAAAGAGACCTTCTTCCTCTCAAAGTTCTATTGTTGATGATTGTTGTTGGTATTGTTGTTATGGTAGGTGTTTGTTCGTTGTTGCGATTGTTGTTGTTGACGTTGGTGTTGTTGAACTGGTGTTGCTTGTTGATTAGAAAATATCGGGATAACGGGAGATACTTGATGAAGATGATGTTGACGGGATGTTGGATTCCTTCTAATCTAAGGCCTCCTCTCCCTCCCACTGCTTATTGCATTCGTCTCATTGTCCTTCTTCTTACCAAAATTGCTACCATACCTCTTGCTTGTTGATGCTTCATCTCTCGACAAACGTCCTTCTAAGACTCCTTCCTCAAGCCTCATCCCCATGTTTACCATTTCGGTAAAGTCACTGGGGGCACTAGCAATCATTCGTTCATAGTAAAATGAACTCAGAGTTTTCAAGAAGATCTTTGTCATCTCTTTTTCCTCCAAAGGAGGAGTGATCTGGGAAGCCAACTCCCTCAATCGCTGCACATACTCTTTGAATGTCTCTTTGTCCTTCTAAGACATAGACCTCAGCTGGTCTCTATCAGGCGCCATATCCACATTATATTTATATTACTTGATGAAAGCCTCCCCCAAGTCGTTGAAAGTGTGAATGCTTGCACTATCCAACCCCATGTACCCACGAAGTGCAGCGCCAATCAGGCTATCTTGGAAGTAGTGAATAAGCAATTGGTCATTCTTGGTCTGAGTAGACATCTTACGAGCATATATCACAAGATGACTGAGTGGACAAGAGTTCCCCTTATAATTTTCAAAATCAGGTACTTTGAACTTCACCGGGATCTTGACGTTGGGCACTAAGCACAACTCAACAACACTTTTTCCAAACAGGTATTTACCTCTCAGCGTCTTCAATTCCTTGGGCAACTCAAGAGACTGATATTTCATTTCATCCATCTTCTCATAAACATTCGGACCCTCAGACGGCTCGGAATGATAAATGGTGTCTTCTACGCGAGGCAAGGTGTTCATAACGGGAGGTGGCACAGACATGACCGGGCTAGATGCCGGCATGGAAGCAAAGGTAGATGCTTAGCTTTCTGGCACAAAGTTGGAAGGCATTCCCCGCGGTAATCCGGCAGGCATAATTGGTGCGAAGTGGGTGGCAGTAGCAGGCACGGTAGAGGTAGCCACCTCTGAAATAACAGTCCTCGCGGGAGGAGTTGCAGGCGTTGGAGAAGATTGACGTTGGGCAGCAAGAACTGACTCCATCATGACAGTCAGGCGGGCGATCTCGTCCTTCAGCTCTGTGTTCTCTTTCCCTAGGTGTTCCATGATTCTCAGATGATTGGCGAGGGTATTGTACCGGTGAGTCAGCTTGGCCAAAGCACAAAATAAACACCAATCAGACATCTAGCGAAAACCTGCTTATGCAAATGATGCATGAAATGCAATGCTTGATTAATTTTTTTGTTTTCAAGGAACTTACTATATCATTTGCGAATATACATATTTAAATGGCAATTGCAATAATTTGATATGACCAAAAAATCTCTTTTTATTTATATAAATTGGAAGGATTACACTGAGTACAATTTCAAAAACCAATTGAAAAATACAAGAGAAAAGGAGACTAGTCATCCTAAGGATCCCTAACAAGAATGTCAGAAGATCTGGCTGTAGGCGCGTACTTCCTTCGAATGCGACGGATCTCGGTCTCAAAAGAAGTCTTCATTTCAGTCTTCTCGACGACAAGCTGATCTACAATCTTCTTCCAAGCAATGGAAGGCTGAGGCATGCTAGAGGATGGAACCTCTCTCTCTCTCTCTGTCTCTTTGTTACTCGGTCTTCAAGTAGATCAATAAGTGCATCTTTGTCCTAGACTCCAACTGCAACTCTTCATGCTTCTTGTTCAAAGCACGAAAATGCTCTTCCCATAAATCCTTCTCTTTCTTTATCTTGGCGAGCGCGTCTTCCAACTCCTCTACATCTTGGTTAGGGAGAGTTAATCGCTCAACCACAACCATAGACATGTGTCTTTCACAAGGATAAGGCATCTTCAACTCCAAAGCTCTCTTCTTCATCCAAAGAGTATAAGCTTCCAAAGTTACACAATTGCATGAACGAAGCTCGGATCTTCCTTTCCAATGCACATTATGCCAAGAATGCACAATCTTCTGCTTCAAATGTCGGGGATCTTTAGCCTCTTGATAGAAAAGACCTTTTAACAAAGTGTTATTAGTTTTGTCTCTCAAGGGGAACCCAAGTTGACGACGAGCCAAAGCAAGATTGTAGTTAATTCCTCCTTGCGTACCAATGAGAGGCACATTAGAGAATTCACCACAACTATCAATAATCTCCAAACTGCTCAAAGACTGATCATACAAAACTATATCATCATTAGTGAGAGACATAAGTCTCCGAGACCCCCTTAGACATTGTTTGTTCTCCATAAAAGCAGGTGTCTGAGGCAAGTGCGAAATAAACCACTTGTACAGAAGAGGAATGCAACAGACAATTGCTCCACCACCTTTAGAATTCCTTAGATACAAAGAGAAATACACATCACCCAACAAAGTAGGCACAAGATTCCCAATCAAGAAAAGTCTAATGGCGTTAACATCAATAAAACCATCAATGTTAGGGAACAAAGCTTATCCATAATTGAGCAACACAAAGATAGCTTCAAAAGCATCCACACTACCAGCTTGAGCAAAAGCAGTAGCTTCCTTGATGAGGAAATCAGATGGCAACCCAAATAACCTTCCTTTCTTCACCCAATGAGCCTCTATCTCAAACTTCTTCAAGTGAAGAGCTTCAACAATAAGATTAGATCGGGGAATCTCCTCCAATCCACTAAAAGGCTCTCTACTAGAAACAGGTATCCCCAAAAGATGAGAATACTCCTCCAAGGTAGGCATAAGCTGAAAATTTGGGAAAGTGAAACAACGGTAGAGAGGATTATAGAACTGCACTTCTTAGTGTGCCTTTGTCCACAATCCATGGTCTGAAAATATTTGCAAATGATACCTCAGTTCACTGAAATTTTCGTGTGATGAATGTTATGATGCGCATGAATGCATGAATGCAACAATCACAAATAAGGGATCACACACATGGAAAACAAAGGTCAAGGGATGAATTAAGTCATTGTCAAGATCAATCATCCATTTTGGTGGATTATGGTTTACACCTTATCAACATCCAATTTCCATTGATATTGACAAGACCTGATTGGATCAACCAAGAATCAAGGGTTTGTTGCCAGTCACGAGCATGGAGTCTGGGTAAGAACCATCCCAAAGGAGTGAAATAAGGATAAAACTTGTAGATCATGTTCTAAAAAGTTCCCAGAGTCTTAATTCCATCTATCGAATATTACAGGTTAAGATGACTGACTCATCGACCCATAATATTCTCAAGAAAAACTCGTCTGAGTGTAGTATCGCATAACAACTGTTATCAAGTCTACACCCGAACAGTTTATGCATTACGTCCTAAATAGGCCAAGAGGGGGTAAATGTTCTACGGTCCTCAGCTTCTCAGACCCAAATTAGAGATAGTAATGCCTAACCACAAATACTTGTGTGACATTTCCAAATCCAAAAGAGTCTCCACTGAGCGGATGGGTCTCAAATCAACTTGTTAAATACTACTTCACAAAAGTTGAACATGACTATACCATCATCCTATCTTAATTGCACTCAAGTTCGAGTTAGAACTTATCTCACCACTCAGAGATCACCAAGAACAACAAGCAGATTATATCACACATACATATATACAAACATCATATATATAAAAATATATACACAAAAAGTAGGCTAAACCCACTGGAGACTACTCCCCAGCAGAGTCGCCATTTAATTTCTGTAGCGGTAAATTCATGATCATCAAGCTATGGATAAGCTAGAGATCAAATAACCAGAGTCGCCACCGCGCTTTTATTGTTACCAAGTGAAAAGGGAAAAATTACGAACAAAACCCAAAAAGTAAGAAGTTTTCAAATCAAAATTAATAAAAATTCAGAGATTACAGGCAAGGGGTTGGTTACACAGAGGGAAGGTGTTAGCATCCAGAGTGTCCTAGGTACTCCTAAGGAGCCCTTTTTGTGTGCATATGTACTCGCTATAAAGTGATGTTTACAAACAATTAGAATGGAGGAAGAGAAAATAATTCATTAATTATATTTTTGTGTTTGACAAGACCTTCGGTCTTGTGCCTACGTACCAACATAAAAATGAGAGATCAAAACCTCGTAGTTCGTGATACAAATTTCAAAGTGGATGCATTGCTTTTAACAAAAATTAAATTTGAAAGGCACAAAGGCCTAAAATGGTTTGAGTGAGTTAGTTATTTTTGGCTTTTGATCTAACCTCATAAGGAGCGATAAGGAAGTGATTGATGAGGTTGCCATTCCTTATGAGGTTAGATCAAAAGCAAAAAATAACTAACTCACTCAAACCATTTTAGGCCTTTGTGCCTTTCAAATTTAATTTTTGATAAAGCAATGCATCCACTTTGAAATTTGTATCACGAACTACGAGGTTTTGATCTCTCATTTTTATGTTGGTACGTAGGCACAAGACCTAAGGTCTTCCCAAACACAAAAATATAATTAATGAATACTTTTATCATCCCCCATTCTATTTGTTTGTAAACATCATTTTGAACAAAATACATATGCACACAAAAAGGGCTCCCTAGGAAGGAGTCCGATAGGGGCGTTTGTCGAAAGATGAAGCATCTTCGAGTAAGAGGTATGGTAGCAATTTTGGGAAGAAAAAGGACAGTGAAGCGAATGAAATAAGAAGTGGGAGGAAGAGGAGGCCTCAGATCAGAAGGAATCCACCATCCTATCAACATCATTATCAAGTATATTCAGTTATCCTTGTGTTTTCTAATTCACAATCAACACCAGTTTAACAACCACAACATCAATAACAACAACCGCAACAACGAGCAAACACCTACAACAACAACAATACCAACAATCATCATCAAAAAACCTTTGAGAGGAAGAAGGTATCTTTCGACCCAATTCCTATGTCTTATGCATAATTGTATCCCTCTTTGGTTCTCAAGAACCTAATCCAACCGAGGAACCCGCCGCAAATTGCAGAACCACTTCCATGGTGGTACAAGCCTGAGCTCCGTTGTTCTTTTCATCAAGGAGCACCGGGACATGATATAGAGAATTGTTATCCGCTCAAGTATGAGGTTCAAAAGCTGATGAAGAGTGGAATTGAGTCCTTCGAGGACCGTGCGCCGAATGTGAAAGCAAATCCGTTACCCACCCATGGGAACTCTTCTGTGAATATGGTGGATGGTTGTCGTGGCGAGTTTAAGGTTTTTGATGTGCGTTTTATCTGGAGATCCTTGGTGCAGATGTATAAGGATGTTTGTTTGGTAAGTGATTGTGAACACGACCATGACAGTTGTGTTATCTGTGGTGTTAACCCAAGGGGTTGTGAAGTTGTGAAAAGGTACATCCAGCGACTGATGGATGAAGGCATCATTCAAATTGTTCAATCCCGTCATATAGATAACGATGTAAATTTCATAGTGCCCATTTTCAAGCAGCCAGAGAGACTGGTGATTCAGTACGATAACAACAACAGTAACAATGTCCGCAATATATCAGTATCGTCGTTGGTTATACGGTTAGCGGGCCCAGTCCCGTATTCATCTGACAAAGCTGTATCGTATCAGTATAATGCTACAATGATAGAAGGTGGTTAAGAGGTCTCGTTGCCTACGACTAGCTTTGTGGTGAGCATTGTTGATGTTACCAAGGTGACCCATAGTGGTCGAGTGTTTGGGTCGGTGTTCCCAAAAGATAGAGAACAATCATTTGTTATAAAGAAGGTGGAAGTGCCTGTTGTAGATCTAGTTGGAGCTTCAAAGGGTATGTCTGCTGAATCCAGCAATTTGAAGGCTAACGATGATGATGAGGTACTTCGGTTAATTAAAAGGAGTGAGTTCAATGTGGTGGACCTGCTGCTCCAAACCCCCTCAAAGATCTCAGTGTTGTCTCTGCTCATGAATTCTGAAGCGAACAGAGAATCAATGTAGAGAGTTCTGGAATAAGCTTTTGTAGAACATGATGTTACAATGGATCAATTCGATCATATCATGGCTAGCATCACTTCTTGCAATAATCTTAGCTTCTGTGATGAAGAACTCCCTAAGGAGGGTAGAAATCATAATCTGGGTTTACACATTTCTATGAATTGCAAAGAGGATGATTTTTCAAAGGTGCTTGTTACCATCGGGTCATCATTGAATGTGCTGCCGAAGTCAACTCTGTCAAAGCTATCATACCAAGGAGCACCTATGAGATATAGCGGTGTAATCATCAAAGCTTTTAATGGTTCGCGCAAAATAGTTATTGGTGAAGTGAACCTTCCGGTTAAGATAGGTCCGAGTGATTTTCAAATTATTTTTCAAGTAATGGATATCCACCCGACCTACAGTTGTCTATTGGGAAGGCCATGGATTCATGAGGTAGGAGCTATTACCTCCACATTACACCAGAAGCTCAAATTTGTAAAGAATGGAAAGCTTGTGATTGTTGGTGGGAAGAAGGCGTTGTTGGTTAGCCATTTGTCATCTTTCTCTTATGTTGAAGCTGAGGATGAGGTTGGAACTCCGTTCCAAGCCTTATCTATTACTGTTGAAAAGAGGCTTGGGGCACCTATGTCCTCATTGAAATATGTCAAGAAGATTGCGGAAGAAGGCGATGTTGATCAGTGGGGGTGCGTGGTAGAGGTCTCCGACAACAGAGGAAGAACTGGTTTGGGGTTCAAGAAAGGTTCATCAACCGCAAGGTCTGAAGATATGCAACTTAGCTTCTGTAGCGGAGGGTTCATTCATGGCAATGAACAACACTTAGTTGTTGTGCTAGGAGATGACGAAGAAGAAGACAACACCAATTTTGTGACGCATGGAAAAGCTTGCAACAATTGGACTGTTGTTGATATTCCTGTTATTTGCATCGATCTAAGTAATTGCATTTATATGTTTTTAAAATCCTTCTCTTATGCCTAAGGGAGAAGCGAACATTGTTTGAGCATTTTCAAATTGATCATTAATAAAATCAATTCTATTCTATGATGTTTTGTTTTTAATTTTTGCTTTATTCTTAAAATGGTAATCACAAAAAACATAAATAAGCAATATAATTGTCCATCTACATAATATTTGGCAAACTGACTTCTCTAAAATCAAAATATCAAATCAATATGCAAGTTGGTTCCTAACACTATTGAATACAATGATCCTTCTCCTTCTCCAAATTTTGAATTCCCTGTGTTTGAAGCCGAGGAGGAAAGGGATATAGAAGTGAGTGATGAATTATCTCGTCTTCTTGAGCAAGATGAAAAGACCATTCATCCATTCAAAGAACAGATTGAGTTAGTCAACTTGGGTTCCGAGGATGATGTGAAGAAAGTTAAGATTGGGTCTCGACTGTGTCCAGATGTCAAGAAGGGGTTGATTGATCTTCTTCGAGAGTATTCAGATGTGTTTGCGTGGTCCTATCAAGACATGCCTGGTTTGGATTCTGAGATTGTGGAGCATAGATTGCCGCTGAAGCCAGAATGCTCGCCAGTCAAGCAGAAGTTGAGGAGAACGCATCTTGAAATAGCTGTGAAGATCAAAGAGGAAGTGCAGAAACAGATTAACACCGGTTTCCTTGTGACCGCTGAGTATCCACAATGGGTGGCCAATGTTGTGCCTGTGCCGAAGAAAGATGGAAAAGCCCGCATGTGTGTTAACTATAGAGATTTGAATAAAGCCAGTTCGAAAGATGATTTCCCTCTGCCACATATTGATATGTTCGTAGACAATACTGCTAAATTCAAAGTCTTTTCGTTTATGGATGGCTTTTCCAGTAATAATCAGATCAAGATGGCACCCGAAGATATGGAGAAGACCACATTCATTACACCTTGGGGAACATTCTGTTATAGAGTGATGCCTTTCGGTTTGAAGAATGCTGGTACAACATACCAGAGAGCAATGACCACTCTTTTTCATGATATGATGCATAAAGAGATTGAACTTTATGTCGATGACATGATTGATAAATCAATTGATGAAGAGGAACATGTTGCACATTTGTTGAAGCTATTCCAGCGTTTGAGGAAGTATAAACTCCGCTTGAATCCCAATAAGTGTACTTTCGGTGTTCGTTCTGGTAAGATGTTGGGCTTTATTGTCAGTGAGAAGGGTATTGAAGTTGATCCTGCCAAGGTCAAAGCAACACAAGAGATGCTTGCGCCCAAAACTGAGAAGCAAGTCAGATGATTTCTCGGCCGCTTGAATTATATCTCCAGATTCATTTCTCACATGACTGCCACATGTGCACCTGTATTCAAGCTTCTTCGGAAAGATCAGTCTTGTGATTGGACCAAAGACTGCCAGAAAGCTTTTGACAGTATCAAGAAATATCTCCTCAAACCTCTGATTTTGCCTCCACCTGTTGAAGGAAGACCGTTGATCATGTATTTGAATGTGCTTGAGGATAGTATGGGTTATGTTCTTGGTAAGCAAGATGATACTAGAAAGAAAGAATTTTCAATTTACTACCTTAGTAAGAAATTCACCGACTTTGAGACTCGGTATTCTGTGCTTGAGAAAACTTGTTGCGCATTAGCTTGGGCAGCTAAGCGTCTGCGTCAATATATGTTGAATCATACAACTTGGTTGATATCCAAATTGGATCCAATCAACTATATATTTGAGAAGCCTGCTTTAACTGAGAGGATTGCCCGTTGGCAGATGTTGTTATCAGAATATGGTATCGAATACCGATCTCAGAAAGAGATCAAATCTAGTATCTTGGGTGGCTGTAAGACCCCAATTTTGACCGTAAGATCCCTCATACAATTCCATCATAAGCATTAGCATTGGGATCATATCTTGGCATCCTCCTTACCCCTCTTTCATTGGGTTTATTTTGGAAGATATCACCAAGCACTTTGTGATTATATCATACTTGTATTTTATCATTTCATTAACCAAAATACCAAAAATATGTCTTTGCATTTGTCTAACTCTTTTGTAGGAAGGGCATGATTCCATTGATTCATCAAGTTCACATCTAGGGTTTGAGACCCCCATGAAAAAAGAGCACAACCAAGAATTGATCCCACAATGGTTATGAGCATCATATATGAGTTCTAATGACTCCTACATGTTATATTGATCAAGTTCTCTTCAAGAGTTTGAGGATGATTAGCCTTGGAAACCCTAGTCTGACTAGGTATCTTGAGTAACTTCTCCAACAAGCTATCTCACCAACTGATCAAATTTATCGAGGGACACTCCTAAATTCATCATCTTATGAATATATGATTTACTATGAGCCTAAAAAGTCAATAGAATTGGAGGTTAGCAAGTTGGTTGATGGTGGTTGGCCAGATGGATTCATCTTATCAAAACTGGGTCTCCCTAGACCCTATCTCCTACACTTTTCACCATATGAAAATGATTCCAAGAGAAAACATACTCTAAATTACATTCCAAACACCTTTCATGTTGAGACCTAGAACTAGTTTTTCTTGTAAAATCATTTTCTATGTTGAAACATTATAGGTCATTTTGTCTAAACCCTAATTTGAAAGTCAACTTCCCAAGGCCATAACTTGCTCAATTTTTATGATATGAAAGATTTCCAAGTTACACAATCAAATTCAATGTGTCTACTTCAACTTTGATGTTTGCAGTGAGAGCTAATTCAACTTTTTTGAGCATTTGATATCATGTTACATTATAGGTCATTTTTGACATATACCATTGATCAAGTGATTTTTCCAAATTTCAAAAATGCATAACTCTATCATTTTAAATCCAAATGACATGAAATTGGTGACCATTTTAAAGTTCTTTGAGAGATACAACTTTGATGAATACACGTTTCTCATTTGAAGCTCATATTAAAAGTTAAGCACGGTGGAATATTGAGAAATATGGCTTGACACTTAGAAAAATTTTGATATGTCAAAAAATTCCAAACTTCCACCTCAAATTTCTCCAAGTTGCAAGCTCCAAATGGAAAAGTGTTGAACATGAAAGTTGTTCTTCTTGATCTCACCTTTCCGAAGAGCTCATATTCATTCATTTTGGACAAGGAATGCATAGGCTGGGCATGGCATGAACATGGTGTCATCACTTGGCAAAGATCAAACATCAAATCCAAATGTACACTTGCCTTGCAATCCAAGGTGAATTCAGACTATCTAACATTCATTTGTGGATTTATGGCATTGATTTTATGGGCCTATGCGCGCCCATTCACCCATGCATCATCAATGACCAAATTCGGAAAGTGATTTCAAGTGTGCAAATATCAATGATTTCAGCTATAAATATAGCCTCATATGCTCAACAATCAACACACATTCGCGCCAGCTTTGATCCCCCATCTCTAACCCTCACATTCAGGTTAATTCCATTTAATTTTTTCCCCATATTCATTTTCCATTGTTCATATCATTCTAATTGTTTATGTTAATGCAATTTTCACTTTGTCCACTTGGACCATATTGTGTGATATACCTTGTTTGTGTATACTTTGCTTGTTTATATGGTCTTTGACCACTAATGTACATAATAACAATAAAAAACCCTAAAAAAACTTTTGTATGGACTGTTGGCTTGATCTTGGACTAATGGACATAGAATCTAGGCAAACTTCCTATGCTAAAGGACTTGGTCAATGCCAACTTGCTGAGAAATCAAGTGCTTGCAATTTGAAATTCATCTGATACATCTTTGAAGACATCTCTAAGTTCATCTGCAACATGATCATTTTGAAGCTGTTATTTTGAACTTGTGACTTGTGGAATTCATTTGTTGCATGGGCTATTTTGGAGAAGATCATGGAATGGATAAGCTTGGATGTGACCATCTTTATTTCATGCCTTGCTCTTCAAGGTAATATAATTGTGCATTTTTGTGTTGCTTGATTCAAAAAGTCCAAGGGAATTCTGGGTTTCTATTGACATTCTTGTCTATTGGATTGCTACCCATTTGGTCAGATCTTTTCAACTCTAAACTTTTAATTTTGTACATAGGATACTCTCTTCATCTTCTCCCCATTTCTTTAATTTAAAAATATCTCCCTCCATTTTTCAAAATCTTCTTTATGTGAACCACTTTTGTTCTAAACTTAGACCACTTTTGCAAAAAGATAGAAACTTTGGCCTTATGCCATTGCATTTTCAAACTTCTTTTCTTAAATCAAACTTGTAAATAGACTTAACTATACTTGACTTAAACTTTCAAAAATCCAAAAAGAACTAACTCATTCAAACCAATTTTAGGCGTTTGTGCCTTTCAAACTTAATTTTTGTTAAAAACAATGCATCCACTTTGAAATTTGTATCACGAACTACGAGGTTTTGATCCCTCATTTTTATGTTGGTACGTAGGAACAAGACCGAATGTCTTGTCAAACGCAAAAATATAATTAATGAATTCTTTTCTCATCCCCCGATTCTATTTGATTGTAAACATCACTTTTTACCAAGTACATATGCACACAAAAAGGGCTCCCTAGGAGTACTTAGGACACTTTGGGTGCTACCACCTTCCCTCTGTGTAACCAACCCCTTACCTGTAATCTCTGACATTTTATTAGTTTTGATTTGAAAACTTCTTACTTTTGGGTTTTGTTCAAACTTTTTCCCTTTTCCCTTGGAAACAATAAAAGCGTGGTGGCGACTCTTATTATTTAATCTCTAGCTTATCCATAGCTTCATGATCATGAATTTCCCGCTACACTAATCATTTGGCTCACCAACCAATTGAAGATTACCAGTCAGGGCAGTATGACTTTCCTGACGAAGAGATTTTGTACTTGAAAATGAAAGATTGTGATGAACCATTGCTTGAAGAAGGGCCATAACCTGGTTCCCGTTGGGGCATGATATTCGATGGAATTGTTAATCAATATGGAAATGGCATTGGGGAAGTGATCATTACTCCTCAAGGAATGCATCTACCATTTACAGCTAGATTAACTTTTTCGTGTACAAACAACATGGCAGAATATGAAGCTTGCATTACGGGGCTCGAAGAGGCCATGAATCTCAGAATCAAGTATTTGGATGTCTTTGGAGATTCATCTTTGGTTGTGAATCAGATCAAAGGTGAATGGGAGACAAATTAACCCGGTTTAATACCATGTAGAGATTATGCGAGGAGGATTTCAACTTTCTTTACAAAGGTTGAGTTTCATCATATCCCTCGAGATGAGAACCGGATGGCAGATGCCCTTGCAACATTGGCATCAATGATTGTAGTAAAATATTGGAATGAAGTTCCCAATTTGTGTGTGATGCGTCTTCATAGGCCGGCTCATGTGTTTGTTGTTGAAGAAGTCAAAGACGAGAAACCGTGGTATTATGACATCAAGTGTTTCCCCCAAAGTCAGGTTTACCCTCCTGGGGCATCTTTGAAAGATAAGAAGACTTTGAGAAGATTAGCCGATAATTTCTACTTGAATGGTTTTGCTCAGATGCATGGATAGACACGAAGCAGACTTGTTGATGACTGAAGTGCATGAAGGTTCCTTTGGTACTCATTCAATGGACATGCAATGGCAAAGAAGATGTTGCGAGCAGGTTACTATTGGCTGACAATGGAATCTGACTGTTGCAAATTTGTGAAGAAGTGCCACAAGTGTCAAATCTATGCTAATAAGATTCATGCTCCTCCGACACTATTGAATGTTATTTCTTCCCCATAGCCCTTCTCCATGTGGGGAATTGATATGATTGGGATGATTGAGCCCAAAGCTTAGAATGGACATCGTTTCATTATAGTGGCAATTGACTACTTCACAAAATGGGTTGAAGCGACATCATATGCAAATGTAACCAAGAAAGTTATTGTAAGGTTTATCAAGAATCATATCATATGTTGTTATGGTGTGCCAAGTAAGATTATTACTGATAATGGATCGAACTTGAATAACAATATGGTGGAAGCCCTTTGCAAAGATTTCAGGATTGCACACCATAATTCTTCTCCCTACAGACATAAGATGAATGGGGCTGTTGAAGCTACAAATAAGAACATTAAGAAGATCATTCAGAAGATGGTTGTCACATATAAGGATTGGCATGAGATGGTCCTTCGTTGCATGTGCTCATGGAAGCCAAGTAGACTGAGGTTGAATGGTGTCAGACAAGGTTTGACCAGTTGAATTTTATCGAAGAGAAGAGATTGACTGCCATGTGTCATGGTCAGTTATATCAGCAGAGAATGAAGAAAGATTTTGATAAGAAGGTCAAACCTCGTGTGTTTAGAGAAGGTGACCTTGTGCTCAAGAAGATTCTATCGTTCAAACCAGATTCTAGGGGAAAATGGACTCCTAATTATGAAGGCTCATATGTTGTTAAGAGAGCCTTTTCAGGCGGTGCTTTGATTCTTACAACTATGGATGGTGAAGAGTTCACTCGTCCTGTGAACGCAAATGCAGTCAAGAAATACTTCTACTAAAAAGAAAAGAACAACTCGCTAAGTTGAAAACCCGAAGGGCGGCTTAGGCAAAAATGAGTGTCTCGGTGGACTGAAAACCCGAAAGGGCAATCCAGGCAAAAATTAGAGACATAAAAACAAAAAAAAAACCGATAAGTTGAGTACCCCACCTTGGGGAAACTTATGCAATAATTAGGGATTATGGCAAGTAACTGCATTCTGCTGATCTTCAAATTTTGGAGACCTTTGAGCACAAGGGTTGACGTTGTTTCATCATCCCAGTAGCGGTCAAGAGCACAATGGATATCAAGGGTTGGTAGAAGGATTAAGGATCATTTGTATTCAATGTAACCCTTTTCCATGTAAATTACCATTTTCAACTTTGTCAAAATCTATGGAGTGTTGTCATTTACAGACTACCATCCAATTAAATAAAGTTGAGCTTTTGTCCAATTGTTCCTATTCTTATTTACTTCAGCCAATAATTTAAATTTTATTATTATCATTTTGGAAATTTAAATTTTTTAATCAAAATCATTTTATAAAAAACATATAAAAACAAGAAATTTTCAAAGTAATTAAAAGGAAGTATCAACAGCACTCCAAAGAGCAGCAAGTCCTTAAGTGCTAAGCATCAGAGGTTACCCAAGCAGTTAACCCTTCGGGTATCCCTAGCAGTTTGTGTTGGTCTGGTTCCCCTGTGAAGTGTTTGTTCCCTAGCAGAGTTTCGATTCTTTTCCCTAGCTGAGTTGGTTGATTCAGTACCTTGCGGCGTGTTATTTCCCGACAGTGTTTCTGTGTCCCCAACGGAGATCGCGTTTCTTCAGTAGGGATGATCTTCAGCAGGGATGATCTTCAGCAGAGTAAGATGTTTTCCCTAGTAGATCGCATTGGTTTCCCCACCAGTCACCATCCGACTCATTCCCAGTCAGAGTTTCCTCCTGGTTCTGAGCAGTTGTTTTATGTTTATTTATGTATGGTTGTCTCCCATTTGATATGGCATTGACCTAAAAATCCCTACAGACTCAACAACTTCTCCTCTACTCAGCAGATCTCCTCCCTCGGCTAGATTTGAACCTTCGGTTTGTTGATTTCTCTATTCTCCAGCAGTTGTCTCCGTCTTTTTGTAGATTGACCAAGGATTATACCGATGATTCAAATTCTTTGCGACACCTTTGTATCTTTCGTGAATGTGTTGTCATCATAATCATCATATACATATATATTCATATACACTCATATAATTTCATAATTGCATATTGGCACCATCATATTTGATTAATTTTTCGATTTGAGATTCTCATTCTCTGTATGGCAGTACTTTATCCCCATACGAGTTCGGTGTATGTCCTCCCTCAATTGTAGAGTGTCAGCCCCTTAGGCAGAAAGAATTTAACCTTTCTCCTCTTCTCCACTTAGTTGTTCCTCGTGGATGATTATTACTTCAGTTTCCTTTCTAGTTGATTATCTGGATGGAATTACTCCCCTTGAGTTATGTTCTCATTGGGTCGAGTCTTGATTGATTGTCTCTTTCCAGCTCTTGCCTAGATAGGTGCTTTGAGTCTCCTAAGAGCTTGTTACCCAGTAACTGGTAATATTCTTCTTAGTTTAGAGTTTGTTACTTCTTGCCCAATACCCGGAAAAAGTACCCATTTTTTCCTAGAAGTAGAGTTCCTAGTGGATTCATTTGTTTGTGATTCCCCAGGAAGCATATCCTTGATATGTTCACCCTAACCGGTGATGGATATATTTCTCTCCCCTGCCTGAGTCTATCCTTGTTATGTTCATCCTAACCGATAATGGATATTCCCATTTGTGGTGTTCTACCAAGTAAAAAGGTAGATGTAATGCCTATTGTGTTCCCTAGAGAGTTAAACCTTGATATGTTCATCCTAACCGATGACAGGTTTCCTTCTCTTTGTGGTATTCTACCCAGTAACCGCTAGTTATAAACCCTACTTTTTCCCGCAGAGTCTATCCTTGATATGTTCATCCTAACCGATGACGAATTTTATCTTTGATGGTATTCTATCCAATAACTAATAGATATAATTCCTATTTTCTCCCCCCCCCCCCACGGAGTCTGTCCTTGATATGTTCATCTTAACCGATGGCGGATTTTCTCTTTGATGGTCTTCTATCCAGCATTCGATAGATGTAATTCTTACCTTTTTGTTCAATTGGTTTATCCTTGATATGTTCATGTTAATCGATGACGGGTATCCTCCTTGACAGTCCCAGGCAAGTCTATCCATGATATGTTCATCTTAACCGATGACAGATTTTCTTCCCTGTTGAGTCTATCCTTGATATGTTCATCCTAACTGATGACGAATATTCTCATCTTTGATCTTCTTCCCAGTAACTGGTAGTTGTAAATCCTATTTTCGGCAGTTTTCCCCAGCAAGGCTATTCTTACCCAGTAACTGGTAATGAATACTCCCTCCTGGCCGCTTCTCAGCGAGAAATCCTTGATATGTTCATCCTAACCGATGACGGGTGCCCTCTCTGTCAGATCTTTATTATCTCCTTACCCCAGTAGCAGATAATAGATAATAGATTTCTACTCCTCCTGTGTTGAAGTTTATTTCTTCCCCTGCATGATTCAAGTATTTCACTTTTATCCTGACCTACTTGTATCCCCCGCAGGTGTTGTTATTTCCCCAACTGAGTCTTTTCCATTTTTGTATGGAATTCCTCGAGTCCCCACACAGTTTTAAGTTGTAGCCTGGCCTACGTATAATTCCTTTTCCCCCCCATAGTCTCTGTCTCCCCAGTGAGTTTTCCTTATGGAATGCATTATACTACTGCGGACTTTCGGTCTCTTTGATTTCTTTTCCTTTGTGGCAATATTTCCCCACAAAGAATATACTTTTACATTCATATCATATGCATCATGAGGTCTCTTAGGGATCAAAATTTGTTTCCATATGTTGTTATTTAAGCCCATTCTACTATGTCGACATGAAGGTTTTAAGCTTCGCCTCCTCAGTTAGAATGTCCTTAAATAGGGGCAGCTGTAAGACCCCAATCTTGATCCTAAGATCCCTCATACAATTTCATCATCAGCATTAGCATTGGGATCATACCTTAGCATCCTCCTTACCCCTCTTTCATTGGATTTGTTTTGGGAGAGATCTCCAAGCACTATGTGATTGTATCATATTTATATTTTATCATTTTACTAACCAAAATACAAAAATATGTCTTTGTATTTGCCTAACTCCTTTGTAGGTAGGGCATGATCTCCAATGATCTATCAAGTTAATATATAGGGTTTGAGACCCTCATGACAAAGAGCACAACCATGAATTGATCCAAGAATGGTTATGGGCATCATATATGAGTTCCATTGATTCCTATGTGTTATGTTGATCAAGTTTTCTTCAAGAGTTTGAAGGGGATTTTCCTTGGAAACCCTAGTTTGACTAGGTATCTTGAGTAACTTCTCCAATAATCTATCTCACCAATTGATCAAATTTCTCAAGGGACACTTCAAAATTCATCATCGTATGCATATATGATCTACCATGAACCAAGAAAGTCAAAATATTTGAGGTTAGCAAGTTGGTTGATGGTGGTTGGCCAGATGAATTCAGCTGATCAAAATTGGGTCTCCTTAGACCCTATCTCCTACACTTTTCACCATATGAAAATTATTCCAAGAGCCACGTTACTCTAAATGATATTACAAACAACTTTCATGTTGAGACCTAGAGCTAGTTTTGCTTGGAAAATCATCTTCTATGTTGAAACATTATAGGTCATTTTGTCTAAACCCTAATTTGAAAGTCAACTTCTGAAGGCCATAACTTGCTCATTTTTTATGAGATGAAAATTTCCAAGTTTCACAATCAAATTTAAGATGCCTACTTCAACTTTTATGTTTGGAGTGAGATAAAATTCAACTTTTATGAGCATGTGATATGAGGTTACATTATAGGTCATTTTTTACCTATACCTTTGAACAAGTGATTTTTCCAAACTTCAAAAATGCATAACTCTATCATTATAAATCCAAATGACATGAAATTGGTGACAATTTTGAAGGACTTTGAAAGAGCTGCAACTTTTATAAAGACACTATTCTCATTTAAAGCTCACATAAAAAGTTAAGTTAGGTGGAATATTGAGGTATATGGCTTGACACTTAGAAAAATTTTCAACATGTTGAAATTTCCAAACTTCCACCTCAAAATTCTCCATGTTCCAAGCTCCAAATGAAAAAGTGTTCCTCTTAATCCAAGTTTTCCAAAGAACCCAAGTTCATGCATTTTGGATGAGGTTTACTAGGTTTGCGCATGGCTTTAACAGAGTTGCATCATTGGAAAGAATCAATTGAACAAATTTCAGTTCATAATGCCTTGCCGTTCAAGCTTCATTCACACCTCAATTGGAATCATTTTGGACCTTTTGCATTGCATCATGGGCCTGCACATGCCCATGCATTCGTGCCATCCACATTGCTAATTTTGGACAGATTTTGAAGTGTGCAAATATCATTCCATTTGGCTATAAATAGAAGGCCTTTGAGCTCATTTGAACAACTTTTTGGGTGCCAACTTTTCCCCCATTAAAACCCTCTCATTCTAAAGGAAAACCTGAGAAATTTCAATTTGAAATTTGAGTTTGAATCTCACCTGTTGGAGATTCAGAAACTCAAGGATCCAAAGCCTTGCAACCTCTTTAATCACTTCCTGCTAGCTTCTCAAGTGTGATCAGATCGTGTTTGGAGCAAGCAATATCAAGAACTGCATAACATTGAAGGTAATTTTCAGAAAACTTCATCTCTTCGATTCTCACTCAATTCTACTCAATTCTCTTGTATCTTTGGTTGTTTGAAGTCCTACCAATATAAGCAAGAAGATTGAGTTGCTTATAGGTCAAATCGAAGCAACTCAGTTGAGACACCTCAAAATTCAACTCCTCATATATTTCTATATATGTGGAGTTAGTTAAAATTGAGGTCAGATTCGTGCTCTACACCATTTTTTCTTTCATATCATGTCCTCCTTTTTTATTTTGGTGATGGTTGAAGGTGGACCAGTCCGGTGAGGTCCACTAGAGAAGAAGACTGGAGTTACAACTTCGGTCTTGTGTTGGCACGTCTCCAACCACATGATCCTGTTGAAATGTTTTAATCTCACGCGTCCATTGTGATTACCATCCCTATAACGCACTAACTTGTGTATTTGGTGGAACGTGCGTTTTAGGCCACTTGATCTGCCACCTCAATTAATCAGGGATATCAAGTGGCTCACATTTTTTCATATTTTCTGATTTTTTTTAATCCTTTTTTTTCATTAATTCATATTAATTTTAATATTGATCCAAAAAATATGAGAGTTTCACCAAAAATTTTCAAATAATTTCCTCTTTCATATTTTGAATTAAAATTATTTTTTGGATCATTATTAATATTTTTCATGATTTTATTGATTTTGTGATTATTTTTATTTGTTTAAAAATACTTTTAAGTCTTTAAAAATTCTGAATTTTTTTCTCCAAGGTCCTTTGACCTTGTTTGCCCTATGATAAATCTCATGGTCATTTCTTTGGTGTTTTGATGAGGTTTTTGGAATTCGACAAACCATATTTAATTTAAATATATTATTTTAGTATTTTTAATTTGAATAAATGCCAATTAATTGTGTTTATCAATTGTGATGACTTGCTTGAGTTTGACTCTTGTTGTTGGGCTTTGGTCAAGGTTGATTTGACTTTTTCAGGTTAATATCATTGGATTTAGGGGATTGATGAAATGTACATTCCATCTCCCAAAATGAATGGATGATATTAATTTGGTAAAAGTCCTCCTTTGACCAATTTGAGTTTTGATCTACTCCACTCCCTCTTCATCTTATTCCTCTTCTTTATGCATTCATCTCATTTGGCATATGATATGTCAATGTCCTAAGGCTAGTTGATTGAAAAATCAACATAAGTATGGATGAGATTAGGCCACCCCTTTTGAATATTTTTTGTGTGTGTGGTATGTTTCATGAGCATAGTCCATTATATTATGTCTCTAACATGCAGTAACACCAAAATTCTATTGCCCTACCTCAAATAGTTGTGACTTCTACATAAGTCCAATTACGATTGCTTAATATAGCGCTAAATTTGTGACACAAAAGGCATATCATTCTAGTTAGTGAGATTGTAAGTCTCCCCTCTTTCATGGTATTGTATGGAAATTGGCCTTTTTTCCTTCCTTTGGAAGATGTCTTGGCTCAAGGATCCATGCTTGTGATAAGTGGGTTGAGTGTTCTCCAAGGAATGACTTAAAAATGAAAAGCAAAAGCAAAACAACACTAACTTCTAACTCATTGACAACTAACTTTTAATTTCAAGTCATTTACTTTAATGTCATTTAATTTTAGTCTTTATTCATTTGTCATTATTCATATCATTCTAATTGTTTATGTTAATGCAATTTTCACTTTGTCTATTTGGACCATATTGTGTGATATATCTTGTTTGTGTATACTTTGCTTGTTTGTGTGGTCTCTGACCATTAATGTACATAATAACAACAAAAACCTTAAAAAACTATTGTGTGGACTGTTTACTCGATCTTGGACAAATGGACTTAGAATTTAAGCAACATTACTATGCTAAAGGACTTGGCTAATGCCAACTTTTTGTGAAACTAAGTGCTTGCAATTTGGAACTTCATCTGATACATCATTCAAGATCCCTTTGAGTTCATATGCAACATGATCATTGTGAAGCTGTTATTTTAAACCTGTGACTTGTGGAATTCATCTATTACATGGGCTAATTTGAAAAAGATCATGGAGTGGCTAAAGCTTGGATGTGGATATCTTTATTTGATGCCTTTGCTCTTCAAGATTGATATAATTGTGCATTTGTGTGTTGTTTGATTCTAAATGTCCAAGGGAATCTGGGCTTCTATTGATATTCTTGTCTATTGGATTGCTACCCATTGGTCAGATCTTTTCAACTCTTAACTTTTAATTTTGTGCATAGGATTAGTCTCTCCATCTCCTCCCATTTCTTTAATTTCAAAATCTCTCCCTCCCTTTTAAAATTTTCTTTGTTTGAACTTATTATTTTCTAAACTTTGACCACTTTGCAAAAAGATAGAAACTTCGGCCTAATGACATTGCATTTTTAAACTTCTTTTCTTAAATCAAACTTATAAATAAACTTAACTATACTTGACTTAAACTTTCAAAAAGCCAAAAAGAACTAACTCATTCAAATAATTTTCAGGCGTTTGTTCCTTTCAAACTTAATTTTTGTTAAAAGCAATGCATCCACCTTGAAATTTGTATCACGAACTACGAGGTTTTGATCCCTCATTTTTATGTTGGTACGTAGGCACAAGTCCGAAGGTATTGTCAAACACAAAAATATAATTAATGAATTCTTTTCTCATCCCCCCATTCTATTTGTTTGTAAACATCATTTTTGAACCAAATACATATGCATACAAAAAGGGCTCCCTAGGAGTACCTAGGACACTTTGGGTACTAACACCTTCCCTCTGTGTAACTAACCACCTTACCTGTAATCTCTGACATTTTATTAGTTTTGATTTGGAAACTTCTTACTTTTGGGTTTTGTTCGTACTTTTTCCCTCTTCCCTTGGAAACAATAAAAGCGCGGTGGCGACTCTTGTTATTAGATGTCTAGCTTATCCATAGCCTGATGATCATGAATTTACCGCTACACAAACATCGAAGACTTCTACTTCTAAAATTCCTTTGAGAGGCCTCTCGTCCCGTCTAGATATGTTTCCAGTGCGTTGACACCGGTCGCAATTTGTGATCACGATGTGGACATCTTCCCACAGAGTGGGCTAAAAGAGGTCGGCTTGCAAGATCTTAGCGCAAGTCTTCGAGGTGCTTGCATGTCCTCCATAAGTAGCAGAATGACAGAGGGAAATTATGTTTTCTACCTCATCTTTTGGGACACATTGACGGAAAATGCCGTCGGCGCCTCTCTTGAAAAGTAGAGGCTCATCCCAATAGTAATGTTTAAGATCGTGGAAGATATTTTTATTTTGTTGATAGGTCAAGTCTGGAGGAAGTACCCTAGCTGCTAAGTAGTTGACGAAGTCAGCGTACCATGGTAGTATGGTTTGAGTATAAATTTCTTCCACTACTCCGTTTGTTTTAGTATCCTTATGGGTTAATGCATCTTTAGTTGTATTGCTTTCTAATTGGGCTATGAGTCTTTCATACAGAAAATCATCGTTTATATGCACTCGTTTAGGCTCAATACCTTCCATTCTTGTCAAGTGATCGGCTACGACGTTTTCAGTGCCTCTTTTATCCTTGATTTCTAGGTCAAACTCTTGTAATAGTAAAATCCGCCTTAGGAGTCTTGGTTTGGCATTTTTTTGTTCAACAGGTATCTAATTGCAGCATGATCGATATAGATAATTATCTTTGCTCCTACTAGGTAGAAACGGAATTTATCCAGAGCAAACACTACGGCTAAAAGTTCCTTTTCTGTGGTGGCATAGTTCATCTGTGAAGGGCCTAGGGTTCTACTTCCATAGTATATTGCATGAACTTTCTTGTCCCTTCTTTGTCCTAAGACTGCGTCTACAACATAGTCACTAGCATCACATATGATTTCAAACGGTAATCTCCAATAGGGTGGTTGCATGATAGGTGCGGTAATAAGAGCTGTTTTCAGTTGTTCAAACGCCGCTAGGAATTTGTCGTCAAAGATGAATTCAGCGTCTTTCATCAATAGACCAGTCAGTGGTTTTGTGATTTTTGAGAAATCCTTAATGAATCGCCGGTAGAAACCGGAGTGTCCTAAAAATCTTTGTATTTCTCTTACGGTTTTCGGAGGCTGAAGGTTTTCTATAACTTTTATTTTGGCCTTGTCGACTTCAATGCCCTTGTTGGATACTATGTGTCCGAGCATGAGTCCTTGTCGGACCATGAAATGGCATTTTTTCCAGTTTAGCACTAGGTTCACTTTTACGCATCTTTTTAGTACCATTTCAAGATTTGATAAGCAGCCTTCAAAGTTCTGTCTGCATACAGAGAAATCTCCCATGAAGACTTCCATGATGTCATCTATGAAATCTGCGAAAATTGCCATCATGCATCTTTGGAATGTTGCGGGAGCGTTACACAGTCCGAATGGCATTCGTCGGTAGGAGAATGTACCATAGGGGCATGTGAAGGTCGTTTTCTCTTGGTCGTTGGGATGAATAGGAATTTGGAAAAATCTCGAGTAACCGTCTAGGTAGCAGAAGTGAGAATGCTTAGCCAATCTTTCAAGCATTTGATCGATAAAAGGTAAAGGAAAATGATCCGTCCGAGTGGCTTTGTTTAATTTTCTATAATCAAATCACATTCTACTTCAAGTAACCACTCTTTGTGCTATAGATTCTCCTTTTTCATTGTTAACAACTGTGACGCCTCCCTTGTTTGGTAAGACATGTACTGGGCTGACCCATTGACTATCGGATATCGGGTAGATAATACCTGCTTCTAACAGCTTCTGCACTTTTTTCTTTACCACATCACTCAGAATGGGATTTATCCTTTTTTGATGTTCTCTAGAGGTCTTATTGTCTTCCTCTAGCATTATGCGATGTATGCATATAGAAGGGATTATTCCTTTTAGATCTGAGATATTGTAGCCTAAAGCAGTTCGGTAATTTCTGAAAATGTGTAGAAGCTTTTCGGTCTCTATCTGTCTTAAGTCTGCATTTACTTTTAAAGGTCGATCAAGTTCAGTGTCTAGGAATTCATACCTTAGATTTTTGGGTAACGTCTTAAGTTCTAGGGCTGGTTTCTTTGGGCAAGGGATATGATCGGGCATTAGTGCTAGGAATTCTCTTAGGTTGTCATCTCGGTATTCCTTACTTAATTTTTCATCTTCAAAAGTAGGAGGCCATGGAATTTTTAGTATTTCGGAGTATGATGCTTGTTCATTATCCATTTCTCTTATGCATCCATCGATGACATCTAGTAGACAACCGGAGTCGTCTATGGTTGGTGCCTTTAGGAATTGCGTTAAAATGAATTCGACTTTTTCCTCACCAACTTCGAATGTTGGCTTGCCTCTTTTAACATCTATGATAACTCCTATTGTGGCTAGGAATGGTCTTCCTAATATGACGGGGATGTTGGAATCGTCTTTTATATCCATGACTATAAAATTTGTAGGAATATAGAGTTGTCCTATACACACCGCAACATTTTCTAGCATACCTACGGGAAATTTAACGGAACGATCTACAAGTTGTACAGACATTCTCGTAGGTCTTAATTCTCCCATTTTTAGCCTTTCGCATATGGACAAGGGCATTAAACTAATACTGGCTCCTAAGTTACATAGTGCTTTGTCGATGACAAACTTTTCGATTACGCATGGTATGGAGAAACTACCTGGGTCTTTCAGCTTAGGAGGCATATTGTTTTGTATTATGGCGCTACACTCAACAGTAAGTGTAACGGTTTCGTTATCCTCTATCTTCTTCTTGTTAGATAAGATTTCTTTGAGAAACTTAGCATATGAGGGCATTTGAGTTAAGGCTTCTCTAAAGGGTATTGTGATATTCAATTGTTTTATAAGCTTTACGAATTTTTTAAATTGCCCTACACTTTTAGATTTAACAAGTCTTTGAGGATAAAGGATAGGGGGTTTATATGGTGGTGGAGGCACATAAGGTTCTTCTTTCTCTACGGCCTCTTCGTTTTTAACTTCCTCTTGTTCGTCTTCCTTTATAGTTACCTTACCTAGGTCGTGATGCATGGATGGGTTTTGAGTTCTAGGGTCGGTCGGTCCATCTAGTTCTGTCCCACTTCGTAGTATAATAGAATTTGCATGACCTTTCGGGCTTGGTTGTAGTTGTCAAGGAAATGTGCCTGCAAGAGCAGTGGTAGGTGCTTGTTGTTGAGCCACTTGTGAGATTTGTGTTTCCAACATTTTGTTGTGGGTGGCTAATGCGTCTACCTTGTTTGTTAACTGCTTGATTTGCTCACTAGTGTGTATGTTTTGATTTAGGAAATCTTTATTTGTTTGAGCTTGGGTAGCTATAAAGTTTTCCATCATTATTTCTAAGTTTGATTTCCTAGGAGCATTTTGAGTATTGGCTGCAACGTTTTGATATCCTCGTGGTACAACGGGTGCTTAATTAGGTGCATACAATGCATTATTGTTTTTGTATGAGAAGTTAGTATGGTTCTTCCAACCTGGGTTATAGGTATTTGAGTAGGGGTTTCCTTGAGCATAGTTCACCTGGTCTGTGGAAGTTCCTGTCAAGAGTTGACATTCCAGGGCAGTATGCCTTTGAACTTCGCATATCTCGCAGTTTGGTGCTACTGCAGCCACGGTGGCTGCTGGTGTTATGGTCAAGTTGTCTATTTTCTATGTCAGGGCATCTACCTTGGCGTTGACATGGTCAAGACTGCTCAATTCGTACATGTCGCCCTTCGGTTGAGGTTTCTCTACAGAGGTTCTTTCGCTTCCCCATTGTTATTATTTTGGGCCATACTTTCAATGAGTTGATAGGTCTTGTCGTATGGTTTATCCATCAATGCGCCACATGCGGCGGTGTCTATTGTTAATCTTGTATTGTATAATAGACTGTTATAAAAGGTGTGAATTATCATCTATTCTTCTATACCTTGATGTGGGCATAGCCTCATCATGTCTTTGCATCTTTCCCAAGCTTCAAAAAGTGATTCATTATCCTTTTGTTTAAACCCGTTTATTTGGGCTCTTAGCATAGTTGTCTTACTAGGTGGCAAATATCGGGCTAAGAAGACTTTCTTCAACTCGTTCCACGTAGTGACAGAGTTGGATGGTAGAGACTGGAGCCAAGATCTGGCTCTATCTCTTAATGAAAATGGGAAAAGACGGAGTCTTATAGCTTCTGAGCTGACACCATTCGCTTTCACCATGTTTGCGTATTGCAAAAATACTGACAAGTGTAGGTTCGGGTCCTCCATGGGACTACCTGAAAACTAGTTTTTCTATACGGCTAACAACAATAAGGGTTTTAGTTTGAAATTGTTGGCTTCGGTCACAGGGGCAACAATGTTGTTATGAGGTTCATCCTGTGAAGGGATTGCATAATACTTAAGAGGACGGTTTGGCACTTGTTCGGCCATCTCTGGTTGAACAACTGATGCAGAAGTAGGAATGTTAAGCTCAGGAAGATTTAGCTTTATACGATGTTCTCATATCAAGTCTCGTATCCTGCATTATAACCTAAGATAACGCTCGGGTTCGTTGGGTTGTAGCTTTAATTTCTCGCCTTGAGTGCGAGTACTTGGCATACACTCGACAGATGTAGAAAGGGAAAAAGAATTGTTGCATTAGTCTATATTGGGTAACGCTAGAGTTACGATATCGACTAAATTAGTCCCCGACAACGGCGCTAAAAACTTGATCGAGACATTGGTAAGTCTATATGAATCGTGACTGCAAGTGCACAGTCCTATCACTTAGTTTTAAAGATTATCAAACCCACAAGGACTAATAATCGAACGTATCGTGGTCTGAGGTTACTATGTAAATCTAAGTGAATGATTGTTCTAAGATTGGAGGGATGAAGAGAAATAAATATAGAATGGAATAAAAATAAAGATATAAGATATAAGGGATGTCAGTATGTAATACATCTAACCTTGGGTATTCGATAGATAGTTGGTGTAATCTTATTGGTTAAAATATTCTTCAATAGAAATTATTTGTAGAAAGGACATAGCCTCACACTCTCGTTTTATTGACTTCGACCATACTCCTAAACCATAATGCTTGGCTCTCGCGGTCTCATTTTGAATTTAAAAGTACCTTTTGAATATAAATTAAGTCTAATTAATCCTAAAGCGCTCTCGCTGTATTTAGGATCAATGCATAGTTTCAGCTATCTAGTTAAAATCTCAAACTCTCGTTTTTATTGACCGTAACCCTAGTTTGTTTTGTACTCTCGTATGAAAAACAGTTTGATTAAATTAAGAAACAAAAACCGGAAAAATAAGTTTTATAAAAACTAACACCAATTATTTATTGAATCCCGTCGTTTCGACGGTCTTTACATACTGATCCCTAAGGGTTTAGTCGGACATAGATCCGGTGAGAGACATGGCAAGTGGGGGATTAAACATACAGTAAGGCATACATAAATAAAACAGTAAACAATAATAAACCTAGATTGCAATTTAAGAACTGGAATTGAATCCTGAATCTTCGATTAAATAATTCAGGAAGACTTTGGCAATGAATACCTCTTACAAGTAAATCTTGAATGCGTGAAAAATAATAAACTGTAATAATCCCTGCTGTGGAGAAACTATCACTTTTACAATGGTAAGAAACTGCCTAGAAAACTAAAAGAAAAATAGTCCTGAAAATAAATTAAGCGTAAACTAAAACTTGGAAGAGGAGAGAGAGTGCTCGAGTCTAAATGGTCCTTTTTATATCATTCCATTTTCCTCATTTGTAGCAGAAGTTAGTGGAAACCGTGGCTAAAAGAGTGGAGGAAAAGTAGGAACACTAGGTTGTGGTGGTTTCCACGATCCTAATTCCATGATGAGTGGCGAGCACCACTCTTTTAGTAACCGCGCACCACTTTTCAAGGGTTGGTGGCGGGTGCCACCTCCCTTTTGGCTCAATGTGGCGGGCGCCACATCCTTTGGGTAATGGGCGCCACAAGCCCATTTGCTCTGGTGGCCCATTATCCCATTAAAAACCTCATTTTCTTCTCTTTTCTTATCTCTTTCTTTCCTTTTTTCTATTTTCCATTTTAGTTGTGGTAAACCTTTTAGTCCATAAATACCTGCAAATAAATATAAAATATTGTGTAGTAAATAGTGTTAATCAAGTAAAAAGCAGTGCATATAGAGCCAAAAATACGATACATTTTTGCGTTATCGGTATGTTTTAGGAGTATGGTCATAATACCATATCTCTAACATGCATTAACACTAAAATTTCTATTGCTCGGCCTCAAATAGTTGTGGCTTCTACATAAGTCCAATTGTGATTGCTTAACATAGCACTAAATTTTGACCCAAAGGCATAGCATTCTAGTAAGTGAGATTGTAAGTCTCCCCTCATCCATGGTATTGTGTGGAAACATGACATCTTTTCCTTCCTTTGGAAGATGTCTTGGTTCAAGGATCCATGCTTGTGAATAGTGGGTTGAGTGTTCTCCAAAGAATGAGTTAAACAAAACAAAAGCAAAAGAAATACTAACTTCTAATCAACTAACAACTAACATTTAATTTCAAGCCATTTACTTTTATGCACTTTAATTTTTAAGTATTTATTCATTTGCCATTATTGATACCATTTACCTTCTTTACCTTAATGCCATTTTCACTTTGCTCATTTGAGCCTTATCTTATGATTATATTGTGATTGTATATACTTGCTTGTGTTTGTGATCTTTTGACCTTAATGTACATAATAATAACAAAGGCCCTAAAAGACATTTGTGTGGACTGTTGGATTTGATCTGAGACATTGGACTTAGAATTAGAAAACACCCCATATTGAAAAGGACTTGGCCAATGCCAATTTTCATGAATCCAAGTGCTTGTGATGTGAACTTCATCTGATGCAAGTATTGTCATCCCATTCGAGTTCATCTGCTACATGGTCTTATGGAAGTTGTTACTTTGAACTTTTGTCTAGAGCCTATCTATGATTTCATCTGATACATGGAAGATTATGAAGATAATCATGGAGTGTCTAAGCTTGGATGTGGCTATCTTAATTTGATACCTTGCTCTTCATCTTGCTATTTGTATATTGATATTGCTTGATTCTAAAGTCCAAGGGAAATTTGGGTTTCTATATGACATTCTTGTCTATTGGATTGCATCCCATTGGTCAGACCTTTTCAACTCTTAACTTTTAAATTTTTGCTTAGGATTAGTCTCTTCATCTCCTCCCCACTTCATTAATTTCAAATCTCTCCCTCTTTTTAAAATCTTCTTTGCTTGTGTTTTCTAAACTTGGACCATATTGAAATTTACAAACTTTGGCCTTATGCCATTGCATTTTAAAAACTCTTTTCTTAATCAAACTTGTAAATGAACTTAATTATAGTTGACTTAAAATTTCTAAATACAAAAAGAACTAACACTCATTCAAACCTTTTTAGGCCTTTTGTGCCTTTGTTAAACTTAAATTTTTTGTAAAAGCAATGCATTCACTTTGAAATTGTTACCATGAACTATGAGGTTTTGATCCCTCATTTTATGTTGCTATGTAGGCACAAGTCTAAAGGTCTTGTCAAACACAAAAATATAATTAGAATTCTTTTGTCATACCTCCACTCTATTTATTGCAAACATCATTTTGTACAAAAAACACATATGCACACAAGAAAAGGCTCCTTAGGAGTACCTAGGACACTTTGGGTGATAACACCTTCCCTCTGTGTAACCAACCCTCTTACCTATAATCTCTAGAATTTTATTAGTTTTGATTTGAAAACTTCTTATCATTGGGTTTTGTTCATACTTTTCCCTTTTCCCTTGGAAACAATAAAAGCGCGGTGGCACTTTAGTTTAATTGACGTCTAGCTTCTCCATAGTTTGATAGTCATGAATTTACAGCTACAGAAATTAAGGGCGGCTCTGCTGGGGAGTTGTCTCCAGTGGGTTTAGCCTACTTTTTTGTGTGTATATAAATGTATATTTTATGTATGTATATTTGTTTGTATGATATAATCTGCTTGTTGTGCTTGGTGATCTCAAAGTGGTGAGATAGGTTCTAACCCGAACTTGAGTGCATTTAAGATAGGAGGATGGTATAATCATGTTCGACTTGTATGGAGTAGTCCTTAACAAGTTGGCTTGAGACCCATCTACTCTGTGAAGACCCTTTTGAAGTTATGAATGTCACACAAGTCATTTGTGGTTAGGCATTACTCTCTCTGATTTGGGGTTCGAGACGCCGAGGGCCATAGAAAATTTAAAGACTATTTAGGACGTAGTGTGGAGACTGTTCAGGTGTAGACTTGATAATAGTTGTTACGCGATACTACACTCAGACGAGTTTCTCTTGAAAATATTATGGGTTGATGAGTCATTCATCCTAACCTGTAATATCTGATAGATGGAATTAAGGCTATGGGAACTTTTTAGAACATGATCTACAATTTTATCCTTAGTACACTCCTTTGGGATGGTTCTTACCCAGACTCCATGCTCGGGACTCACAACAAACCCTTGATTCTTGGTTGATCCAATAAAGTCTTGTCAATATCAATGGAACTTGGGTGTTAATAAGGTGAAAACCATAATCCACCAAAAAGAATGATTGATCTTGACAATGACTTGATTCATCCCTTGACCTCTGTTTTTTTGCCTTGTGTGTGATCCCTTATTTGTGATTGTTGCATTCATGCATTCATGCCCATCATAACATTCATCACACCAACAATTTTTTTAAGTAACTGAGGTCTTATTTGTAAATATTTTCAGACCATGGATTATGGACGAAGGAACCTAAAGAAGTACAGTTTCAGATGCCCGGATTTGAAAGAGTTAAGGAAGCTTTCATCTTTTGTATTAGATCCCTTGGACTTCAAACAATGTGATGGGAAGCTTTTGTCTATTTTATCTGCTGATTTGGTTGAAGGACTCTTGAGTGTGTTGGTTTAGTTCTATGATCCTCTCTACCATTGCTTCACTTTACCTGATTATCAGCTTGTGCCTACGTTAAGGGAGTATGCCATCTCCTAGGAACACCTGTTTCTAGCAAAGTTTCTTTTAGTGGATTGGAGGAGATTCCCAGATTTCACATCATAGCTGAAGCTTTTCACTTGAAAAAGTCTGAGATAGAGGCTCATTGGGTGAAGAAAGGAGGATTGTTTGGATTGAATTTTGAGTTCCTTACTAAGGAAGCTATTTCCTTTTCTCAAGCCAGTAGTGTGGATGCTTTTGAAGCTATCTTTGTGTTGCTCATTTATGGTTTGGCTTTGTTCCCTAACATTGACGATTTTGTTGATGTTAACACCATTAGAATCTTCTTGATTGGGAATCATGTGCCTACTATGTTAGGAGATATGTATTTCTCTTTTCATCTAAGGAATTGTAAAGGTGGTGGGACTATTGTATGATGTGTTCCCCTTATGTACAAGTGGTTTATTTCGCACTTGCCTCAGACGCCTGCTTTTGTGGAGAACAAACGATGTCTAAGGTGGTCTCAGAGACTTATGTCTCTCACTAATGATGATATAGTTTGGTATGATTCTTCATTGGGTAGCTTGGATATTATTGATTTTTGTGGTGAATTCTCTAATGTTCCTCTCATTGGTACACAAGGAGGAATCAACTACAACCTTGATTTGGCTCGTCGTCAACTTGGGTTCCCCTTGAGTGACAAACCTAATAACACTTTATTAGAAGGTGTTTTCTATCAAGAGGGTAAAGATCCCTAACATTTAAAGTAGAAGATGGTACATGCTTGGTATATCGTGCATAGGAAAGGAAGATCCGAGCTTGGTCTGCACAACTGTGTAGCTTTGGAACCTTACACTCTTTTGGTGAATAAGAGAGCTTTGGAATTGAATATGCCTTATGCTTGTGAGAGACCCGCATGTTTAATGTGGTGGATCCAATGTTTAATGGGCTTTGAAATGAATGATTTGTCCATAATCAAAATAATGCCAAGTGAGGTGTATTAGGCATGGACACATGAGGTTTGTGTTATTTTCGGCCAAACTTAAGTGAATGAATATCCAATGAATGGCCAAATGAGGTAAAAATATGGGCTGGTTTGCAGCATGGCTTGGCAAGCAAGAAAAATATTCCAAGGTGGTGACTTTGAGGCCATGTAACTTAATGAGCAAGCTACCAATTGGTGAAATAATGCAAACAGTAGAAAGATCTCATGGAGTATGTCATCTTTCATGTTGCGCACAAGTTGAAATGTTGAATGGAAGAAGGTGAAAAATGAGCCTCAAGTTCAGGTTTCACAACTGCAAAAATGGTTGGGCCAGTTTGGCCTAAAATCTGCCTAGAAAATCAAGTCATGGTGCCCACTTTAGATGAATATATCTCTCAAACCATGGATCCAAATGAGATGATTTCAAAAGGATGTGAAATAGGACATGGAAAGGTACAATTGTTGTGAAGAAAACATTTTCAAATGATGCCTTGAAGTGCAAGAAAATTGGCCAAGAAGTCTTGACAAACTTTGAAGATCTTTGGACTTAGAAATTTTTCTAAGTGTCCTAAAAATATGTCCCACTTTGACCAAGCACAACTTTCTCAATCTTGATCCAAATTGCGCAAACTTTATATCTCTAGAAAGCTTGGAACAAGAGTAACAACTTTCATGTTGGAGAAATGTTCAAATGGAGCTTTTTTCTTGATGGAAAATGGGCTTAAAGTGAGTGTAGCAATCATGAAAACTTGCCCTAAATGGAAAGTCAACCATTTCCAAATTAAGTAACTTTTCCAATTCCTGATTAAATGATGAATCCATGATCCAACCTTGATAAAATTTCACATTTAGGATCCCCTAGGCATGGATTTTGAGATTCCACTCTTAAAATGTCAGGGATTGACTTTTCTGGCCCCATAATTGACTTTTCCCACACTGTCTGATTTCTGATTCCAATGATCAATTGAAGCACCTCTGGCTCAAATAAAAAGCTGATTTTTTGTATGTAGACCCTTGTGGACATATGGAGGGCCATGGAAAAGAGTTTCACCCAAATAATCTGAAATAAACTGATTTTATACCAAACCCTAATTTTAGGGCAAAATTTATCAAGAACTGATTGCACTGATTGCCAATGGATCTTTCTGAGATAACTATGAATCTTCCTAGGCCAAGATGCCTCTCCAATCATGACATGGATGAGCTCCTCTACTTCCAACCAAACATTTCCTGTTGCAGGTGGCCATGAAACCCTAATTTCCTGATTAAATCCAGATGAACACTCTGATAGCTCTGAATCCTTCATTGATGAATTGAGGACCATAATAAGATACCTAGAGCCCCCTGAGACCCTTGAGACTTGTATGCTTATAGAATGAGGTCCAATTCTCAATATTGATTTGTGTGGTCTCCTTCTGTTAAGGAGTAATCAATCAAAACCTGATTTCCATGTCACTAATGCAGTATGCAATGAGTATGACCTAGTATGATGCCAATGAAATGTAAAACATAGTCCCATGCTTCCAAGAAAAATGAAGGGTAAATTTTGGGGTATTATAGTGATATATTTCCTTCTCTTTGCAGTCTTCTACCCAATAACCGGTAGTTGTAATTCCTGCTTTTTCCCCTTTGCAGAGTTTATCCTTGATATGTTCATCCTTATCGGTGACATATATTCTCTTGTTGGTATTCTATCCAGTAACTGATAGATGTAACTCCTATTTCTCCCCTCTAACTCTATCCTTAATATGTTCATCCTAACCGATGATGGATATTCTCTTTTCGGTGTTCTATCCAGCATTCGATAGATGTAATCCCCACTTTTTCAGGCAGTTTATCCTTGATATGTTCATCCTAACCGATGACGGATACCCTTCCTAAATTCCCCAAGCAAGTCTATCCTTGATATATTCATCTTAATCGATGACGGATTTTCTTTCCTTCGAGTCTATCCTTGATATGTTCACTTTAACCAGTGACGAATATTCTCTCTTTGGTCTTCTGCCCAGTAACTGGTAGTTGTAAATCCTATATTGGCTTTTCCCAGCAGTTTATTCTTACCCAGTAACTGGTAACGACTACACCTCCTTGTTGCCCTCGGCGAGTTATCCTTGATATGTTTACCCTAACCGGTAACAGATGTCCCCCCTGTCAGATTTTTGTTATCCCATTACCCAGAAACCGGTATTGGATAATAGATTTCTACTCCTCCTTTATTAAATATCTTTTCTTCCCTATTTGAGCTTAAGTGCATATTTCCTTAG